>NC_056510.1:1220990-1224063 GCF_014905685.2 Nematolebias whitei
GGCGGCGCTGCACACCTGGCGGCCCTGCACACCTGGCGGCGCTGCACACCTGGCGGCGCTGCACGCCTGTCTCAACTCAATCTATTCTAAAACCTGACGATGATGTTTTCACAAGCACCGAAAGTTTTAGGCCTAAAACCATTGAAGTGGCACCACTGTAAAATAATGGAGAACTATAATTTCTTAGGCTTCGACAATTTTTTAAAATGTTCTTGTTTAAAATTGACTTTTAAATGCATTAATGGTTTTGTCCCAGAGCTGGTGAGCAGAATGATTTTAAACTTCAGCACCTCAGGATTTACAACAAGAGGTGCAGTTGATGAGACTGCAAACCTGCAAAATACAAACCATCATTTGGTCAATGTTCTTCTCAGTCAAAGGTCCTCATCTCTGGACCAGTTCACCATGAGCAATAAAAACATTAACAGATCTTAGAGTTTTGAATTCCCAGGTGAAAAAATGGTTGAAACAAAACCAAATCTGTGAACACTGAGCCCCATGGGTGTGAGGGAACTGTTTAATTTTAATTAAATTTTAATAAAATTTTTATTTTATTTTAGCTGTTTATATATAAAAGTCCAACCACGGACTGTGTTTGCAAATTAGCCTGTGGCTAGAAAACCTTTGTACAAAACAACGGTTGCTTCATTTTGAACATGTAACATTGTTTAATTCAATCCATCCACCCATTATCTTTACCCGCTTATTCCATTTTGGGTCACGGGGGTCGCCGGTGCCCATGTCCAGCAATCACTGTGCGAGGGGCGGGGGACACCCTGGACAGGTCTCCAGTCCATCACAGGGACACATAGAGACAAACGAGACAAACAACCATTCACTCTCTCACTCACACCTAGGGACAATTTAGAGTTACCAATCAGCCTAACATGCATGTTTTTGGTCTGTGGGAGGAAACTGGAGTACACGGAGAAAACCCACTCATGCACGGAGAGAACATGCAAACTCCACCCAGAAAGGCCCCTGGACCGGGGTTTGAACCAGGGACCTGCTCGCTGAGAGGCAGCAGCTCTACCAGCTGCACCACCGTGCTGCTAATTCAATTCAATTCAGTTTATTTATAAAGCGCCAAATCACAACAAAGTTGTCTCAGGGACTTTACAGGAACATTCACATAAAAGCCAATTAGTAAAGTTCTCTATCTAAAGAAATGTGCTGTCCTTGTTCCAATAAACTTGAATGAACGAACGAACGAACGAACGAACATGAGCTCATGTGAACATCTGAATCGGTTTTTCAGGGAATCCAGCAGGACATTCAGTCCAGACTGGCCATCAGTGACTTCCTCATCAAACCCATCCAGAGAATCACCAAATACCAGCTGCTGATGAAGGTGAGTGAAGCTTCACGTCTGTTCCATTTGGTTTACGTTGCTCTGAGTGATGCTGGTCCTCACATGGAACTGTGTCTCCCTGCAGGACTTCCTGAAGTTCAGTTTGAAGGCAGGACTGGACTGTGAACAAATCGAGGTAAAAACTGATGAAGTTTTTTCCCAGAGGTGAAGGTTCAGTCGGTGACTCTAAACGGCACTTCTTCAGCTCAGCCCCATCACATCAGAGTGAAAGAAGGACGAGCAGCGAGATCAACGCAGCGGGTTTTCAAATTCACCGCCACGCCGTTAGCAAAACTGCGTTCAAGCTAATCGGCCCCGATGTTTGATTTCTTCTGCCGGGGGGCCCTTTGAAACGATGTCAGGCAGATTTGGTTCTTTACCGTCTGTGGGTGTCTAGACGTGGACGTGTGGGATGTTTCCTGTCAGAGGGACAGAGGCACGCAGGCGTCTCTTCGGCTGTTTTACTCAAATATTGTGAACGTTTAAAAGTCAAGCACCAAGACCTCATGCCTCTGCAGCAACATTCCTGGCGAAGGCGGATCTCGACCTGCTGGTCCGGTCTCATGCTCGGTTGATGGTTCTGACAGGATCTTTGTTGTCTCCGGACTCTTTCAGAAAGCCGTGGAGTTCATGTCCGAGGTTCCCAAGCTGTGCAACGACATGATGAATCTGGGTCGGCTGCAGGGCTACGAGGTACGTCCACGCTGCAGCGCCGCTCTCGGCTGGTTCTGTCCACTGACCGGTCCGATCTCTGCCTCTGCAGGGCAAGCTGACCAATCAGGGCAAGCTGCTGCAGCAGGAGACCTTCTTCGTGTCGGAGCAGGACGCCGGGGTCCTGTCACGCTCCAAAGAAAGGAGAGTCTTCCTCTTCGAGCAGATCGTCATCTTCAGCGAGCTGCTCAGGAAAGGCTCGTCCACGCCGGGGTACCAGTTCAAGAAGAGCATCAAGGTGCGCCGAGGACACTGTCACAGGGGGACATGGGCACACCGGGACACAACTGGCTCATCTAGATCAGGACAGTCCTGATGTCCTGGCAGTAATCTGTAAATTCCTCACCTGCAGGTGTCCAACCTGGGTCTGGAGGAAACTGTGGACAATGACCCCTGTAAGTTTGTCCTGATGTGCCGTGGCTCAGCGGAGCGCTTCACCCTGCAGGCCGCCAACGTGGACATCAAGCAGGTCTGGGTCCAACACATCCAGAACATCCTGGACGCTCAGAACAACTTCCTGTCAGGTGAGCGCGCACATCGTGGAGTGTTGTGTACACCTTTCATCACCCCAGCTCTAACGTCAAGGTTAAAGCAAGGTCATTGCTTGGCAGTCCCATTTGATATTGAATGTTTTCTTTAGAATATTTGATCAATAGTTTATGATCATAAGCACCATCAGCATCACCTGACGTTAACGACGCATAAGACAAAACTTAAATAAAATCCTCCTCCAGGCCTGGCTGCTTCCTCCTCAAACATTACAATGGTTCTTCAGCCACACATGACCTCCTGACCTCTCATCACAGCAGTTTCACCTTTGACCTGACCGCTCATTGCAGAGGTTTGACCTTTGACCTGACCTCTCACCGCAGCTGTTTGACCTTTGACCTGGCCTCTCATCACATCAGTTTGACCTTTGACCTCTGTTTGACCTCTTTGAACAGCTGTTGAGACCCGTGTGTGTGTGTGTGTGTGTGTGTGTGTGTGTGTGTGTGTGTGTGTGTGTGTGTG
>NC_056510.1:1224073-1224465 GCF_014905685.2 Nematolebias whitei
GTGTGTGTGTGTGTGTGTGTGTGTGTGTGTGTGTGTGTGTGTGTGTGCGCAGCTCTGCAGTCTCCCATCATGTACCAGCAGGAGCAGAGCAAAGGAGGCAGCAGCTCCTCCCTGAGCAGGAAAAGCTCGTCGTCAGGGAACCGACCAGCGTCTTCATCCCACAGCCGCCCGTCCTCCGCCGTGGGACAGGACATGGAGAGGGGGCGGAGCCAGCTAACAATCTCTACCTCCAACGGTGGCTCGTTGTGCTTCGAGTCCAGAGTAAGTTCCTGCCTGGAAGCTCGATGCTCAGGTTTCCTTTAAAGCCGTACCACCGTCGCTGAAGATTAAAACAGAGGCTGCTGCAGGCGGAGTCGGACCCAGTCTGAGGCGGAGTCGGACCCAGTCTGAGG
>NC_056510.1:1224475-1225375 GCF_014905685.2 Nematolebias whitei
AGGCGGAGTCGGACCCAGTCTGAGGCGGAGTCGGACCCAGTCTGAGGCTAGAACCTGCGCAGATCTCCACAGCTCAGCTTCTCTTGTCAGACACAAAAACACTTTTGTTTTCATGTTTGTTTACTTGTTACCCGTGCGACTTGACATTATCAATGATCGCAAACCATGTTTCAAAGGCCGTACCAGACACGTTAGGTGTATTTGCACAAAGTATCGGTATCACTGATACTAGCCAGAGTTTTACTCAGTATCAGTATCGGAACAGAAACCCTGGTATCGAACAGCACTACTTGTTGGGACTGACTCAGCATCTTTCTCACCCTCCTTCCTGTTGGCTCTGACACCCCCCCCCCCCCCCCCCCCCCCCCCCCCCCCCGCGCCCCAACTCCCTACCCCCTCCCCCTTCAGCTTATCCAGCCTTAACCTTGCCCTCCTCTGTCTCTCCCCCTCCTCTGCCCCCCCTGACCTCCTCAGGACGAAGACAGCAGCTGTAACGGCACCTCCTCCACCATGCGGGTGGTTCAGGACTACTCGGCGCTCAAGGAGAATGAGATCTGCGTGTGGCAGGGCGAGGTGGTCCAGGTGATGGCCACCAATCAGCAGAACATGTACCTGGTCCACCGACCAATCAACAGCCAGTCCCCCGCTGCCGAGGGCTGGGTGCCGGGACATGTCCTCGGCTCGCTCACAAAGCCCATTAAAGACTCGTTCTCCACTTCCTCCTTCCCAGCAGCTGTGGCAGATTCCAACATCATCAAGTAAGTCCCCCCCCCACACCCCCACCATGTCCCCCTGTGTCCCCAATGTCCCTCCCGTCTCCCAGCAGACACCACTGGACTGGATGAGCAGTGCTGAAGCTCTGCCTGTTTTTGTTTGTGTTGTTTTTTTAATTGACTCCCC
>NC_056510.1:1225475-1230552 GCF_014905685.2 Nematolebias whitei
TCCAATTGGACCTACCGGTATCGTCGGTTCTGAGCCTTCACCGTCTCCGTGGCAACCACAGGAACCAGGCTTTACTGGTGGAGCTAACACGTCCTAAGAGCAGCTCCTCTTCTGTTCCTGTACGTTTTGTTTTTGTTTACTGTTTGTTTGTTGACACAATAAACTCACCTGGTTCTCTCAGGTGAGAAGAATTATTTTGTTGTCTGTGGCAATATGTACACATATTTGTGTTTACACTTGTTGTTGTTGTTTTGCTTCCTTGTTAAATATGATTTTATTTTTTTGGGACAAAGTTTGGTTGATTTCCCTTCATCTGTTTATTTTGTTGACAGTTTTTTGTTTTTGTTTATTTTGTTCTAAATGACTGAGGCTCTGGAACATTCCTGTTTTGAAGAAAACACCATTTGCACTATTTATGGATGAAGTCAGGCTGTGCAATAAGCTTCATGGCAGCGGTCAGCGTTGTCGTGCTCTGGAAACCATTTTATTGTTTTAAACGTGTGAAACGAACCAGCAGCAGCAGCCCAGATGTTTTGTTCTGCGTCAGGACCAGGATGGTTGTAGTTTTTATGATTTGTAAATAAACGACACGAGCAAACTGAACAGCTGTGGGAGTCTGTGTGCACGTTGTAGAGAAACAAATGTCTCGCTTAGGATTCTGACTGAAGATCAGAGCGACGCTCATGAAGGTTTCCTTTTTGTTTTTTTGAGTTCATGCTAACACCAACAGTTTGACGCTCCACAGAAGACACAGGTCAGATTATGTGAACACAAAAAAACAACGTGGTCCAGGAGAAAGGACGTTTTTAAACACGCTTCATAAAGAATAACTGAAGAGATCATTTTCTGTGAAAAGCAGCAAGAATACTGAGAGTGGAAACTCAGGTAAAGTATTTAGTTTTATTTTAAATCACTTGAAGAGTTGAAGTTTTAGTTAGTATTTATTTAATATCTGAAGGATACTGTCAGGGTTTCAGACAAGAGTGAACCCAGTGGTGCAGGCAGGGACTCAGACTCAGCAGGTAGAAAAATAAATACTTTTAATAATATTAAATTAAAGGGCTGACGTGGCAGCATAAACTTACAACAGGCGGAATCAGGACGGGATCAGGACAGGACAAAGAAATACCCAACGATGAGGTGACAATGAACAATACTCACAGAGGGACTTAAATACACAGAAAAGACGGGACGTGATTACAAACAGCTGGCAGGAGTACGGCCCATCAGATGGCGCCATCCCTACAGATGCCAATGCCCAAAATTCATCCTAACTTTATAATAATCTAAACTCTGACCAAATGCCGTGTTTTAAGGAGTATGATAGTACATGGTTTAGTACTATGACAGTCCAGGGCAGATATTTCTGACAGAAACATGGAACTAGATGATTAATTTAAATTAAAGTCATTTAAAAACCCACAGAAGCTTAAAGTCCAATGAGCTGCAGGTGCACGTCCAAAAGATCAAAGTACAATAATGTACAGATAAAGGTACTTCAGCTTCTCTTAGAGTGTAATATTTGTTGTATTTTTTTTTTTCAATTAGCCTTTCTTTATCCAGGTTAGTCTCATTGAGCCACGAGAACTCATTTTCAAGAGAGACCTGTTTATGGAGCAGATGGTGGGGGTTAAGGGCCTTGCTCATGGGCCCAGAGTGGGGCGAATGAGGGTGGGGGCAAGTGTGAGTGTTTCACCTACCCCACCCACAATTTTGATGTTGTCGGGGCCGGGGCGTGAACTGGCGATCTTCAGATCACAGGCCCACCTCTCTAACCTCTGCGCCACCACTCCCCAAATTTATTCCCCAAAGATTTATTACATCTATTATTATTATTTAGGTACATATTTGTAGCTTGATATTTTTTACTGTGTGTGGAAAAGAGTTATGTTAATTAATCACCGCCCCCAGACCAATCAGGTGCATGACTCCATGGGTAGTGGCTGAAGGCGGGGGTCTTGGTGCTCTGACCCAGACTTACCAAAGCTGCTCTTGGGACATGGAACGTCTCTAGTGAGGAAGGAGCCTGAGCTTGTGCCTGAGGTTGAGTGGTACCCACTAGGTCTAGTTGGGCTCACCTCAACGCACAGCATGGGCTCTGGAACCGATCTCCTTGAGAGGGGCTGATCTTCATTTCTCTCTGGAGTTGTCCATAGTGAGGCCCCGAGCTGGTGTGGGTCTACTCTTAGACCCCTGACTTGGTGCCTGTGTTAGTTTTCCCTGATCGTTGAGAGGGTAGGTTCACTGCACCTGTGTGGGGGACGGGCTCTGACTGTTGTTTGTGAATACTTAACAAACAGCAGTTAAGAATATCCGCCCTTCTTGAAGTCCTTATCTTTGGTGCTGGAAGGTGCTCCAGCTGAGTACTCTGTATTCTCCTTGGGGACTTCAATTTATTAACCTTTATTTAAAATCCCATGGAGATCACAGATCTCTTTTGCAAGGGAGGCCTGGGCCTCAAGGTCAATGTCCCTTCCATGTCCACATGGGTAACGACACTGTGACCTGGAGGGGCGTGATTGGGATGAACGGCCCCTCTGACCTGAACCCGAGTGGTGCTCTTTTGGACTTCTGTGCTAGTCATAGTTTATCCATCACAAACGTTATGTTCAAACATAATGGTGTCCATAAGTGCACTTGGCACCAGGACACCAAAAGTTGCAAATCAATGACAGACTTTGTAGTCGTGTCGTCTTACCTGCAGCTGTATTTTTTGGACATTTGGGAGAAGGGAGGAGCTGAGCTGACCACTGATCACCACCTGGTGGTTGGTGTGATCACACTAACCACCAGGTGGTGATCAGTGGTCAGAACCAGTAGACCAAATGTGCAGGGAGGATTTACTGCGAATGCCTAGCAAAAGAATCTCCACTTCACACCTCTGAGAAAACTTCCACCACATCCCAATAAAAGTGGGGGACATGGAGTAGGCCATGTTCCAAAAAGGACACTAGAGCTGCATAGTTCATTGTTTAAATTTCCATCCTTCCATCTATCCATCAATTATCTTTTACCTACTTCTTCCTTTTCAGGTCACGGGGGTCACTAGTGCCCAAATCCAGCTATCACTGTGCAACAGGGTTTAATTTTAGCCGGATCCTGCCGGAACAGAATCTGGGAACGCTCTTATTTTGACAGTGCGTTCCGGCAAGGCCGGATTAACCATATGGGCAGTTGACCATATGGGCAACTGGGCAACTGCCCAGGGGCCCATAATCTCTAAGGGGCCCAGGGCAGTGAGGGCACAAGCAAAATATCTGGTTATCTCCTGCTTTACTTGGAGCTCTGCGCTGCGTTTGTGCAGCCCCGCCTCCTCCCAGCTGCTGCAGCTCTCGTTTTTGTTTTTTTTCAATTGGATCCTCGACGGTGCGACCTGTCAATCAACCCAGAAGGCGTGTCAGTAACTGACCAATCGACAACCTCAATTTGTCCCGAAGGTAAACGCCCCTTACCTGCTGACAAGCTCATCAGTTTTTTTTCTTGAGAAACTTCTTGTTTTAATTAAAACAATAAGTTTGTATCTGTTGTGAGATGATTTTAGCAGTTTTGCTGATTTTTAATCTACTTAATGACGAATAGCATGACTTCAAACTGTTTATTAAACAGGAAGGAGGGATTATTATCCCTCCTCTTACTACAGTGAATGTGGTACTTTGCTATAGGTACGTATGGCATCAGAGAAAGCTGAGCTTCAGTTATCCACATAAAGTAAAATGTCATCAGCATGAAAAGAAGAAATGTTAAGTTTGAGATTCATCCAGTTTCTGATGTTTGACCAAACATTTTGTATTGACATGAAAAAAACATACTCGAGGGATTCATCTTGTGATTTACAAAAGGCACAAATCAACATTAAATTTAAATCTTCTTTGCAGAAACATGGCTACAGGATATATCTTATTTATTATTTTAAAATGATTCTCCTTCACTTTAGAAGATTTAGACCATTTGATAAATTTAGAATGAGCAGAAGTCAAACTGGTTTTATGATTTAAATTAGGAGGTTTCTTGAAGGAATCTTTGTTATACTCAGTAAATCCTTTGTCTCAAACATTCATTGATCATCTTGTTACATTTGAAGTCAACTCAGTTACAGATATTTAATTTTAATGTGGGCATCAAATCATCACCTTTGAATATATAATATTTTTAATTCATTGAATCAGCTGTTGGTCAGGTTACTTCTTGTGGTGCCATTAGCTCTAAATCAATCAATCAACCTTTATTTCTACAGGTAAATCCCATTGAGCCTCGAGGACTCATTTACAAGAGAGACCTGATTTCAACAAAGAATGATGACAACAATGGACAACAGCAACAACAATAAACAGTTATAAAAACTCATACTACCGTTTTTTTTTGTTTGTTTTTTAACAAATAGGATGGCTAAAAGGAAAAAGGTAACAAAACAAAAAACAGCTAGATTCCAAGACAAATGTAGAAACTAACAACAGGAACATGTCAGCATTGGACCCTGCCAGGAGTCCAACAGATTCTTAAAGACACTTAGAGAGGTCAAAGGTCGAGAGCTTGAACGGAGCTTGAACTTAAATAGTTACTGAATCAAGTGTTTACTTCCATCCATCCGGGGGGGGAGGGGGGGGTAGCAGCCTAAGTGGAGAGGTCCAGATTTCCCTCTCACTTGGACCAGCTCCTCCAGGGGAATCCCAAGTGTTTACTTGTGTAGGTAAAACTAGATGTTAAATAACCGTTAAAATACACCAGAATGCAGGAAATGGCATCTACTTTATTAAAAATTTCAGTGTGCCCCCCACACACACACATTATAAATGCTTCTGACACCAGTGGCCAACACGTTACTAAACAAGTTCACATATGATGTCATGAGGTGTTCAAAGTGCGTTCAACTTAATTCAGTCTTGATGGTTTGTGTCAATGAGCATTTGGAGTTTTATAAATAAAAATACACTTGATAGTTAGAATTTTAAGTATATTTACTGTATATTATGGTAATTTATTCTGTATTTTGCCAGATTATGGTGATTCTGGGGTCGTGATGATGGGGCCCTTGAAGATTGTTGCCCAGGGTACAGCGAAGTGTTAATCTGGCCCTGCG
>NC_056510.1:1230652-1236432 GCF_014905685.2 Nematolebias whitei
ATTGAACAAGATAGAAAAGGTTCTATCAGATAAATAGGACGTGAACCTCTTCAGAGAAGTACCACGAATCCCAACAAAATCATGGAGGCGAGACAGAAGGACAGAGTGGTCCACAGGGTCAAAGGTCGCTGTGAGGTCGAGGAGCACCAGAGCTACTGGGCACCCAGAGTCAACTGACTGAGCTATGTCGTTATGAACTTTCAATAATGCAGATTCTGTGCTATGTCGGGATCTAAAACCAGATTGAAATTTATCCAGGATTGTGCTTTTTTCCAGAAAAGGCTGAATTTGCGTAAGAACAATTTTTTCTAAAACTTTGGAGAGGAAGGATAAATTAGAAATAGGTCTAAAATTAGATAAAACCAAGGGATCAAGATTTGTTTTTTTGAGAAGGGGGCGGACCGTTGCATGTTTAAAAGCAGAAGGCATAATTCCAATGAATTGAAAAAAGGAAGCAGGTAAGGACCAACAATATTAAAAACCTCTTTCAATAATCTGGTTGGGAGAAAATCAGTGGGGCAGTTGGTGGGTTTAATGGATTTGACGATTTTGTCCAAGAGTGAATAGGACACTGGTTCAAACTGGTCAAATAAAGCAGAACCAGCAGAGATAAAAGAACAGTCTGAAACAGAAGTAGCAGGTGTGCCTGTGGCTTGTCTGACCGATGCAACTTTATCAATAAAAAAGGAGAGAACGTTCTCACAGGTGGAGGCTGAGGCATCAGGTGAGACTGAGGTGGGTGGATTTAAAACAGAGTTAATTGTCCAGGGTAAAGTGATTTCATCCTGTTTTTGAGGCCAACCAGGAAGTCAGATTCAGATCAGCCACAACTGTTGATTTTCTTCAGACAGACTGTTTCTTGTCAGCCTCAAGTCTTACTGGTACTTTGAAGATCTGAAATGGCCAGATTAGGATGTATTTTACTGGTCCATTCCTCCAAGGTCATTTCCAGGCGAGTCCCAAAGCTGCAGGTGGCCTGCGATTCTCACAAAGCACTTCCATCTTCCGTTTTACCTCATAAATCTGCTGATTTTGAGTTCTCAATGCACGAACCAAACCTTCACAAGGCGGGCAGCCTGACGGGGCCAAAGTAGCTGCAGTTGTCTTCTTGTATGTTGATAGGCCAGGAACCAGCCCATTCCAAAAAGCAGGAAACCTGTTATCATAAATCCAATTGTATACGTCTTCAGTGTCCTCCTGAGATCCTCAGCGGGACATGAGGGCTCTCCAGAACCCCGTCGCTTTGTTGAAAAGATTTTGTCAATTGAGTTGAAAGTCCAGCTCATCAGATCCATAACAGTAGTTTTAGTTTCGGAAGATGTGTAAAATAGGAGTTCCGAGCAAAAAAGCAGGAGGAGAACAGGAGAGGGAAGAGAATGTGTCCGCCCCGTACAAGAGCGCGTGAGAAAGAACTGGAATGGAGGCGACATTACTACTAGGACCATGAAGGTCTCCGTGTTTAGTTCTGTCAATGCACACCTGGGTAAAGTATGAGACACCTCAGAAATACACCTGTCATCCTTCAATTGTTTCAGTGGTGGGATAGGGCCCTTTCTTACACCTAGATGTAGCCACATATTAAAATGTAGGTTGGCACGTTACACATTTTCCAAGTTATTATGCTCACAAGAGGAACCAGATGGATGGACAGAGGGTATTTTCATGTCTGCTCTTGACTTTGCAATGGGGCACCACACCTGGGTGGTCTGGGCCCACATCACTATGCTTCTCACTGCTTCTTGCCATCACAACCTGAAATCAGCAGCATCTCATCATGATCAAGACATGTTCTCAAGACAGCTCATAAAGTTTGGTGCCTTTAGAACTTCACTGATGTAACGTAAAAAAAAAAAAGGTGAATCCTCTTGATGCCGTTGGGTCATTAACGTTTAGGAGGGTCAAGAAGACCTGGGACTAGGACTGGCGATCTCTCGATATTTTAAAAATATTGAGATAATTTCATCTGCAATATAAGATGAGACTACAGTATATCCATATATCCTTGAAAAGCCACCTGCTGTCTTCTTTCTCCCACATGGCCCCTCCTCTCCCTCACTGAATACAAACACACGCTTACTAATGTTGTGAAGGCGGCGCAACTGAAGAGAATTATTGTTTAATATATGAAAAGAAATGTCTAAAAACAAACTTTAATATGTGTAAATAATTTAGTTCTTAGACATTTATTTTGTACAGTTACAGCAGTTTGTTAATAAAGGTGCTTGTGTGACAATTGGGACAAACTCAGAAATATATTTTTGTTATTACTTTATGGAAAAAAAAAAGAGAAAATATTGTATAATGTGATTTATCTTAAAATATCAAGATATTAATTTTGGTCCTATGGCCCAGCCTACCTGGGACTGATGGACACGTCTTCATCAGGATCAAGAGTTAATGAAGTGCAGCTCTGCGCCTGCAGAGGAACTCGTCTCCGTCCTGTTTTTGCAACAGAGCGTGAGTTTGACTCTGCTTTCTGTCTCATGATGGTCATGTGTTCCTGCAGGAGGACAGCAGAACCACAGGAACCAGACAGCAGCAGCGTCCAACCCACGCTGTTTGATAGAAATGCATGGAAGGAGGTAGAGTCCCCTGCAGAACAACACGCTGACCCTTCTTTAAAGGTCTCTCTTGTAAATGAGTCCCCGAGGCTCAATGGGATTAACCTGCAGAAATAAAGGTCGAATGAAAAAAGGCTGAGGTTTTTATTCTGCCTGATCCATTTACTGGATGATGAGGAACAAGAATTACACAGTTCAGACCACACAAACCTTCAATTTCACGGGATATTTGAGGTTCGTGCACTTGAATGAGTTGGACAGCAAAGTTTCTGTCAGAGTCCTTTTCGTTCTGGGTTTAGTACTTCACGTGAGAGCGGCAGAACTTTTCTTCACTGGGATGGAGAATCATGCTGAGAGAAAGAATTCACCTCACAGATTTCTGTTTTTGTCATTTTTGAAATTATGAATTTATTTTTAAGGGATCAGCGTGACGTGAAGTAAATTCCTTCTAAACACAACAGCTGGTTGATCAGAACCCAATGGTTCTGGAGCTTCAGGTCCCAAACTGATGGCTGAATTAGTCTCCATAGGACAGGACAATTTATGGTTCCATCAACAACAAGCGGTCCAGTCCTGGAGCATCAAGTAACCCCAGACCACCACCATGTTTGACTGTTGGTTTGATGTTCTGGTGCAGTGATTTACTCCAGATGTAACGGGTCACACACCCTCCCAAAGTTCCTCTTGTGTCTCATCGGTCCACAGGGAGTTCTCCATGAAGTCTGGATGTTTTTTGTCTTTGTGTTCTTTTAGCTCAGTGGTGGTTCTGGTCTTGGAACCTATCCATGGAGTCCAGTTTGACCTTCATCTCCTTCATATTGAGTCATGACCTCTGACCCGGACTGAGGCAGGTGAGGGCCGTATGTGAACATATTTAGAGTAGATTCATCAGATCTGAGCTTCCAGCTCAGTTCATGCAGCGTGAGGTGCAATGACTTCATGCAGGCTGGGAGCGGACTGAAAGACGTCTCCAGTGTCCAATACGTTGGACTTCTTTGGACCACTCTTTAGGTCTGGACCTCCTCAAACCAGCTGGACTCTCAGGAGCTGCTGTGGTGGAGACGTTACTGGCTCCGGATCAGTCCTGTAACGTCAGAGTCTAATGACAACGCTCAAAGCCACTGAGCAGGGTTATCCCACACTACCTCCAGAGGTTAGGAGTGGCAAGGATGGAAGGACCTGCCTGCAGTCCTGACCTCAGTCCCACTGGACCCACATGGGACCAGTTTGGGTGTGCCGTTTGTCCCAGAGTAAGCAACTCAACCACATTAACTGACTTACTGATCAACACTGTCCCACAGTGAGTGACCACGCTGAGGAGAAGCATGAAGGGGAGGAGCCAAGCTGTATATGGTTCTTCCACATGCTACTGAGGCCCCTGTTCAAAATGGATGAACTGACAACCTGTTGTGATTGTTTATACTTTAAACATTCAACTAATTAAACAAGAAAGAAGCAAAAGTAGAATAAACTGTCAAAGATTACAACCCACAAACTGGCCAACTCACAAACGCACCTTCTTTACGAACGATGTTCGTGCACGGCTCCACAGGATGTGTGGAGGTACTGCCTTCACTCTGTGGAGTCCTTCTAACCCTAACACTCGTCGCTGAGGTCAAGTAGTAAATGTGGATCATTATCTCAGGAAAACACTTTGATCATGCAGGGTCTGTTGAAAAACTTCAGAGGAGCCGGAGCTTCTCCCCTCCACGCTTTAGCTAATCTAAAGAAGGGTCTTTGGAAGAACACGTGCACAGCTCAGCATGTTCTGCAGAGTCTTCACCCAACCATGTTGTCCAGCTCCTCGCTGACCTGAGATCAGACATGCTGGAGTTCTCCTGTGAGGAGGTTTTTGGTCCAAAACACGATGAGGTTTCAGGCAACAATTTAAAAACGTATTTGTTCCTAACATCGTGTCACAGTGTCTTACGACCAGGCAGGTTCTGGACAGGCTGCAAGTCCATCACAGGGACAGCAGTCCCACACATCAAGACACACGGTTGACATCACAGCGTCCTGCAGCTGCAGCGTGATGGGGATCTTCTGCTCCATCGGCCTGAGCTCCAGTCACCGTGGAAGCTGCTGGACTTCTGTGGATCCAGACTCGTCTGTTGAGCAGTGTTCCTCCTGCTCTTTGTAAAGTGACTCTGAGGCCTGACAAGCTGCTGGTCAACAACTAGCCGAATGTTAGCCGAGTGTTAGCCTGCAGCAGGGACAGCAGCTAACATGCTAACCTTTGTAGCTTGTAGCTCGAGAGACAGGTGTCACTCCTCTGGTCATAACTGGGTTATCATCTGGATCAAATCTATAAACAGCTGTTTTTAATGAGCGTAACCATTTAGGGGGGAACCCCCCCCCCCCCCCCCCCCCCCACACACACACACACACACACGCACACACACACACAACTGACGGGCAGCTTTGGTAGCGGAGCAGCTCGCTGGTTTGGCAGCCTTGGTGGTTATTATCGTCACTGTGTACAAAATAAAGTTTCTATTTGAACCAGAACGCTGTAATCTGAATTCAGCTGTCTGAGCATGCACGTTTCACGTGCACTGTCCCTCTGTGGCAGCTAATGTTTTTGTTTCCTGTTTGCCCGGCTGACCCCCCCCTCCAGTTTAACCATTAACCTTCTGTTCCACTCCCCCTCCAGCTCTGCAGCTCGTCTCAGTCCAAACAGTTTGAGCATGGAATGCCTGTCGCCCGCCGCCTCCCGTTGAGCTCATCATGTGGTGATGGAGCACAGAGCTGCAGAGGTTTGTTGTTGTCAGAGAGCGAGCTGTGAAACACTCGTTCAGTAAAACACATGCCTGTGTTTAAGGTCACTTGGCGGCCATCTTTGAATAGGTTGGCTCAACAGGTTTTTCATTTCTGGAGGTGTTTGAACGTGCACGTGATTGAACGTGCATGTGTTCAGAGCTTCAGGACACATTTAGGTAAAAAGACTCTCAGACCATCGCCTGCCTCCACCTCTCAGCTGCAGGTGATGGAGGCTCAGAGCTAATCTGAAACTCACCGAGGAGCAGGGAGGATTACAGAAGAACAGCGAGGGCTTCAGAAACGTGGAGAAAATATTAACGTTTCAGTAAACCGAGCCTCCTGTTACTACCAGCAGGACAACAACAACAACAACAACAACGTTTTGTTTTTTTATTCAATTTCTTCCTTTCATTTTATAGGTTTTTATATGATTGTCTATTGTTGTCTGTACCTCATTCA
>NC_056510.1:1236532-1238356 GCF_014905685.2 Nematolebias whitei
AGTTTTATCAGGAGTTTTATCAGAAGTTTTATCAGGAGTTTTATCAGGAGTTCATCAGTTCTCCCCTGTGGTTTCTGTTGGAGTAT
The DNA here is from genome assembly GCF_014905685.2 of Nematolebias whitei. NCBI lineage: Eukaryota > Metazoa > Chordata > Actinopteri > Cyprinodontiformes > Rivulidae > Nematolebias > Nematolebias whitei. The sequence continues at coordinate 1,236,619 of NC_056510.1, forward strand.
AATAGGTCAATCAGATAAAGACCCTCTCAAATCACGTCAGGGAGATCTAATGTCTGAACGTGTTGTGGAGTACAAACAGACCTGAACCCTGAGGAGGACCTTCATGCATAATTCAAAATAATCCAGGAGGGGGTTAGAGGGGTTAGGATTAACACTCTTCATCATCATCACCAAACGCAACGTTCGTTCTGTTTGCGGCGGGACTAACGCTGTAAATCCTCCGTGGAGTTTCACCGGACGAGCGGTAAAAAATACCTGACAAACCGTGGAGGTCCGTTTGTTCCATTTGTTGTTTGGATTTTTCCTCCTAAAGCGTTGAAGCCATGGACCAGCAGGTGCATGATGGTGATCATTAAAGCCCAAGAAGGCTCCAGACTGACTCCAACCATTGCTGCTTCGTTAAATCATTAAAGAAGTAGATTTAAAGCGAGCCACGAATGCGTGAGATGTTTTAAAGCTTCCTGCAGCTTTCATCTTCTCAAGAGCAGCGATTTAATCCCAGAGGAAACGGGAGCTGTGTTTGAGACTGACCGACCTGACTGACAGGAGTTTTTCTGTTCATTTAGGGGAACGTTCTTCATCTCCAGCTCCAATCTGTGGTTCCTCAAGGGTCTATTTTAGGTCCATTGCTTTTTAATTTCTACATGTTGCCTTTTGGGGTCCATTTTTAGAAAACACAACATCCCTTTTCACTGCTTTGCTGATGATACTCTGTTATATCTTCTGATTGAGTCAGACAGGGTCAGTCCACTGGATCCACTCTTGAACTGTCTAAATGACATTAAAGTCTGGTTAAAACTAAAATTTCTGAATTTAAATGAAAATAAAAAGAAGTCGCTTTGGTAAATGTAACACTCGACACTCTTGGCCCCTTGGCTTCACACAGCCACTCCACTGTCAGGAATCTGGGAGTTATTTTTTATTGTGCTTTCAAATTAGACAAACAGATAAATACAGTTGTGAAATCCAGTTTCTTCCAGCTAAGACTCATGGTCAAGGTGAAGTCTCGTCTCCCTTTCAGAGACCTTGAAAAGGTGATTCACACATTTCTTACCTCTCGTTTGGACTACTGTAATTCACTGTATGTTGGTTTAGACAAATCATCTTTGCATCGTTTACAATGTGTCCAGAACGCAGCAGCTCGTCTTTTAACAGCAACTAGAAAACATGAACACATAACCCTGTCCTGGCTTCTCTCCACTGGCTTCCTGTCCACTTCAGGATTGATTTTAAGATTTTATTGCTTGTTTTTAAAGTCTTGAAAGGTCTGGCCCCGTCTTATTTACGTGATCTTATCAACATCTACACTCCAGTAAGAGCACTCCAGTTTACCAACGAGTTCCTCTCAGATGTCCCCAGATCCAAACTGAAGTCCAGAGGGGATCGGGCTTCTGCAATTGCTGCTCCAAGGCTGTGGAATCCATATATGCAAGAGTTGGAGTCTCAGGATGTTAAATTATTTAGCACCTCCTGCACCTTTGTGCAGCCCAGAGCTGCAGGATAAACTTCCTGCTGCAGCCGATCAGCTGTTCTCCGTGCAGTGTAGAAGTGGGTGTGGCCAAAAGCACTTGCAGGTGGCTGAGAGCAGAGGAGGCAGGGAGCTGAAATCATGACCTTCTCTCTTTTAGAGCGTTTAGAGTTTAGAAACATTGTTTAGAATATTGCAAGAGTGTGGGAAGGGTTTAAAATGCATCTATCTATCTATCTATCTATCTATCTATCTATCTATCTATCTATC
>NC_056510.1:1238456-1241032 GCF_014905685.2 Nematolebias whitei
TTGAACAAGCATGAAGGCGACAGTGGAAAGAAAAACTCCCTCATGAGGAAGAAACCTTTAGCAGAACCAGGATCAGGACAAGAGGACCATCTGCTTCGACCGGCTGGGTGTGGTAGGAACAGAAAACTGTGTATCATCAACATAACAATGACAATTTATCCCATGCTGTTTAATAAGTTGTGGGGGAGTGGTGGCGCAGAGTTTAGAAGATGGTTCAAATCTTGGTACAGTCAACATCAAAATTTAGTATGCAGGTAGATACATATTTGAGAGATACACACACACACACACACATGCCACTTAGGCAGCACAGAATCAAACAAAATACATGGGCTGAGAGCGTTCATGTCTTCTTCTGAAGACAGAGGAGACGGACAGGACGAAAACAAGTCCGCACACAAAAACTGCACCACTGAGGTCACTCTGTGTGTGTGACATTTAGGAGGATAGTGTGTAGGCGTGAGGCTGCTCAGTGAAAAGCCGCCGTCTGTAAGTCAACAACAACACACCCTGATGGGTGCTACAGAGCTTGTGTGTTTGTAGTGTTAGCAAAATATCTGGATTTCAGATATTTTGGATGTTAATGAAAGTGATCTCTGGATGAACATTTCAAGATGGCTGCCTCAGCTGCTGCTGTAAGTGACATGTTCCAGACACTGAGCTCAGATTTGGTGTGGGAGTTACTGAGAGTCTTCCCCTGCACCGGAGCTGAGGGTTACTCTGTTGGCAGGGTCTTCATTTAAGCATGTTACAGTCGCTTCTTTTGGTCTGTTAGTAAAATATCTAATGAACACATGAGCCCTTCTAATAAGACTATAGGCACAGCCTATGTTTAGATGTTCCAACTGGACCACATTGGTCCTCACTCCATTCGGGTCAGGACCTGGACAGAAGTGACCACCAGTCCAAACACCAAGAAGGTTGCCATGGAGACATGGGAGGCTGACTGTCTGCTCAGACTGGACCCAGCAGAACATTCAGACAAGTTTCCACTCAACTGGGACCAGGACTGTTCATCAAGTCCACCAGGCTCCAGGACCTCAGAAGACTTTTCACTCTGTCCCAAACCAGTTAGAAAACAGCTAAAAATGATGCCACACTTTAAAACTGGTGATCAAACTAAACCAGAAAATCATCAACTAATCAATATTTTACCTGTGGTTCTAACAGAAGGGCCCTTTCCACCCATTGGGGTTTGGTTTCAAACTTCAAGTGAAACAGACACCTGCTCTTTCTTTGGGAGTATCAAAAGCTTACTGGGCCAGTGAGTTTGTGTTGGGCTTTTCTTTTTACACAGTCAGTCATGTTTTACCGATCGAAGCTCTCTGGTTGAAAATCTTTCCAACAGTGCCCTCTGCTGGATGAAAGCATATCTTACAGGCTGTATCTCCATATCTCAACTGCTCAACTGTGGTCCCCCAAGGCTCTGTATTAGGGCCTATATTTTTTAGTCTTCACGTTAATGACTTCACAAATCAAATGTATGTTCAAGTGTTAAAGTTCAACTATATGTGGACAATACTGTATTGTATACACAAGCTCAGGCAGCACAGGAAGCAGCTGTTTTATCTGCAGCTTGTATCTTACTAGCTTCAACATTCATGCTTCCATCTTAATACTAAAAAAAAAACTTTTTTTTCTTTCATGCCAGCCAAAAGAGGGCCCAGGGCCAAGTGTTCATGTGAACTGAGAGAGACTTGATGTGGTGAATCAGTTCTAGTATTTGGGTTCAGCTGATAGAGACAACTTTCACCTGAAACTCTCGGACCCATCAGTTTGAGTCCACTGGTCATTTACAGCTGGTCCAGAACTGAGCCAAGTCAGGGAGGACACAGAACCAGGGGTTTACCTCATCGAGTCAAAGAACACATGTACAAAAACTAGCACAGGCAATAATGGAATCAAAGTACATTCCAATCCATCCACAAACCGATTGTTTTCTATGGAAGTAAATATGTGCCGCTAGGATTTGAATTAAAAATGCCACTGATTAAAATTTCAGTGGCATTTTTAATTCAAATCCTAGCAGCACATATTTACTTCCATACATTTCATTCATTCAACCTTTATTTCTACAGGCTAGTCTTATTGAGCCACAAGGACTCATTTACATGAAAGACCTGTTCCAGACAGAACATTTAAAAGTACAGACAACAGTAACTACAGTGACAATGCAGTTAAAATAAAAGTAGTGTTATAAAACAATAAATCAGGGTGCCGTAACACACACGATAGATAGATAGATAGATAGATAGATAGATAGATAGATAGATAGATAGATAGATAGATAGATAGATAGATAGATAGATAGATAGATAGATAGATAGATAGATAGATAGATAGATAGATAGATAGATAGATAGATAGATAGATAGATAGATAGATAGATAGATAGATAGATAGATAGATAGATAGATAGATAGATAGATAGATAGATAGATAGATAGATAGATAGATAGATAGATAGATAGATAGATAGATAGATAGATAGATAGATAGATAGATAGATAGATAGATAGATAGATAGATAGATAGATAGATAGATAGATAGATAGATAGATAGATAGATAGATAGA
>NC_056510.1:1241132-1241215 GCF_014905685.2 Nematolebias whitei
TGTGTGTGTGTGTGTGTGTGTGTGTATATATGTGTGTATATATATATATATATATATATATATATATATATATATATATATAT
>NC_056510.1:1241225-1257053 GCF_014905685.2 Nematolebias whitei
TATATATATATATATATATATATATATATATATATATATATATATATACCGTGGACAAAGGAACATCAAGACCTCTGGAGATGGACTTTTAACCTTGTGATTTTTGGAATTTATGGTTCTCAAGTCCACAGATGGTTTTATCTTCTCTCTGTTCTTCATGCATAGTGTGGCACACACAACGATTGAGTCAAATTCTCTCCTTTTTATCTGGCTTCAGGCATGGTTTTTATATTGCCCACACCTGTTTCCTGCCACAGGTGCGGTAAGGAAATAAACATGTGTTTAACAAAACATGTAGTTACAATAATCTTGTAGGATAAATACTTGATTTTCTTAAATAATTTCAGGGCTGCCAACACATTTGGCCATGACTGTATAAGTTTCAAAATATCCTGATGCATGCTCAATAATCCAGGTAGAAAAATCTAAAAAAGTTAAATCTGGTCCTCTGGACATTCAAAAAAACAAAACAAAGCAAATCAACAAAAAAATGTAGAAACGTTTCGTCTCTCATCCGAGAGACTTCCTCAGTCTGAGGTGCTGTATTCAGCTCAGTCTCTTAAATAGCACCTTCTCAGAGTGGATCAACCAGTTTTGCTGCTGACAACCAGAACCAGCTGCTCACATGCTCAAGAAGGACCATCAGCCTAACAATGGATCATTAGCACCTGATGGCTGTTTACTGTTCACAGAGGGCTGAGTGATACTAGCAATCACAGCATTGTAAGAGGGGGACAGTTGAACCTGGAGGCTCCACCCCTGTTTAATGATGGACGGTTTCTTTTCACAAAGATGGCCTCCTTTACTCCTCTCTCAAACCATCGTTCCTCTCTATCCAGGATGTGAACATCTTCATCCCTGAAAGAGTGACCTCTGGCCTGGAGATGAGTGTAGACCTCAGAGTCCTGGCCTGATGATGTTGATCTTCTGTGCTGGTCCATCCTTTTGGCCAGTGGCTGTTTAGTTTCCCCGATGTAAGACTGATCACCCTCCTGACACTGAACAGCATACACAACATTACTCTGTTTGTGCCGGGGGACTGGATCTTTGGGATGAACCAGTCTTTAATGTATTTTGGGGTTTAAAAGCCACTGGGACGTTATGTTTAGAAAATAAACGTCTCAGTTTCTCTGATACTCCCTCAACATATGGAATGACCACTGGTCTGGGTCTGGGTTCCTCCTTTTCACCTGATGGCTGACTGGAGTCCTGTTTGGGTTTCTGCTTTCAGGAAGTCCCAGTTAGGATATCCACATTGCTCTAGAGCCTGTCTTGTGTGGGATTTCTCCTTCTGCCTGGCTCCTGAGTTAGTGGGGACGCTGTCTGCTCTGTGGTACAGAGTCCTGATGACTCCTAACTTGTGCTCCAAAGGGTGATGGGAGTCAAACTGCAAATACTGGTCTGTGTGGGTGGGTTTGCGGTACACCTCAGTTTGCAAATGTCCTCTATCAGAGACTGAGACCTCACAGTCCAAGAAAGCCAACCTGTCATTTTTTACATCTTCTCGTGTGAACTTGATGTATTTATCCACAGAGTTGATGCGGTCAGTAAAATGTTGGACTTCCTGAGATTTGATTTTAACCCAGGTGTCGTCAACATACCTGAACCAATGACTTGGTGGTGTCCCTGAAAAGGACGTCAAGGCTCTCTTTTCTACCTCCTCCATGTACAGGTTGGCAACAATAGGAGAAACTGGAGACCCCATAGCACACCCATGTTTCTGCCTATAATATTGCTCCCCATATGTGAAGTAGGTTGACTGCAGGCACAGTTTCAAGAGTTGACACAGTTGTTCTGTGGAAAGTGTGGTCCTGCTGCTCAGAGTGGTGTCTGATTTTAATCTTAAACTGACCACCTCTACTGCATCATCAACAGGAATGCACGTAAAGAGTGATGTGACATCAAAAGAGACCATTGTTTCATCAGTCTCCATGATGACATCCCTCACCCTGTCCACAAAGTCCATGGTGTTCTGTATGTGGTGTTCTGAGCTGCCAACCAATCAACTATCAACTGGTTGATCCACTCTGAGAAGGTGCTATTTAAGAGACTGAGCTGAATACAGCACCTCAGACTGAGGAAGTCTCTCAGATGAGAGACGAAATGTTTCTACATTTTTTTGTTGATTTTGCTTTGTTTTGTTTATTTGAATGTCCAGAGGACCAGATTGAACTTTTTTGGACTGTATAAGTTCTTTAGTATTGGTTTACCAGATAAAATCCCAGGAAGGCACTATGTGGTTTTTGGTTATGGGATGTATTTCAAGGATTTTTAAAACCCATCTAAAAACTCATCTCTATTCATTGGCCTTCAACCCAACTGAGTCTTGATTTTACTTTATTTTATTGGTGTTGATTTTATCTGTTAACTTGTTGTTTTGTTGTGTTTTAAACTGAGTTGTGTGCTTGGGTTTGTAGCTCTTTTATCTTGTTTTTAACTGATGTTTCAGCACTTTGTTTCGGCTATGGCTGTGTTAAAGTGCTTTATAAATAAAGTTGATGATGATGATGAGGAAGGATCATGAAGACTTTCCAGGCTCTGGTAAAAGTTGGTAATAAATGGATTTTAGTTTGGTTTGAAGAAAGGACCAACACAACAAACTCCAGCTGGCTGCTCTTCAAAATGTTAATGTTGGGGTGAATAGGTATGAACTCAGTTTTTAATCTGTGTTCTTGTCTGATGTTCCGCGTCTGTAAAATTAACTGAGCAGACGCCTTTTTATCAGTTTAGCGGTTGGTAATGTTCATCCACTGATAACTTTATGAAAGTTTCAATTTAACCTGTTTAGCCCTTATTTTACTAACACAAAGAACTTACACAGAGACGTGAGCAAAACATGCCTTTGGTGCTGTGCGATAATGAGTTTGAAGTATGTTTTACATACACATGTTAATTTAAAACTTTCAAATGTTTTTTTTAAATAAAACTAAACATCTGTCCTGAAAACTTGATCTTTTTTTCTAGTGATTTCCTGGAAACCTTCTGTTGGCAGCAGCTTTTATGAACGCATTTGATTTTGATCTAAAGCATTAAATTAGTAAATGTTAGTCATTATTAACAGAGGCTTTGTATCCGTGGCATCAGTTGATAAGTTGGCAGCCACTGGGGGCGCCTGTTCTCCTCTGCAGTCTCACCGCCACCAAGCTGCTCTCTGATTGGCTGCCTGGTGTTTGTCCTTCCTACAATGCACAGGAAGTCGCTGTCCTGGAACACGCTGCGGGCCAAGAAGCGCATGGAGGCCAGAGACGGGTCTTCCCTGGGGGTCAGAGGTCGGGAGAACGGCTTCTTGCGTAAAGCCAAGGATAACTCCGCCCCTCCGCTCACGCTGACCTCTTCAGCGCCCAAACAGAAGGCCAGAGTAAGTATGGCTGCTGTAAGTAAGACTGAGTTTGTTGCAGCTCCTCAGACTGAAGAAGTCTTCTGGATAAAAGACGAAACATTTCAACAAGAAGAATCTGTCCAGAGGACCTGGATCCACCTTGTTAGATCTGTGAAGGTTGTTCTGGACTTCTTGGTGACCATCTGTCTTGTCCATCTTTAATCTGTCTCCACTTGTCCTCCTGTGGACACGTTCAGGGAGATTGTCTTTTAGTGGAGACGTTCTGACAGTCTTTAGCTTTAACAAGCTGTCAATCATAGTCTTTCTAAGCTGCTGACACAACTCCTCAGCTGTCCTCAACTTCCTGTGGTCCATGTTCAGTGTGTTACACACCATGATACCAAACAGCCCTGTGACTACCTGTCACCCTTTAAACAGGCTGATTACAGACTGAAGACACCTGACATGCTGATGACAGGACACACCTGAGTCCAACACGACCCTGTGGACAGTTTGTCTTTTTCTAGACGTCCCATTCTTTTGGTAAAGGCTAGTTTTTATTTATTATTTTATTTTGGTTAGCCAGAATTCAAAAGCAGTGACAGATTTTCGCCAGTTAAGGTGTTTTTTTATTACTTTTATAATAATTTATTTTTCTTTAACAAATGGGTATTTGTGGATTTGCACTCTTTATTTTAATTGTTTTTGTTTAAACCTGAACCCCGAGTGACCTTTCAAAAAATAAAACTATTTTTCTGTTTTGTTGTCATTAATGTATGAAAGTAGAAATGAGAAACTCTGAAGTTAGACTTCGTTGTTTGTTCTAACATTATTTAAACATTTTTTGAGTTCTGTGTCGCATATACAGAAATATGTTTTTAATATTGACAGTTTTAAACTCTTAATCTTCATTATTTCTAATAAAAACAAGAAATAAACACTGAACAGAATGCAGATCACCCGCCTTTCAGGTCAGAGCTTTGGACTCGAATCTTCTCATGTTGAGAAAGAATAACTTTGTCTCATGGAGTCATCTCAGGCTCAGAGTGTGTTTTTAATGACTCCCAGCTACTACCACGCCACATGTTAGCTCAGTATCTGTAAAATGGAGTTACTGTGTTGGTTGATGTTGGTTGGGGCGACCATCTTGAACTGGTAGATGTGCACCTAGTGGTTACTTTTCACTTGATCGTGTTCCTCCTCCTCTGCTCTCCAGCAGGAGCTCCAACCTTCCGATGAGTCCGACTGCGACGACGAGCTCGACCCAAAGACGGGCATGGAGGTAAGAGGGATGTGAGACGGGTTGTTCTAGCGCCAGCTCTGTTTCCTGAGAGTCTGTCTTTGATTAGAGTCCAGCATAGTGATGTTAGACAACTAGCAGCAGCCCAGAGACGGCATCGTACTGCAGCCCACTGTCTGCAGATTCATTCAAAGTGACTTGTTATCAAACCGTTTTGACTTGATCACTTTAGGCAGCAAGCATGATGTCTTTGTGTCCTGCCATGAAAGAGACGTTGAGTGCATGATAGGTTGGATATTGCAAAAAGACACCTTTATGTGTTTGGACGCTTCAGTCTAAGCTGTAACTTTGATTTGTTTTCCAGCTTCTGAACCCAAACTTCATCCAGGAAGGTGAGACTCCCACCACACACCCTGTTTATCAGTTTCAGCTGCAGTTACCATCATTTCATCTGCTCCAGGTGGTCCGTGCTCTGTACTCTCCCTCCTGTTCCTTTTTTTTTGACCCAATAATGACTGAATCATCTGGAAATTTCTGCAGGTGGCATGACAAAGTTGTAGTGAAAAATCAGTGGAGGATAGGGAGAACAGGAAAGGAGAGAGCACTGTCTCCTGTGGTGCCCCTGTCTTACTGAACTCCACATCGGACAGGATGTAGCTGACATGGACAAACTGTAACCTACCTGTAAGATAGTCAGTAATCCAGTGGACCGTGGAGGTGTCAACGTACCATCAGAACCTGCAGCCTCCATGGGTGAAGTCTCTCTAGATGTCTCCTGACCTGGCTTGTAGAGAGACACCATTCAGGGGATGGAGTTGACTTCTACTGTGGAAAGAGAAAAGTGTCCAATACTGTTTTCTTGAAAGAGCTGGCTTTGCTTTAGCTAGCTGCCTCAGTTGAAGAAAGTTTGACTTAACCACGGCTCTGATTTGACCATCAAGCTTATTAGTATCCACACTGACCCCCAAGTTTGTGATGGTTCAGTACATTGGGACAAGAAACCTATGTCCACATGGGGGGATCTCAGTAGAGTTGCCACAAACATTACTTTGGCCGTTCTTTCATTCAAGTTTAAAAAGTTCAAAGTTATCAAAGCTATTACGTCATCAATAGCTATAAAGAAAATGTGTCCTTTCTCTTTAGGGGAACATAAATCTTACAGCCATTTGCATTGCGATGAAAATAAATCACATACTTTATAAAAATAGACACAGCTAAATAAAAGAAGATATGACCTGAAACACAGCCCTGTGGGACCCCAGATGAGGAAACATGATCACCAAGACTCAAATATCAACCATGATAAATTCCTCAAGAAAGTCAGCCACACCCAAGTACCCACAGAAGCAAGGTAGGTCTTGAAGAGCCAGCTGAACAGCAAGAACAAAGTCTGAGCTATTGACACGTCTGCAGTGCCATGAACAGATACCCAGCTGGGATAATGGCCTGGCCAAAGGAGGAGACAGACGCCACTGACATCAAGACTCAAAAGCTCCTCACAAATAGGGTTAGGGTTAGAAGGAAGGTTGGGAGGTTACACCCCAAATCCAGCACCCTGAGACTATACACCAAGAGAAAGGATGGGGGCAGAGGAAGAACAATAGAGGCCGGGGTCTACCATTCCAGACAAGACCCAAAATGCAGGCTGTTCAATGATGTCCCTGAGACTCCAACAAATAACAGCAAAAATAAAACCTGCTTAAGAAATGTTTTGTGGTCACATGTTAAACCATTCATGTAAAATGTAAAGCGTCCCCGTGTCTGTAGAACATCATGCGTTTTCTTTGTGCAGTGGCTCCAGAGTTCCTGGTGCCGCTGTCAGATGTGGTGTGTGCATTAGGAGAGACTGTCGTCCTCTGTTGTAAAGCCTGCGGACGACCCAAACCATTAGTCACCTTGAAGGGACCTGACCAGAACCTAGTGACCAGTACCAGCCGCTTCACCATAGACATCAGGTAACATCTAAATGTTAGCTACCTACCGTTGTTTTACCCTTTCCTTCTCTCATCCCAGCTGTCCTCTACTTCCTCTGCAGGGACACTGGGGACATCTTGTTGAAGATCTGTAACCTCCTTCCTCAGGATACAGGCATCTACACCTGCATTGCTGTTAATGAGCACGGCTCTGCCTCTTCTTCTGCCTCCATTAAAGTTCAGGGTAACTCACCTGTTTTCAAAGGAGCTTTTCTCCAGTCTCAGCCATCAACTCCCTCCAGGACCAGGAGAGGGACCATGACCATACATCATGATTTAATGATGTATGGTCATGAACTGGGCGGCTGTGGCTGAGTGGTTAGAGCAGTTGTCCTCCAATGCAAGACTTGAGGGTTCAAATCCACCAGCAGTCACATGCTGAAGTGTCCCTGGGCTGGACACTGAACCCCTCATAGCCTCTGATGTGTGTCCCATCAGTGTATGAATGTGATAAAGCTCTGATTAGTCTCTTTAGAGTGATTTGTTCAATTAACTTAGTAGAGATCTAGTAGAGTGCTGTATGAACGGGTAAATGAGGCAAAGATTGTTGTAAAGAGCTTTGAGGATCTTGATCAGATGGAAAGGCGCTGTATAAGTACAGTCCATTTACCATTTACCATTTAATTTGATTACGATTCAGAGGGCTTCAGTGTAATAAACAACATAGTATCTGTAATCAATGTTCAAGCAAAACCTTGAACAGAGAATGTCTGACCTAAAATAAATGAAATATTTTGCTCTACACTGCAGGATAAATCAATTTCCATTCCAACAAGATTTACTGAAGGAGTCAAAATGCTGAAAACAGTGATGCAAGATTCTTTGGTGATGGATGCCAAACATCAGAGTCAGTCAGACAGATTTGTCATTTGCATCTCATGTGGTACATGTGGTGGAACGAGATTATGCCATACCAATTTATTTCTAAAGCACTTAAAATACAACAAAGGACTGTCTCCCAAGCTTTAATCAACATGTGAAAATTCCGACACGTGGAGACAAGACGCTGGACCGTGTTTACACAAACGTAAAAGAGGAGGCCTCCTCCTCTGTTCTCTTAACAGAGGAGGAGGCCTCAGATTTCCACTTTCAAAAACATATAATGCAACTTTAAAACAGATTCCCAGCCGGTTTTTCACACCTGATGGGAACAGAGGGGCCTCGACTGTGAATTAGAGGAACAAAGACCTACTGTTTAGGTTTTTAGGTGTGAATTGCCAATCTACATATATGTGTGTGTGTGTCTTATGTGTGTGTGTGTCTTATGTGTGTGTGTGTGTCTTATCTCACTCAGCCTTATAACCTGAATCTCTCACTCTCTGCTCTTTGAATTGAGAAAGCTCCTCGGATGAGGAGAGAAACGTCTTCTGTTACAAATAAAGTCCAGTTGTTTTTGTATTGAACGCTTTTTGAATTCATCATGTCCTGGATGACTGAGAATCTTCACCAACGTAAAAGATGCATACAAAGCCGAACCCCGCCCCCACGTAGGACTGTCAGACCACATCTCAATCTTCCTGGCTCCTGCTTACATGCCCCCGCTGAGACGCTCCAGACCGGTCCAAAAGGAAGTTAAATGTTGGAGCCAGGACAGTGGCCCCATACTGAGGGATTGTTTTGATTGAACAGACTGGCAGGTTTTCAGAGAAGCTGCTGGAAATGGAGGATCGCTTGATCTGGACCAATACACATCCTCAGTTCTGGGTTACATTAGTACATGTACTGACACCGTCTCCACAATCAGAAATGTTCAAAGCTACCCAAACAGAAAACCTTGGCTGAATGCAGAGGTGCGTACCCTGCTGGAAGCCAGGAACACTGCCTTCAGGTCTGGAAACAGAGGAGCTGAGTAGGACAAGAAAAGAGCTGGTTGCTGGTATTAAGAGGGCCAAGGCCACATATGCAAAGAGGATCGAGGGTCAATTCATCTCACAAGACCCTCGGAGCATGTGGAGGGGCATTAAGTGCATAACAGATTATAAAGGAAGGAGTGAACAATGCCCCAAAGACCCATCTCTGCCTGATGCCCTCAACAAGTTCTATGCGCGCTTTGAAGACCCAAACAGACCACCCAGCACCAGACTCACCTCACCACCGGATGAAGAGCATCTCAGCGTGACCTCAGCAGAAGTAAGGAGTACCTTCAGGAGGATTAATCTGCACAAAGCAACTGGCCCAGACAACATCCCCGGAAAAGTGTTGAAGGAATGTGCTGATCAGCTCTGTGAGGTGCTGGCAGACATTTTTAACACCTCACTTACCCTGGAGACAGTTCCCACCTGCCTGAAGACTGCCACCATCATCCCAGTCCCAAAGAGCTCTACAGTGACTGGTCTGAATGACTATCGGCCAGTGGCCCTCACCCCGATAGTCGCTAAATGCTTCGAAAAACTGGTCATGACTCACATCAAAACAACCATCAACATCAACGAGGACCCTCATCAGTATGCATACCGTGAGAACCGATCAACAGAGGATGCAATCTCCTCTGTGGTCCACACTGCGCTCAACCACCTGGAGCAGAAAAACTCTTACGTCCGTATGCTCTTTGTGGACTTCACATCCGCCTTCAACACCATGATCCCCCAAACCCTGATGGACAAACTATCCACACTAGGACTAAGCCCCTCCATCTGCAACTGGGTACTAGACTTTTTAACAAACAGACCACAGTTAGTGAGGATCCACAACCTCTCCTCCTCCACCATAACCCTCAGCACTGGCTCTCCTCAGGGATGTGTGTTGAGCCCCCTCCTGTTTACTCTGCTCACGTATGATTGTGCAGCTACCCATCCAGGCTGTCACATTGTAAAGTTTGCAGATGATTCAGCGGTGGTGGGATGCATCACTTTGATTTGTTTTTTGCTTTTTTGAATGTCCAGAGGACCAGATTGAACTTTTTTGGATTTTTCTACCTGGATTATTGAGCATGCATCAGGATATCACAAACAATGATGAGTCCAGCTACAGGCAGGAGGTGGAACACCTGGAGAGCTGGTGCAAAGAGAACAACCTTCACATCAATGTGAAGAAGACAAAGGAGATGATTGTGGACTTCAGAAGGAACAAAAACATCTACACCCCCCTGAACAGAAGAGGATCTGCGGTGGAAGTGGTCTCCAGCTACAAGTACTTGGGTGTGCACCTGAACGACAACCTCAGCTGGAGCAACAACACCACCAGCCTGATGAAGAAAGCTCATCAGAGACTCTACTTCCTCAGACGGCTGAGGCGAGCTGGTCTGGAAGCTCAGTCCTCACCTCCTTCTACAGGTGTGCAGTGGAGAGCATCCTGTGCTCCAGCATCAACGTGTGGCATGGAGGCTGCACAGCTGCAGAAAGAAAAGCTTTGCAGAGAGTGGTGAAGGCTGCACAGAAGATGTTGGAGTCAGTCTCCCCACCATCACAGACATCTACACCTCCAGATGCAGGAAGAGGGCCACCTGCATCATGAAGGACCACACTCACCCAGCACACACACTTTTTGCCCCACTCCCCTCAGGAAGGAGGTTGAGGAGCATTAAGTGTAGAACCACTAGACTGAGGAACAGCTTCTACCCTGAGGCTGTTAGACTCATGAATCTCTAACCAGAATAATCACTGTGAAAAATCACATCCTGGTGCTGCTGATCTGTTTCATGTTGCTGCTGATCTGTTTCAATGTTGATGTGTTCATGCGTGCACATCTGCTCACAGACTCATGTTCATGTTTGTGCTGATGTTCAATGTTTTATGTTATGAGTGCTTAGTGTATATTTAGTTGATGTTTTTCTTAGTTCATATCTTAGATGTTGTTACTGTTTTTCTTATACATTTTATTGTTGGATGTAACTGGGACCCTGTGGACATAATTTCGCTCCACCACATGTACCACATGAGGTGCGAATGACAATAAAGAAACTCTGACTCTGACAAGCAGCCGTCTGAAGTGCTGAACAAAATTAAAAACAAACAAAAAACAGTAAAACAATAAAAACACCTAAATATATATATTTAAAAAATAATCAGAACATCATAAGTAAAAGAATACAACATTAAGACACAGATGCTGACTCACTCTAGATTAAAAGCCAATGGAAAAAAAAAGTGTTTTAAAACGAGTTTTAAAAACAGAAAGTGACGGGGCCTGCCTGACCTCCAGCGGCAGCTCATTCCACAATTTAGAAGCCAGAGCTGAAAAGGCTCTGTCTCCTCTGGATGTATTATGTCCACAGGGTCCCAGTTACATCCAACAATAAAATGTAAAAGAAAAACAGTAATAACATCTAAGATATGAACTAAGAAAAACATCAACTAAATAAACACTAAGCACTAATAGTATAAAAACATTATGTCGAACAGCAGCACGAACATGAGTCTGTGTGAGCAGATGAGCATGAACACATCAACATTGAAACAGATCAGCAGCAACATGAAACAGATCAGCAGCAACATGATATGGTTTTTCACAGTGATTATTCTGGTTAGAGATTCATGAGTCTAACAGCCTCAGGGTAGAAGCTGTTCCTCAGTCTAGTAGTTCTACACTTAATGCTCCTCAACCTCCTTCCTGAGGGGAGTGGGGCAAAAAGTGTGTGTGCTGGGTGAGTGGGGTCCTTCATGATGCAGGTGGCCCTCTTACTGCATCTGAAGGTGTAGATGTCTGTGATGGTGGGGAGACTGACTCCAACATCTTCTGTGCAGCCTTCACCACTCTCTGCAAAGCTTTTCTTTCTGCAGCTGTGCAGCCTCCATGCCACACGTTGATGCTGGAGCACAGGATGCTCTCCACTGCACACCTGTAGAAGGAGGTGAGGACTGAGCTTCCAGACCAGCTCGCCTCAGCCGCCTGAGGAAGTAGAGTCTCTGATGAGCTTTCTTGATCAGGCTGGTGGTGTTGTTGCTCCAGCTGAGGTTGTTGTTCAGGTGCACACCCAAGTACTTGTAGCTGGAGACCACTTCCACCGCAGATCCTCTTCTGTTCGGGGGGGGTGTAGGTGTGCTTATTCCTTCTGAAGTCCACAATCATCTCCTTTGTCTTCTTCACATTGATGTGAAGGTTATTCACATCAATAACTTGACATGTTAGATAGGATCTCACTGGGCTGCATCTGTTGGACGCTTGTTGTCCACTATTTGCCCATTCCTTTGCTTCCCACCATTATATCACACTAATCTGGAGACTCCCTCATGAATGCTCTTCACTAACTAGTCACAGCTCAAAACCTCCAGTTTTCTCCTTTGCGAAGGACATAACAGAATGTTGCAACCATCCATCATCTTTACTCACTTTTCCTTTCTAGCTCACGGGGGTCACTTGTGTCCATGTCCAGCAGTCACTGTGTGAGAGGCAGGGGACATCCTGGACAGGTCTCAGTCCATCACAGGGACACCTGGACAGGTCTCCAGTCCATCACAGGGACACATAGAGACAAACAAGACAAACAACCATTCACTCTCACCTAGGGACAATTCAGAGTTACCAATCCATGTAACATGCATGTTTTTGGTTTGTGGGAGGAAACTGGAGTACCAGGAGAAAACCCACGCAGCATGAAGAGAACATGCAAACTCTATCCTGAAAAGTTCTGTGCCGGGGTTCGATCCAGCAACCTTCTCAGTGAGAGGCAGTAGCTCTACTATCTGTGCTGCCATAACAGGACTATAATAAGATTAAATAATCAATTTGTGACATTTGACGATTGATTCAGAATTATTCATGTCTGTGGCGATATCCCAGGTATTCCAGCAGCCCCGGGGAGGCCAGTGGCTCAGGAGGTGAGCAGCACAGCAGTGCTGGTCCACTGGCCGCCTCCGGCCTCATCCGTTCACTGCACTGTCAGCTGCTACACCGTGGAGTACAGACAGGAAGGTCGGTGTGAACAGGTCAGGTCCAACACAAAGCTGCTTGTCTGTAAATGAACTAAAGCTCTGCCTCCACCCTCAGACTCGTTGCTGTGGCAGCAGTCGGCCAGCAGCAGGGAGGAGTGTGTACAGATCGATGACCTCATCCCTGGAGGTCACTATCAGTTTAGAGTTCGAGCGTCCAATCGCTGGGGTGTTGGTCCACCGTCTGAGCCTTCCAACATGGTCACGTTGGCCAACAGCAGTAAGTAAGACATACACCCAGTCTATTCTGTCCAGATGGGTTTGAAAACTTGTCTATGGTTTGGTTCTGTCAAGATTCGGGGTACGATGGAACCGGGATCCAGTGGAAAGAGAATTTTGAGTCGACCTTCACTGAAATCTGTGAGATTGGAAGGTATAACATGCAGCCTGAATGAGTCGGCGTTAATCTGAAACTGTGGGTTTCAACTGTTGTCTCTGCTGTCTGACCAGGGGACGTTTTTCTGTCGTGAGGAAATGTCTCAACAAGTCCACAAAGAAAGAGGTAAGACATCTTAACTTAGACCTTCAGCTGAATTTTACATAATATTGAGGTGGTACAGGTTGTTATGGTCCTGATAAGTGTAGGAAAAGGCAGGACACACAGCATATGAAGCCCAGACGATTTTTCAGTTTGACAAAGCTTTAATCGTCATTAAATCCTCTGAACAAAAATGCACACTGGGAGGCATGGTTAAAACAAACGAAAAGAGGGAGAAGCTCCGAACCAACCAGCAGTTGGCCATCGGATTTGGGCCGCTCCCCTCGCCCTATAACCCAGGGACTAACCATACAACCAAAAAACAGAAAAACCTAGACTACACAGGTGACTCCCAGTCCCATAAACATTCAGCTCAACAACAAACAACAACAACTGTGACAGGGTGCAATAATCAGTGGCCAGAGCGGGAGCGAGGCTGGAGAACAAGAACTGTGAACCATCAGACCAACATCTCCTCTGGCCTCCCTCGCTTGTCCAGCAGGCGGAGCTTGGTCCTTTTAAGCCACCCTCAGCCAATCAGCTGTAAAGAGAAAGAGCGTTAATTAAACACACACGGACATAATTGATGCAGGAGCGCGTCACACAGGTATACAGAAGTCATTCTCTGATGTCAGCGCACCATGTGCCTGAGTGTCTACTGTATGTGTCTGAGTTACAAATCAGCACATTCACGTAAAAACAACCCACACTGAGCAGAAACTTACCATACCATACCACTTTATTTATAGAACACTTAAAACAGCTACAAGGCCAACCAAAGTGCTGTACAGACAGAACAACAGGTAACACACAAAGCAAAATACAAAATGAGGTAAATCAGAATATAGACATAAAAACGATGCAGATAATGACGACAAACCAGTGTGGAGCATACAGGATCAAACACAGATCATCTGGTGTTGAAAGCTACTGAACAGTAGTGAGTTTTTAAAGGGGACTTGAAAACTGAGAGGGAGGGGGGCCTGTCTGACAAGCAGAGGTAACTCGTTCCAAAGTCTTGGTCCTGCTACAGAGAAGGTCCTGTCACCTCTGCGCTTAAGACGAGTTCCTGGAACTGTGAGGAGCAACTGGTCCGCTGACCTCAGGGAACGTGGTGGGACATACGGTTGTAGCAGATCAGAGAGATGGTGGGGGGGGGGGGACACTGTTCAGTGATTTGTAGACATACAGGAGTATTTTGAACTGGATTCGAAAGTGAACCGGTAACCAGTGCAGTGAGGCCAAAACTGGTGTAATGTGCTCTCTTTTGCCTGTACTGGTTAAAAATGGGGCTGCTGCATTCTGGGCTGCAGTTTATAAACTGAAAGGAAAAACCAGTGTGGAAAAACTGCTGATCGTTATCAGCGCCAAGGTGGAAAGACCAACAATGACCTCAGAGAAGCAGCTGCTGCTGCCCATCGATCTGTTGAAGATCAAAGGTCATTTGGAGTCCATCATTTTTACAGAGATAAGTGGAAAACATTTAAGACAATTGTCACAGTAGATTCACCCTGAAGGTCAGACTGTGCATTGAGCTCCACCTCAGACACTCCAGGCCTCGGCAGGTCAAAGGTCATGATTAGAGATGCTCCGATCCAATATCAATATCGGTATCGGTCCCGATATCAAAAAAACTTCTGGATTGGGTATCGTGACAGTGTGACCGATCCATGACTGGGCAGATCTATTCACTCTAATTCTATGCTTTGTGTTCTGAGTGACGTCCCGTGCTAGTGAACTCACCGCACAGTTTTCAAAATGCAGCAAGCGAAAGGATCAGCCATCTGGAACTATTTCACACTACCTCAGCCAACACATTCGACAGCTATGTGCAATACGTGCACAGCGACGGTTCAGGGGGTGTCACTAGAACTTCCAGTTATAACACTACCAACTTAATCAAGCATCTCCAGAGATTTCACCCTAAAGAGCACGCTGAGTTTGTTGAACGGAATTCAGCACAGTTTTTCTGTATCGGATCGGTATCTGTCAATACTAAACCTCAGATATCGGTATCGGAAGTGGAAAAAGTGGATCAGTGCATCCCTGGTCATGACAGGACTGTTAGAAAAAGACAGTTGGTCAATAGAAACTGTTATTCGACTAAAGTTTGGTGCATTTGAAGCTGAGTGCTGCCACTTGAAATCGTGTGTCATTTTATTTTGAAGGTTTGGCACAAATAACTGCCACTCTGTCACTTCTCAATGTTGGAGAAAGTCTCTCTCACTAATGTTGTTTACCCAAAAGAACCACAACTTACAGCAAGATATCCTGATGCATGCTCAATAATCCAGGTAGAAAAATCCAAAAAAGTTCAATCTGGTCCTCTGGACATTCAAAAAAAAAAAAAAAAAAAAAAAAGCAAAAAAATATAGAAACGTTTCGTCTCTCATCCAAGAGACTTCCTCAGTCTGAGGTGCTGTATTCAGCTCAGTCTCTTAAATAGCACCTTCTCAGAGTGGATCAACCAGTTTGCTGCTGACAACCAGAACCAGCTGATCACATGCTCAAGAACTTGAACTTTTTTGGATTACAGCAAGATAATATTTTTAACTGGCATTTTATTTGCAAGGACTGATTTCAGGACAGATTACATACGTAGAAACATATCGGACGTAACGTGTCACAGAATCAATATCAAATAAGAGTCTTCTGCAGATTTTACTACAGCAGCAGAGTCCAGCAGGCATTCCCTCATAGCCAGCTGCAGCCAGACACACAGACAAGATCCATGGACATTTGCTAGTCGAGAAAAATGGTTTGCCTGTTTTGGGAGAGGGTTTGGCTGTTTTGTGAGAGTTTTCAGATGTTTTGGGGGACGGTTAAGCTGTTTTAGGAGACATTTTGGCTGTTTAGGAAGACGGGTCGACTGTATTGTGAGATGGTTGGACTGTTTTGGGAGACTGTTGGGCTGTTTAGAGAGACGGTTGCACTGTTTAGAGAGATGGTTG
>NC_056510.1:1257063-1257410 GCF_014905685.2 Nematolebias whitei
TGTTGGGCTGTTTAGAGAGACGGTTGCACTGTTTAGAGAGATGGTTGGGCTGTTCTGGGAGATGGTTGTGCTGTTTAGAGAGACAGTTAGGCTGTTTTGGGAGACAGTTGGGCTGTTTTGGGAGACAGTTGGGCTGTTTTGGGAGACAGTTGGGCTGTTTTGGGAGACAGATGAGCTGTTCTGGGAGACGGCTTGTTTTGGGAGACAGATTAGCTGTTTTGGGAGACGGTTGGGCTGTTTTTGGAGACGGTTGGGCTGTTGTGAGAGACTGTTGGGCTGTTTTGTGAGACTGTTGGGCTGTTGTGAGACGGTTGGGCTGTTCTGGGAGACGGTTGGGCTGTTTTGTG
>NC_056510.1:1257420-1259376 GCF_014905685.2 Nematolebias whitei
TTGTGAGACGGTTGGGCTGTTCTGGGAGACGGTTGGGCTGTTTTGTGAGACGGTTGGGCTGTTTTGAGAGACTGTTGGGCTGTTTTGTGAGACTGTTGGGCTGTTTTGGGAGACGGTTGGGCTGTTTTGTGAGACGGTTGGGCTGTTTTGAGAGACTGTTGGGCTGTTTTGGGAGACGGCTGAGCTGTTTTGGGGGACTGTGTCCGACTGACGTTGATATGTGTGCTTCGCCAGTTTACATGTAGAAAACCTGGTTCTGCACGTCTGAAGTTTGTTTGTCCTTCAAATTCACACAAGAAACTTGAAGAGCATGTTTTTCATGAGTCTTATGAAGTTAGACTATTTAAAAGTACAAGTACACAGCCGTAGTACAAAGTGGCAGTAATGGCAGTAAATGTAACGACTCTTCTCCTGAAAAAAAAAAAAAAAGATTAGTAATCTCAATCATCCAGGTAAATAACAATGAAAAAGGTTAAATCGTGTCATCCGGACCATTTTCTTTAAGGGAGAAACGTTACGTCCCCCATCCAGAGAACTTAGTCAGTCTGCAGCCTGCCAACCGCAGACTGTTGACTCTTCTCCTGGTTTTCTGTGCAGGTTGCAGTAAAATTTGTGAGTAAGAAGATGCAGAAGAAGGAGCAGGTGGCTCACGAGGCCGACATCCTCCACCACGTCCAGAACCAGCAGCTGGTGGCGCTGCTGGACGAGTATGAGTCGCCCACCTGTCTAATGCTGGTCCTGGAGCTGTGAGTCTGAAGAACTTTGGTCTTTGAACTACGGTCAACATGTTTCTCATCATGTTTGCTTCTCCAGACTGGAGGACGGACGTCTGCTGGATCATCTGGTCAGCCACGATGAGCTGATGGAGGAGAAAGTGGCACTCTTCATCAGAGAAACCTTGGAGGCTCTTCAACATCTTCATACCTGCAGGGTGGCACACCTGGACCTCAAGGTAATGTGCAGATTACAGCTCTGATGTACGTAACTGCTGTCAGGAACTACTGGAGCCTGTAGGAGGACCAGCAGGATGTGGTCAGGACTGTTGCCATGGAAACAAATGGGACATTGTCCTCATTAAAATAAATCCACCTCAGATAATGTTGACTCTTGTTGATTCACACAACTCACTGCTGTATGTCCAAAAAATTGTTTTTTAAATAAGTTTAGCTGAAATTAGTTTTTCATGCTTCAAAGAAAAGTTCATGTTGCACCTTTTGGGGCGGCTGTGGCTGAGTGGTTAGAGCAGTCATCCTCCAGTGCAAGAGTTGGGGGTTCTAACCCACCAGCAGTCATATGCCAAAGTGTCCATGAGCAATACACTGAACCCCTCATAGCCTCTGATGTGTGTCCCATCGGTGTATGAATGTGATAAAGCTCTGATTAGTCTCTTTAGAATGATTTGTTCAATTAGCTTTGTAGAGATCTAGTAGAGAGCTGTATGAATGGGTAAATGAGGCACAGATTGTTGTGTAAAGTGCTTTGAGTATCTTGAAATAAGATAGAAAGGCGCTATATAAGTACAGTCCATTTACCTTGTCTTGAACTGTTTTGAATCCTTTTCACTCCCAAGGAGAACCTCAACATCATAATTTCTGCTACTTCCAGTTCTTTCTCCTCTTTTTGTCAGTGCCGCTGTCTCCAGACCATACAACATAGATGGTCTCACCACCGTCACTGGTGAAAGTAACTAGTGATATTCTCATGGCCTCAGACAATGGACTAGCATTTACACTGGTCCTATTAGACCTCAGTGTTGCATTTGATACAGATGATCACAGTATTCTACTACAGAGGCTTGAATATGATATTGAGATTACAGGAATACAGGAATGGCTCTAAAATCAGACTTATTTGATATATTTCAGTTTGTAATTGTAAATAATGAATCTTCTTCATACACCAAAGTTTCTCATGGAGTTCCTCAGGGTTCAGTGCTTGGACAAATACTCTTTACTT
>NC_056510.1:1259476-1268592 GCF_014905685.2 Nematolebias whitei
TATATATATATATATATATATATATATATATATATATATATATATATATATATATTCTGGCAGGGACCAATGCAGATATGTTCCTGTTTTTAGTTTTCTACATTCGCCTTAGAATCTAGCTGTTTTTTTGTTGTTGTTACCTTTTCCTTTTAGCCATCCTATTTGTAAAAAAAAAAAAAAAAAAAAAACCTGCAGTGTGACTTTTTATAACTGTTTATTGTTGTTGCTGTTGTCCATTGTCGTCATCTTTCTTTGTTAAATCAGGTCTCTCTTGTAAATGAGTCCTCGAGCTCAATGGGATTTACCTGTAGAAATAAAGGTTGAAAAATATATGTGTATATGTATATATGTGTGTATATTTATATGTATGTATATATATATTTATATGTATGTATATATATATGTGTATATATATGTATGTGTGTATATATATATATATATATGTATATAAATGTATGTATATATAAAAGAGAGCAGGAGGAACATGAAACAGCTGTGAGCGACTGAAAAACATCAAAAACTTTGTTTCTGTAAAGTTTCACTCTGATATTTCTGAAGGTCGTCTTAGATCTTGAGACATCAATCGTCAGTGATCCTTCCAGACCATTGATCTAATCTCAGGACCAACAATCTTCTTTAGACTCTCCCATTGAGGTATAAATTCAAACACTTTAACATCCCCATGTTGTTCAACCAGGGCAATGGATTGACCATTTACTTTACGATCTGGACCTCTTAACGGTGCTGGTGAAAATCTGTTCCTCTCAGAGGAAGTGTGAGGCAGGAAATGACCATCGATGTCCTACGGGTCATTTTGTTTAGAGCTAACGATGACGCAGAGCCCTGGCTTTAGAAGTGAGTCACTTCGAGCTCTGCTTGGATGAAACAGAAAGAATGGTGCCTTGTTATTTTGCTGATTCGAGTTTGAATCTCCTCCTTCTGTTCTACAGCCTGAAAACATCATGGTGGACCTCCGCGGGCCCACTCCATCGGTGAAACTCATCGACCTCGGTGACGCCACTCAACTGTCCGCCCAGCGTCGATACGTCCACCTATTGCTCGGGAACCCTGAGTTCGCCGCCCCTGAGTTGATCCAGGGCGCTCCGGTCTCTGTGGCGACGGACGTGTGGAGCGTGGGCGTGCTGGCCTACGTCATGCTCAGCGGGGTGTCCCCATTTCTGGATGAATCCCCAGAAGAAACCTGCGTCAACATCTGCCGTCTGGATTTCTGCTTCCCGGAGGAATACTTCTACAATGTGAGCCAGGCAGCCCGGGACTTTGTGCTGTCGGCTCTTCAGCAGGACCCCAGGAAGAGACCCAGCACCACTTCCTGTCTGCAGCACCCATGGGTGGGTCGTGGGGGTGCCCAAGGTGGAGAGTACTCCAAGATGCCTCTGGACACGTCGAGGCTGGCCACATTTATCGAGCGAAGGAAACAACTGCACGACGTTCGGCCCATCACCAACATCAAAGGTCTGGTGAGCAGCAGCATGGGCGAAACCCTGTGATGAGAACTGGACCCCCACAGGTCCTCCTGGGGCACCCTCAGAGCCAACACTGTCTGTAGAGTCACTGTTTAAAAGCTCAATAGTTTTTCCTGCCTTGGTTCATGTCTGCCATGAAGACACCAGGAGACACTGCAGCCGAATCTGATCAGTTTAGCCCGCTTGGATTTCAGTCTCTGAGGACATCAGAGGACATGTTACTCAGGGACTTTAGACATGCAGGACGTCCGTCTGCAGCCTGCAGACCATGGAGGGGTTCATAACTGAATGTTGCAACCTCCTCACCCCCTCATCATTGCTTGTTCAGTGTCAAACTTAAAATAAAAATGAAAAATGTGTAAATACTTCTTGTAGCATCAGACCTGTTAGAAGGACCGCCTCTGTTCTTTCATAAATTAAGATGCATGAAATAATTCAGTCTGGGGTTCTTCTGTGCTTCTCTCTGTCCCTAAACTTATTTAGGCTCCAAATGTTGTCTCCTTGTCTCCAACAGCAGGTTGTCCCCCCACTGTGTCCTCCTTCTTTGACTGTCGGACACATGGACGTACGTCAGGAGCAACGACTCATCAGCCAGTTCATGTCCAAAGTCCCAAACTGACAAGTTGTTTCACCAACATGGTTGCATGATGAAAGTTGCCCCCCCCCCCCCCCCCCCCCACATGCCCGCTGACACACCGTGCTGAGTTACTTTCTCTCAGGGTTTGGACCCAGTGAAAGTGGCTGCTCCCATTTCTGGCTTCTGCCATCTTTACAAGTGTTTGAGCAAAACTTAAAGTCAAAGAAGTCGTGGAAACAAAAAAGACATCTTCTGTCTCCAGAGGACACAGTAGGGGGACACTGACAACTGTCGCTGGCTGAGCTGACCAGAACCTGGTCTGAACAGCAGAGGGACACGTTTCTGCCCCGTCTCTTATTTACAAAGTGTTTCCTCATGAACAACAGCAACGGCAGATCTTCCTCCATCATCATCTGAAAATAAACCGTGCTGTCAAACTGTTTGATGTGGCGTGTGCCACAGTGGGAGGAGCTTATCTGGACTTCGCTCTGCAGATTCTCTTTAAGTGCAAACTGTCTTCATGAAAAAGAACATGTCAACACCATGTCGGTGAGATTTAGTTGTCTGACGTCTTGTGAAGTATAAAGTATTCTTTGAAGACCTGCAGCTTGTGCTCACACGCCCCTCTGATGACGGCACCGTGACCTTTCTGCAGCCACACTTTGGTTTACATCAACCCAGTGCAGTAAACATTAAGACTGTAAAAATAAACCAGTAACAATTGGGCTACATTTCAGAAGCAGCACAAAAGATTTTAGATTTAGTAGAAAGTTGTTTTGTTTTTTGACTTATTGTCAACATCAGGTGTTTTTAAAAAAAAAAAATTTAATTGATTTTCTCTTCAGTGTTTAAATTCATGTATTCATGGATCTTTCTGTTCAGAAAACCCACCGCTCATGAGTGAGTAACTTCCCAGACATAGTGGCTATCTAAGCTTTACACAAAGATAGATATGAAAATTTGCAATTATCTGATTGGTTTAAACATTGAAAGTTTGTGGTTTTAACCCCGCCCCTTTCATCATGGCTGCTCAGACTGACAGAGTCTCTCAGCACTTTGATGACTTCGTCAGGAGATGGCAGCATCTGTGAGGAAAAACATGCTCCTACTCGTCTCCATTGGATGATTCCATGATATGGTTTCAGGAAACTACAATGTTTCTCACACTAGTGTCTTTGAAACAGTCTCCTGTTAATTAAATTTATCTGTTTGTAGCCCAGAAGAAAAGATCCATCCATCCATTTTCTTCCGCTTATCCGGGGTCGGGTCACGGGGGTAGCAGCCTAAGTAGGGAGGCCCAGACTTCCCTCTCCCCAGCCACTTGGGCCAGCTCTTCTGGGGGAATCCCGAGGCGTTCCCAGGCCAGCCGAGAAACATAGTCCCTCCAGCGTGTCCTGGGTCTTCCTCTGGGCCTCCTTCCAGTGGGACGTGTCCGGAACACCTCACGAGGGAGGCGTCCAGGAGGCATCCTAAACAGATGCCCGAGCCACCTCAACTGGCTCCTCTCGACGTGGAGAAGCAGCGGCTCTACTCTGAGTCTCTCCCGGACGATCGAGCTTCTCACCCTGTCTCTAAGGGAGAGTCCAGACACCCTGCGGAGAAAACTCATTTCGGCCGCTTGTATCTGAGATCTCATTCTTTCGGTCACAACCCAAAGCTCATGACCATAGATGAGGGTGGGAACGTAGATCGATCGGTAAATTGAGAGCTTTGCCTTTTGACTCAGCTCTCTCTTCACCACGACAGACCTGTACAGCGCCTGCTTCACTGCAGACGCTGCACCTATCGATCTCACGCTCCATTTTTCCCTCATTCGTGAACAAGACCCCAAGATACTTGAACTCCTCCACAGAAGAAAAGATGTTGTGTAAAACTTTAACTTCTGTGAGTGGGTTTAATAGGAACAGGTTCGCTGCTCCTGACTAGATAAAGACCTCTGTGTGTTTTACTGGAACAGCTGCAGACTGATAAAACAAGAAACACTAAATTTCTACTCAAGAGTTTTTATCATTTTAATTAGTCAAAAATTAAAAATCCTAAGACTTGCATCAGCATGCTAATGTGACTAATGTGAATGTAATGTGCTATGCCTTTTTTTTACTCTGCATTGTCCTGCCGTGTGGTGCGTGAAGGAAGACAGTGGATGAACCTGGTCGACAATCGTTTGTTTGAGACTTGAACTTCCTTCCGGTGAGCAGACGCTGGCGCATCCTGGCTGCCGCTGCTCGTCGTGCTTTTTTTTGCTTTTTTCTGTTTTATTCAGTCCTTCCTGCCTTTTCCACTACATCAAGTCTCTGATCCGTCTCAATATCAGCCATGCGGTTCATTAGGATTTACCTGCTGCCTGCTCTGCTTTGGACTCTCCAGCTGCTCATCCACCACCACCCGGCATCTGGTCTTCTCCATTAGTCAGCGGTCGAGCTCCTTCGCCTTCGTCTCCTACCAGCCATGCCACCTGTGCTCCCTCTTCAGGACATTGCCTTCCATCCTCGCCGGAGATACATTCACCGTGGCTCCCGCCGTAGACTCCACGCTGACAAGTCTAACCCCATAAACTCCATCTGGTCTGACTCTCACCATTCTACACGCCGCAATACTCGGGCCGCTAACAGTAATAGCATGTTAGCTAGCCTAGCTCAGTCGGCTAATGCTCCGGTCGCTACCAACTCCTCCTCCGTAAAGTTTGGCCTTCTGAACGTTCGCTCACTCACTGGAAAAGGTCAGCTTATTCAAGACCTAATATCCGACCGTAAGCTGGATTTTATTTGTCTAACAGAAACGTGGCAACAACAAAATTACTTTTTCCACCTGAATGAATCCACCCCACCGGGGTTTGTTTACATCGCCAAATCCCGCGAGTCCGGCCGCGGAGGAGGTCTCGCGATAATTCACCGCGAGAACTGGAAGGTCACGCCGGTTCACACACCTCCCTCTCCCTCCTTTGACCACACTGTGTGTCTACTCTCCGGCCCTACCCCCACCATTGTTGCCACTTTCTACCATCCGCCCAAAATCAACAACTCTTTTATAAATGACTTTGCTGCTCTAATCGCCCATCTCTCAGCTCTTTCACCCAACATTATTCTACTTGGAGACTTCAACATTCATATGGATGAAGACAACAACCCCCTCACCAGAGACTTCACATCCTGCCTTGACAGCTGTGGCTTCCAACAGTTCATTAACTTTCCAACCCACATAAAGGGCCACACTTTGGACTTATTATGCTGCTCTGGACTCTCTCCTCTTAACTGTTCTTCTGATGAACTTCCATTTACTGATCACCTCATGATCTCATTCAGTGTCAATCTTAAATTTTCTTCAGAGAAACCTCAACGCGCTCTTTCCTTCCATAATATTAAGAATATCAACCATGACATTCTTTTGTCTCATATTAATAATACCATCTTCACCTTCAATTCTTTTAACCAAGATGACCTTGTCACATTCTACAATAACGGCCTCACCAACATCCTTAACTCTGTCGCTCCTCTGAAAACCCGGTCTGTCGCCTTCTCCAACTCTGCACCCTGGTTCACTCCAGAACTCCGTTCTCTGAAATCCAAAGGTCGGAGGTTGGAGCGACTCTATAAGAAATCCGATCTCTCAATTCACAAGGAACTCTATGCGAACCACGTCATCCAGTATAAGGACAGTATTTCTCAAGCCTAATCCAGCTACTTCTCTGACATCATCAGTTCCAATGTTGGCAATTCAAAGACTTTGTTCTCTCTCCTTAACCGTTCAGTCTCATCTCCTAACTCATTACCCTCTCACATGGTTTCCACAGAATTTTGCAACTCTCTGATGTCTTATTTCAATGAAAAGATTCTTTCAATTAATAAACACCTTGGACCTAATACCACCCCCAACATCGATGTTGAACTCCCCCTCCCTCCCCTTCTCTGTCTTCTCCCTCCCCTCTGCTGATGACACTGCTGACATTATCAGCAAGTCTAAGTCCTCATCCTGTCAGCTCGATCCATTTCCCACAGTTCTTGTTAAATCCTGTCTCCCATCTCTGCTCCCCATCATCACCAACATCATCCACTCCTCCCTAACCTCTGGCATTGTTCCCACAGCTTTCAAATCTGCAGCCATCACCCCCAACATCAAGAAACCAGGTCTTGACTTTACCAACTTCAGTAATCTTCTTCCAATCTCTAATCTGCCCTTTATTTCCAAAGTTCTTGAAAAAGCCGTTGCTAGTCAACTTCACTCTCACCTATCCAACAGTAACATTTATGAAGAGTTTCAATCTGGTTTTCGCCCCCACCATAGCACCGAAACAGCTCTAATAAAAATAACTAACAATCTCCTTCTTGCTGCTGACTCTGCTCTTCTGTCTATTCTCATTTTACTGGATCTAAGTTCTGCCTTCGACACAATCTGTCATTCTATCCTCCTCAACAGACTAACCTCCATTGGCATCTCGGGTACTCCGTTAGACTGGTTCAAATCATATCTCTCTGACCGCACTCAATTCATTCAGCTCAAATCCTTTCGTTCCCAGTCATCCCCCATCTTCACGGGTGTCCCCCAAGGCTCTGTCCTCGGACCCCTCCTCTTCATCCTTTACCTCCTCCCTCTAGGTCACATCTTCTGTAAATTTGGTGTCCATTTTCACCGTTATGCTGATGACACACAGCTCTACTTGTCAACAAAACCAAACTCCACCCACCCACCCTCCATCCTCACCAACTGTCTCAATGAGCTAAATCACTGGTTTTCCAACAACTTTCTACAACTAAACAGTAACAAAACAGAAATCAATCTTGTCGGTACCAAAAACTCTCTTTCAAAATCAGAAAATCTTCTCATCCCTCTTAACAACTCTCTGCTATCCCCCTCGCCTCAGGTCAAGAGTCTTGGTGTCATCCTCGACACCACTCTCTCCTTCACTTCATACATCAACAATGTCACTCGGTCGGCCTATTTCCATCTCTGAAATATTAACCGTCTCCGCCCTTCTCTCACACCCCGCTCCACAGCCATCCTTGTTCACAGTCTTGTGACTTCTCGGATTGACTACTGCAACTCCCTTCTTTATGGCCTCCCCAATAAATCTCTCCAGAAGCTGCAATTGGTCCAGAACTCAGCTGCCCGTGTCATCACTCAAACCTCCTCCTATAACCACATCACTCCAGTCCTGCAGCAGCTCCACTGGCTCCTTCACTACACCTCCATGTACCCTCTGCCCGCCTCTCCACCATGGGGAGCAGGGCCTTCACCTGCTCTGCCCCTCATCTCTGGAACTCTCTACCCCCTGACTTAAGAAACACCACCTCTCTTTCTATAGTCAAGACTGCTCTGAAAACACATCTCTTTAGACTCGCTTATCCTTAACTTTTCTGTATGTATTTTATATTCTTTATGCATTTTATATTCTGTATGTATTTTATATTCTTTATGTATTTTATATTCTTTATGTAATTTATTCCTGTTGATATTTGTTCTTACTGTAAAGTGTCCTTGGGTGTCACGAAAGGCGCTTTTTAAATAAAATTATTATTATTATATATTATTATAAAAAAGCAGGAACTGCAGTGAGTCTCCCAACAGCCTGCTCCCAGACACCTCCCTTTACAATAAAATAAAATACAAATTAAAGAAATAGCCGTAAAACTAAAAGAAAACTTAACACGTGCCTCCAAATCAAACTAGCGGTAGCACAACTGTGACACCAGCACTGTACATTCAAAGAAAACATATTTTGGCTCTCATAGGCCAGACAGCGCTCTGTGGTCAGAGAACATTTATACAACCTATAAATGTCAATTACATAAGAAAAATGCACCATATCAGGACCCAAACCATCACACATTTTACCTCCGGTAGCCCAGAACAGCTGTCAATGAATTTATTTATCAACCTTTATTTAACCAGGCAAATCCCACTGAGATCACAGATCTCTTTTGCACGGAAGGTCTGGACCTGAAGCAGTCTAAGGTTGTTTTCACACCAGATAGTCTGGTAGACTCGGTTCGGTTCGGGACCAATATTCATGACATTTTGTTATATTTGAGCTGGTGCGTTTGCATTCACACTGCACTGTGCAGTCGAGTCAACCTGTTGAAGCAACCTGTTCCCCCGCTCACCTGTGGGGGCGCTGTACCAAGAACTACTGAAAGAAACGACACAAAAACCTCTGAAGACACTTCTTCTTCTTCTGTAAATAAAAATAAAAACGAAGTGGCATCAAGTTGTAGCAGTTTTAGGAGTTATATTTTGTCATTTTTCAAAAATGGACTCAGCATGAGCAGAAGATGAGACAGAAGACCATGGAGAATATTGTTTTCCACACAAGTCAGCTGACGGCTCCATATAAGAGAAATGTGTGTTTGTTTGTCCTGTGGAGCGGGGTCCGGTCTGTTTACATTCACACTGTACTCAAACTGTGCTGGAGTTCGCTTCTACCGGACCGAGACCTAGGTTTTAGCCCGGGCCATAGTTCGCCTTTTTGTTCCGTGACAGAGTTCGATGGTGCGTTCACACCTCCCTAAACGAACCGGACTTTCTAGGAAAACGTGCTAGAGTTCGATTAAAACGGACTAAACAGGGCTGGTGTGAATGCACCCTTACATGCATGTTTTTGGTCTTGGAAGAAACCAGAGTACCCGGAGAAAACCCACGCAAGCACGAGAAGAACATGCAATCTCCATACAGAAAGACCCCAGGTCCAACCAGGGACTGAACCCAGGACCTTCTTGCTGTGAGGCAACAGTGCTAACCACTGATCCATCGTGCTGCCAAATGAATGTGCCAGGCTAAGTGACTAAACCATGTGAGATGTGTTCAAGCGCCGAAAGAAATACTCACTGCTCTGCTCAAACAGGCACAAATATAAGAAATTAACAGAAATGGTGAAATGTGAGGCATTACCTATAAAAATCTTAACCTGTTACACTAACATAATAACTCCTGTACCTTACACTAGCATGCTAACATACCAACTTCTGCACCTTACACTAGCATGCTAACATAATAACTCCTGCACCTTACACTAGCATGCTAACATACCAACTCCTGCACCTTACACTAGCATGCTAACATAC
>NC_056510.1:1268602-1269158 GCF_014905685.2 Nematolebias whitei
ATGCTAACATACCAACTCCTGCACCTTACACTAGCATGCTAACATACTAACTCCTACACCTTACACTAGCATGCTAACATACTAACTCCTGTACCTTGCACCAGCATGCTAACATACTAACTCCTACACCTTACACTAGCATGCTAACATACTAACTCCTGTACCTTGCACCAGCATGCTAACATGCAACATGCAAACACCTGTACCTTACACCAGCATGCTAACATACAAACTCCTGCACCTTACACTAGCATGCTAACATACTAAATCCTGCACCTTACACTAGCATGCTAACATACTAACTCCTGTACCTTGCACAAGCATGCTAACATGCAACATGCTAACACCTGTACCTTACACCAGCATACTAACATGCTAACTCCTGCACTTTGCACCAGCATGCTAACATACCCACTCCTGCACCTTACACTAGCATGCTAACATACTAACTCCTGCACCTTACACTAGCATGCTAAGAGACCAACTCCTGCACCTTGCACCAGCATGCTAACATGCTAACACCTGTACCTTACACCAGCATGCTAACATACCAACT
>NC_056510.1:1269168-1270112 GCF_014905685.2 Nematolebias whitei
ACATACCAACTCCTGCACCTTACACTAGCATGCTAACATACTAACTCTTACACCTTACACTAGCATGATAAGATGTTAACTCCTGTACCTTGCACCAGCATGTTAACATGCAACACGCTAACACCTGTACCTTACACCAGCATGCTAACATACCAACTCCTGCACCTTACACTAGCATGCTAACATACTAACTCCTGTACCTTGCACAAGCATGCTAACATGCAACATGCTAACACCTGTACCTTACACCAGCATACGAACATGTTAACTCTTGCACTTTACACCAGTATGCTAACATACCAACTCCTGCACCTTACACTAGCATGCTAACATACTAACTCCTGCACCTTACACTAGCATGCTAAGAGACCAACTCCTGTACCTTGCACCAGCATGCTAACATGCAACATGCTAACACCTGTACATTACACCAGCATACTAACATGCTAATTCCTACACTTTACACTAGCATGCTAACATTCTAACTCCTGTACCTTACACTAGCATGCTATCATGCTAACTCCTCACCTTACACCAGCATGCTAACATACTAACTCCTGTACCTTGCACCAGCATGCTAACATGCAACATGCTAACTCCTGTACCTTACACCAGCATGCTAACTCATGTACCTTACACCAACATGCAAACATACTAACGCCTGTACCTTACATCAGCAAGCTAACATGCTAACTCCTATACCTTACACCAGCATGCTAACATGCTAACTCCTGTACCTTGCACCAGCATGCTAACATGCAACATGTTAACTCCTGTACCTTACACCAGCATGCTAAATCCTGTACCTTACACCAGCATGCTAACATGCAACATGTTAGCTCCTGTACCTTACACCAGCATGCTAACTCCTGTACCTTACACCATCATGCTAACATACTAACTCCTGTACCTTGCATCAGCATGCTAACATGCTAACTCCTGTA
>NC_056510.1:1270122-1275503 GCF_014905685.2 Nematolebias whitei
TGTACCTTACACCAGCATGCTAACATGCTAACTCCTGTGCCTTGCACCAGCATGCTAACATGCTAACACCTGTAGCTTACACCAGCATTCTAACATGCAACATGCTAACTCCTGTACCTTACATCAGCATGCTAACTTTTGTACTTTACACCAGCATGCTAACATGCTAAGCCCTGTGGCTTGTTAAAATGTTTTTGTAAAATGTTATTGCTTTGTGTGTTGCCTGTTTTTCTGTCAGTACTTTGGTTGGCCTTGTCACTGTTTTAAGTGCTCTATAAATAAAATCGTATAGTATGGTATGGTTTCCAGAAAAGACAATGTTGAGGAAGACCTCTGGAACAAAATCCCTGACGAGGGCTTTGAGTTAACTCAAAAAGATAGTCAACATAAAAGGTAACTCAAGCCCCTTGAGTTTTGTAACATCCAACCATCCAAAATCTTTTTAAAGAAGCACAAACATTTCCTCTTTCAGCTTCACAAACCATATGACAGACTGAAGCAATACTAGGGGTGCTGATGGGAGATCCATGTGACTGCAGAGGGAACATCCATCCTTTCATCCATCCATCCTTTCATCCATCCATTATCTTTACTCACTTCATCTTTTGCGAGCCACAGTGGTCACTGGTGCCCATATCCAGCTGTCACTGTGCGAGAGATGGGGGACATATGGACAAGTTTCCAGTTCATCACAGGGACACCTATGGACAATTTAGAGTTACCAGTCAGTCTAACATGCATGTTTTTGGTCTGTGGAAGGAAACCAAAGTACCTGGAGAAAACCCACACAGAAAGAACACGGAGAGAACATGCAAACTCCACCCAGAAAGGTTCTGGGCTGGGATTTGAACTGGCGACCTTCTCACTGAGAGGCAACAGCTCTACCAACTGATCCATCGTGCAGCTCAAGAGAGAAGCAAGCATGCAAACAAAACCCCACAATGTCTCCAGTATCTTAAAAGACAGTTGAACTGTAGGAAGTCTGATGTAAAGCAAATCCAGTGGTTTTGACCAGGTGACTATTTAACACCGCAGTAAACCTTGAAGCCAGAACTGTCTCTGGAGTGATTGTGTTTTTTCTGAACTTCTCTCATTGGGTGGAGCTGACGGTATCAAAGATGATGACTGTTCCACCACATGTGGATTCAAGTACTTGACACCAGTCAGCCTGTATGAGGATATCCTTCAATCAGTGGATGTTAGACCGGTACTGTTGGCTTCTTTCAAGCAGGACTGCCTTTTGAAAACCAAACTGCAGGACAATCTGTGGGATAGGGGAAAGGTCTGGCTAGGTCACAAAAGTAAAAGGTCCAGGCGAGAAACCCAGACCCCCCTCTCCCCAGAGACATTCTCTGGCTCCTCCTGGGTGACCCTGAGAGGCTCCAAGACCAGAAAGGATATGTACTGCAGTCCCTCCAGAAAGTTCTGGGTTTCTTGCCAGTGGGACATGCCCAGAAAATCTCTAAAGGGAGGCATCCTGATCAGATGAACCTCCTCAGCTGACTACTATTGATGCAGAGGAGGAGCAGCTCTTGGTCACCCTATGAAGGCCATGTCACAATCCAGTTTTCATGACCACGTAGACAGAGATCTTTGCCTTTTGACTTGACTCGTTCTTCACCATGACTGACTAAAGCAATGCCCTTATTACTGAGGATGAAGCTCCGATCTCCTGCTCCAACCTAACATTGCTCAGGAACATGAACTCCTCCCTGGGGCAAAAGTGATGTAAATAAATGTGGGACACCTGCATGATAAAAAAACGGCTCCACTGCAGAATCCAGGAAGTTTTATTAGTTTTATTACTCAGCACCCTGTGAATGTTTGGTGAACAGCATATGTCTGTAAAAGTGCAGCACAGCCTTTAAAAACAGCCAATACAAGCCACACC
Organism: Nematolebias whitei; assembly: GCF_014905685.2. NCBI lineage: Eukaryota > Metazoa > Chordata > Actinopteri > Cyprinodontiformes > Rivulidae > Nematolebias > Nematolebias whitei. The sequence goes on from NC_056510.1 coordinate 1,272,014, forward strand.
TGCACATGCAGCTGCAATTATTACAGATGTTTTACGTGTATCCAAGCACTACGCAACACCCCCCCCCCACCCCACACACACACACACACAAATACAGAGGACCTGCACTATACTGGTGTCAGCACTTTACAGCCCGAGGAGGAGATGATACAGAAATGTCGGGGTTCACAGCTGCAGGTTTAATAAAGCTGGGCTGTTGGCTGTGAGTCAGTGTTTACAGACATTATCAGAACAACTCCCTGCAGTCTCACCCCGACAGTTCTGTTCAGATGGCTTCAGGCACCGTGAAAACCAGGTCGAGGTATCATCTGCAAGAGGGAAAACACATTAATCAGATTGTGTAAAATAGTTTCAGAGGGTCTGGAGATGAGGCTGGAGGTTTGTTTTCCTCTCTCTGTCTGAACACAGGGAACAAAAGGAAAATGTTGAAGCTAAGGGCAGAACAAGAGAGAACTGAAGACTGGACCTGGTTGAGCAGAGTCCTTTACATCAGTCATCCAGTGAGTGAGTCTTCAGACCCTCAGAGCACAGCTCACAGTGACGTGTGAGGCATCTGCAGCCTGTATTGGACATCAGAGGACAGTGGTGGACAGTACTCAATAGGAATGTGCGATATGGCATAAAATTCATATCACGATATGTATTGTGAAGGGTGGCGATAACGATATATATCGCAATATGTTTTTGGTATAAAACTTGCTAAAAAAAGCATAGGGTGTCCTTTTGCCATTATATTTTGAATTAAGAAAATTCCACTACTAGGTCCAGAGAGTTTTTAAATAATAAACAAATCAAGTATTAGGCTTCTTTCTTGTAGTGCAAAACAGTGCAAAATATATCCAATGTAGTTTTAGCCGTATGTTTTAAACAAAAGAAAATGTTGCTAACTCTTAACAGTTTCCAGTCTTATTTAATAAATGAGCAGCAACAGAGCAGCATGTTACTCTGAAACACTTCACCCTCCAAACCTCTAGTTGGCGCCTCCTTCCACTTTAATGGAGCTGACACAAAATGAGTCTGTGGCTTTGACCAGAGGGTCTCGCAGTAAAATCACACAACACAGCGTTCTTTTACAGATCAGAGAGCAGGTTTCTCTAACGCTGACCAACGCTTACTTTAACTTTCGATGGAACAAAAACAAAAAACTTTCGACAGAACACATCGTTTTGCGCATGCGTCAGAATACGGCAACACTACGGCAAGCCGGCTGTAGTTAGCTTGTAGCTTCGCTACTTAGCGCTCGAAGAAAAGACTAACGCCACTTGTGCACAGTTTTTAACTAAAAAAAAGTAACGATTAAATCTGACAGGGCTGACTTTACACTTGAGCACCACTTACGCACAGTTTTCAACTAAAAAATAGTAACGATTAAACTGACAACTCCGATTTTACATCAGACACAGCATTACTGCGGTTAGCCAGTAGAAGACAGATCTCTATCGTAGGCTAAATTTCTATCGTTTCTACCATGTACCGTTTATATCGCGCATTCCTAGTACTCATTAGAGATGTCTACCTGGGGCATTCATACACAGAACATCACCAGAATCAAGCAAAGGTAAGAAGGTGCTCTGAGGGATAACAGAACCTGACCTTTAGCCTCTGTTTGGGGACCAGTTTACCAATGTCTCTTAGAACAGAGTTCCTTATCAAGTGCACAAGCAGCTCAAATGGAAGGGGCGGTCAGTTTACATATATCCACCTTACTCCTGGGGGCTCTACTGTAAAAATGATTATGGCTACAACTTCCTGTCAGACACAGGAAGTAGCAGTAAGCACCATCATGGTACCACGATGGATGGACAAAGGTGATCAGCTGCAACAAGCTGCAAACATTCCAGAGGTGTTTTCATCCATCAGGTGTGGTTCTGACATGAAGAAGAAATTTTAAAGAACGTCTGTTTGGCACGAGGCTGAAATAAACTAAAGTTTCACGATCATCCTTCCTGTGTGTCACGAGCTCAATGGTTTGAACCCTGAACTGCGACTGACAACAAAACCTACAAGATTTGTTCAAAGAAAACGAAAAGGCCAACATGGGAGTAAACTACAAAAGTCATGGAGACATATGGAGGGGACACGTGGAGGAGACACGAGACCCAGAGGAAACTGAGGCGACACCGAGGACACTTGGAGGGGACACAAGGAGGGGACACAGGAGACAGAGGAGACATGGAGGAGAGGCATAAGTCACACATATTTTTCAGCTGCAGGTGGAGGGAAAACTGAGAGACTATATAGACAGTGCTGAGAGAAGTGGAGACACCTGGGAACAGGTGAGAGTGGGCGGAGTTGAGGAGGAACGACTGAGACCAAGGAGAACACAAAGGAGACAACAAATACACCGAAAAATACAACAAACAGAAAAAAGGACAGAAGATACAGATCCTGACATGGTGTGGGCAGAGCCTAACTTTGTCTTCTCCACCTGAATCATTAAGTCTGAATTAGAGGAGTCCTGAGGTTAAAATGATCAGACCTCCTGCAGGTTTTCCAAAACAAAATATTTTACTCTTCAAACATGTTTTCAGCCAAAAGCAACTTAAAAACGTTAAATTGTGACATTTTTTCTAGATTTGGAGCAGGACTGAATGTCACCCTGCCTGTGTTAGTAAAATGTCAGCTGTGATGTTGTGAAGTTGTGTCTGTAGATGATGAGCCGAACGTAATAAGCTCAACTTTGTCTCAGAGCACTTAGACAATGAAACAAGACTAAAAGAGTTGGATGTGGATGAAAAACAGCAGGATTTAACCGGAGACAAAGAGAGGACGGAGAGATTAAATGGAAAGCTGACTGGAGGATGTCAGGCGATGACATCTACAAAGAATTGATGGTTCTGATGGTCCACCAGACTCTGACAGCAGCTCCCTTATTCAGTCATCCCGCTACTGAAGGACAATCATGTCTTTGCCTTCGTCTGTGCCGTCCGCTAAATGAACCAAAGATCAGATTTTAGTTCACCTTTCAGAAATCATTCAACACGCTGACACGTAGGATGGATAAATCTTTGGACTTGATTCAATATGGCCACCTGTCTGGAGCTCAGTCAGTTCTGCAGGTACTCAGGGAAATGTAGCATGGTTCTGGGCCTGAGGTTTGACCCAAATCACTCCAACCCGACTTTCTGTGCCTCCATCGTAACTTGGAGATCTCTGCGTTAAGTGACAAGCGGCATGAGGAGGTTTGGGGTGCTTGTCCAGATCTTCAGAATCCAATCTGTGGACAGTCTCATCCTGGACCACTTCTACAGAACCAGCTGGGTATCAACAGATGCTACAAATGTGGATTAATTATTTGGTACACATCGACAATAACCACAAAAACTGGACAGATTTGACTGGAGCCAAAACTTCTGTTGCATCTCCTTGGTAGTTCCGTTGCGTCTCATCGATAGTTCTGTTGCGTCTCGTTGGTAGTGCCATTGCATCTCATCTGTAGTTCTGTTGTGTCTCATCTGTAGTTTTGTTGCGTCTCATCTGTAGTTCTGTT
>NC_056510.1:1275513-1279041 GCF_014905685.2 Nematolebias whitei
CTGTAGTCCTGTTGCGTCTTATCGGTAGTTCTGTTGCGTCTCATCTGTAGTTCCGTTGTGTCTCATCTGTAGTTCTGTTGCGTCTCATCTGTAGTCCTGTGTCATCTGTAGTCATGTTGCGTCTTATCGGTAGTTCTGTTGCGTCTCATCTGTAGTCCTGTGTCATCTGTAGTCATGTTGCGTCTTATCGGTAGTTCTGTTGTGTCTCATCTGTAGTCCTGTTGCGTCTTATCGGTAGTTCTGTTGCGTCTTATCGGTAGTTCTGTTGCGTCTCATCTGTAGTTCCGTTGTGTCTCATCTATAGTTCTGTTGCGTCTTATCGGTAGTTCCGTTGTTTCTCATCGGTCCCAGAAATTTTGTTTCTTGTCGGGCATTTTGTTGTTCAGGACGTGTTTGGTGTTTTTGGGTCTTTCATTCAAAACTATGATTTTAAGAACAGGTAGTGACTAATCTGGACTTTAACGTTAAGCTTTAATTGCTTTTTTGGCTCTTTTTCTTCCATCTGCACTCTGTCTAAAAAACCTGGGGCTGCATTTCCTCTTGCGTCCACCTCCTGTGAGGTTGGATCGAGTCCCATGAACCTTCTGCTCTCTAATATTCCTTTCGGCTGTGGTCAGAAGAACATGAAGCAGCTTGAAGATGGTTCTGCAGTCTCTAGCTCCTACGTGGAGGTGTATAATCAGACAGCTTTTTGGTTTCTCTGCTCCGGGTTCAGTGCGGTGAACAGAACCGACCCAGCAGAACCAGATCTCTTTAAATGAGCTGATGGACAGAAGGAGAACCTGAAGGCTCCTGAGATATGAACAGTTTGAAACATGACCATAAAACAAAGACAACAGATGTGTCTGTGTTAGCATAAATAAAGCACAAATGAATTCTGTTTACAACGTTTGATCCCAAACTGAAGGCGCAGCGACGTGGAGCAAGCTGACATTTACTGAAACTGAGGAGCTAATCATGGAGGAACATCTACAAACACCTAACATTGGGGAAATGACACAATTTAAGATGGCCACCAAAAAAGGATGATTTACTTTGCTTTATAACAATAATGATGTTTGTCATTTCTAAAGTATTTAAATTATTTCTATTTCTCCACATGTCAAACACAAAAACAACATTTATTCATGTCCTGATGCTGCTCAATAATCCAGGTAGAAACTTCTAACAAAGTTAAGTCAAGTCCTCTGGACTGATAAAAAAAAAAATTAATTAAATAAATTGATTGAAACCTTTTGTCTTTTATCCAAAGGACTTCTTCAGTCTGAGGAGCTGCAACAAACTCAGTCTCATAAAAAGCACCTTCTCGTGGTGGATCCACCAGTTTGATGCTGACAAACTCTTTTGGATCAAAGACGAAACCTTTTAACAATTTTTTAGTCCGTCCAGAGGATCTGACTTAACTTTTTGAAACATTTATTCATGTTTGCATGTAAAATGTTCACTTATTCATGAATCGAAACAACAGCTGCCCAGAAAGACTGAAGGCAAACGAACGTTATGGAGATTATTTTCACCAAAATGTCTTCCCTTTTCTAAGACGATTTGACTTTAGTTTAATTTGTTTTTCCCGTCAGATCCTCCAGCTGACTTTTATGTTGGAGGCTGATACGTTCCTCACGTGGAGCTCTGCTCTGTAACAGAGACGTTCATCAACAGATGGATTCTGATCCTGACGTGTGTGTGTGAGCTACTCAGTCCGCCTTAAATGAATTAAAGCACACACACAAAGAATATTATTAACTGAATTAAAACACACACACAGAATATTCTGGGCTTTAAATCTGCTTTGCACTGAAACGTTGAGCCGACGGCTTTAAAGAAGTCAAACAATGAAGCTCAGTAATCTGACATAAAGCTCCTTTAGTGCTCTGATGAGTCACAATGTTAGATTCTTTATTATCAACCCACTGAGCAAAGGCAATGCTGAATACTGTTTGTTAGCAAAATATCACATTTACAAATCAACGAAACTCAGAAATGAATCACTGGACGAACATCTGCAACTGAATAATGTTCGGAACGTAAATCAAGATGGCCGCCACATCCAGCTGCCTAAGCATTAGATATTTGACTGACACTGATCCTGCACGTGTCCTACATGGTCTTGGCTGGACATCTTGCTGGTGGACATCTTTTCAGCTCATTCTCATCACGCTCGGTGCATCGTCGGACCCGACGCCGGCACGGGGAGCTCCAAGTCAAAATAATTTTTATCAGTTTTAAACAGGACTGGCCTCTTTCAACAACTTGTATCAAACAACTGAATTAACCCTTCATCAGGTACACATTTATTTCTGTCTCTCTTTTTAAAAGCATCTTGTGACAGATTCCTTCACAGAATTACAGAACCGAACAGAAACAGGCTTTGGACTGTCTACATCTTCTAAACTGCCTCCTCTTTTTCTGCAAAGCCTGAATGGGCAGAGAAAAACCCATTTAGACCTTCAGTGTCTCCTGTGACACTTCTTTCTTCTGGTGACCGAGGGTTTCCATCAAATATTCAAGCAGACTGTCCAAAGATAGCCTTCTCCAACATTAACGCATAGTGGTTCAGCTGAAGCTTAAAGTGATGCTCTTTAGCTCAGAGACGAAGAGCAGACGTGCCTTTTTTTAATCTAACTGAACTTCTCTGGAGGACAAGGACAACTCAACCCTCAAATCAAAACTGGCTGCTCAAGAGTTAAATGAAAATTATCAGCCGTGCACCTTGGGATGTTTTGTGATTTTCTCTGTGTCAGATGACTTGTCCAGAGCTGAGTGCCTTCAGAGGACTGAGCGTGGCCAGACTGAGGGACTCATCACAGAACGGTCATAAATACAAACTTGAATAATTCACAGAGTTCGTTCAGAGTTCTGCAGCCATGACCAACGTGCTCAGTGCTGTGTGCACACATGTAACAGGCAACACGAGTGAAACGTGTTTCAGTTGATGATTACTCAGAAACGGCAGAGGGTTTCATTTGTAGAAGTTAGCTGAACAGATTTAGTATTTACTGCACAGAAAGAACCCATTGCTTTATGTCTTACCTGCTTCCTACCTGAGAATCACTGCCTTCACAACAACCTGCACGCTGTCCTTATCTGAAGGTCCGGACGGGCCGAATGTTCAGTCCACGCCTTGATTTGTATCTTAACTCTCACTCCTCTTCAATATTTTCAGGCAAATAATTCTACAATGGGATGAACATAAACACAAAATCATTGCTTACATTGTTTTATTGAATAAAGCAAATTAATAAAACTTGTCTAGGAAATATCTAAGAATCACAATATTATAACTCAAATCAAACTTGGCAGGAATTGAGTCCAGTTCTTAAAAACAAATTGTGAAAACTCTTACATTTGGCTTTAAGACTGAGGTAAAAGGAAAACATCCATCCATCCATCCATCCATCCATCCATCCATCCATCCATCCATCCATCCATGCATGCATCCATCCATCCATACATCCATACATCCATCCATACATCCATACATCCATCCATCCATACATCCATCCATCCATACATCCATCCATCCATACA
>NC_056510.1:1279141-1300638 GCF_014905685.2 Nematolebias whitei
ACATACATACATACATACATACATACATACATACATACATACATACATACATACATACATACATACATACATACATACATACATACAGTGCCTTGTGAAAGTATTGGACCCCTTGAACTTTTCAACCTTTTGCCACATTTCAGGCTTCAAACATAAAGATATAAAATTTTTATTTTTTGTGAAGAATCAACAACAAGTGGGACACAGTCGTGAAGTGGAATGAAATTTATTGGATGTGTCAAACTTTTTTAACAAATAAAAAACTGAAAAGTGGGGTGTGCAGTATTATTGCCCCCCTTGCGTTAATAGTTTGTAGCTCCGCCTCTTGCTGCAGTTCCAGCTGCAGTTCCAGCTGCAGTTCCAGCTGCAAGTCTCTTGGGGTTTGTCTCCATCAGGTTTGAACATGGAGACACTGAAGTTCTGCCCATTCTTCCTGCAGAACAGCTGGAGCTCAGTGAGGTTGGATGAACAGCGTTTGTGAACAGCAGTCTTCAGCTCTTTCCACAGATTCTCGATTGGATTCAGGTCTGGACTTTGACTTGTTCATTCCAACACCTGGATACGTTTATTTGTGAACCATTCCATTGTAGATGTGTCTTTATGTTTTGGATCATTGTCTTGTTGGAAGATAAATCTCCGTCCCAGTCTCAGGTCTCTTGCAGACTCAAACTGGTTTTCTTCCAGAATGGTCCTGTATTTGGCCCCATCCATCTTCCATCAATTCTGACCATCTTCCCTGTCCCTGCTGATGAAAAGCAGGCCCAAACCATGATGCTGCCACCACCATGTTTGACAGTGGGGATGGTGTGTTCAGGGTGATGAGCTGTGTTGCTTTTACACCAAACATATCGTTTTGCATTGTGTCCAAACAGTTGGATTTTGGTTTCATGTGACCAGAGCACCTTCTTCCACATGTTTGGTGTCTCCCAGGTGCTTGTGACAAACTTTAAACAACACTTTTTATGGAGATCTTTGAGAAATGTCTTTCTTCTTGCCACTCTTCCATAAAGGCCAGATTTGTGCAGTGTACAACTGATTGTTGTCCTATGGACAGACTCTCCCACCTCAGCTGTAGATCTCTGCAGTTCATCCAGAGTGATCATGGGCCTCTTGGCTGCATCTCTGATCAGTCTTCTCCTTGTTCCAGATGAAAGTTTAGAGGGACGGCCGGGTCTTGGTAGATTTGCAGTGGTCTCATACTCCTTCCATTTCAAGATGATTGCTTGCACAGTGCTCCTTGGGATGTTTAAAGCTTGGGAAATCTTTTTGTATCCAAATCCAGCTTTTAACTTCTCCACAACAGTATCTCGGACCTGCCTGGGGTGTTCCTTGGTCTTCATGATGTTCTCTTTGAACAGAACCCTGAGACTCTCACAGAGCAGGTGCATTTATATGGAGACTTGATTACACACAGGTGGATTCTATTGATCATCATGAGTCATTTGGGACAACATTGGATCATTCATAGATCCTCACTGAACTTCTGGAGTGAGTTTGCTGCTCTGAAAGTAAAGGGGCCCAATAATACTGCACGCCCCACTTTTCAGTTTTTATTAGTTAAAAAAGTTTGACACATCCAATAAATTTCATTCCACTTCAAGATTGTGTCCCACTTGTTGTTGATTCTTCACAAAAAATTAAATTTTATATCTTTATGTTTGAAGCCTGAAATGTGGCAAAAGGTTGAAAAGTTCAAGAGGACCAATACTTTCACAAGGTGCTGTATATTAACTTTACCCACTTCATTCATTTTAGGCCGCTGGTGTCAATATAGTCTTCCAATAATACTCACAACAGAAGTCGTCTCAGGGACTGAACAGAAACATTCATGTATAAAATAATAATTGAACAGAAACATTCATGTATAAAATAATGATTGAACAGAAACATTCATCTATAAAATAATAATTGAACAGAAACATTCATGTATAAAATAATAATTGAACAGAAACATTCATCTATAAAATAATAATTTATCAGAAACATTCATGTATAAAATAATAATGAACATTATTTATCTGAGGAGCAGCTTTGAGTTTAACTCCATCACTGAACTCTCATGTTGAACAAGCATGAAGGCGACAGTGGAAAGAAAAACTCCCTCATGAGGAAGAAACCTTTAGCAGAACCAGGATCAGGACAAGAGGACCATCTGCTTCGACCGGCTGGGTTTGGTAGGAACAGATACACAATGGCAGGTCAAGAATCACATGTTAAGATAGAAATAGTATCAAATGAAATCTATTCAATTTTAACAATTCATTTAAGGAAATGAGGTCAGTTTGTCCTCTAGTAGTCTAAGTCTATAGCAGCATGACAAGCCAATGCTAACTATAGGATTTATCAAGAAGGAAAGTCTTAATCCCAGTCTTAAACTGGACAATGTGTCAGCCTCATGGACAGAAACTGGAAGTTGGTTCCACAAGAGAGGAGCCTGAGAACTGAAAGATCAGTTTAGATTAAGTCATGAGTAGATTACAGTAATGATGGGTGCCTCCACCCCAGATTGCCACTCCATGGGTACTGCCCTCGATGACACCCAGTGTTACAGAGGAGTGTCAACACAGTGTTATAACATTTATAGCCCTGAAATACCCAGGAAGGATTGTCCAACTCTGCTGGCCCAGAGATGTTTGACTCCTTCTGTGACATCTGCCCCCTGAGACCGGCCGACCCATCCCCAGTTCCCTGGTTCCACAGTGGAGAATGTATCAGTGGATTGAGGAGCTCTCCAAAGTATCTTTTCCACCACTTGACTACATTCCCAGTTGAGGGGAAGTTTCTACCTCCCCCTTTCTTTAAAAGAAAGTATAAATATGATCACATCTGTGTATGAGTTCATCTTTTGAATTAGATTACTGGAATAAATAAATGTTTCCATGTTGTTCTAATGTATTGAGAAGCACCTAAGATCATGCCACAGTAACATGAAGCTAACCCTACAGGTATCATGTCTGTGCGAGGTCTTTTTCATGACCTGCAGCCTGTAGGCCATAACAATCGAGCCATGCTGGAAGACATTAGGCTGCCTAACTGTTGAAGTATTTAAAGACCTCACATGATCACACATAATTTAGAGGAACTTCAGCATCACCTCCCTACTCTTTCCCCTGCACTTCACCATCTCCCTCCTCCTTTAGCCTGCGTTCTGCACTGACCTGTTCTGCCTCCTGCCCTCTCCGTCTGTGGGCTCTATTTCTGACCCACCATGTCTCCTCCTGTCTGGCAGTCCAGACGGAAACACATTTGTGATTTTACTAATTCATAGCCGAGTTTGTTGAAGTTCACGCAGCAGAACTTTGTTCTTAAAGCAACACTGATGTCATAAGATATTATTGGTGACCTACCATCATTTCTGCTTGCTCCTTGTTTTCTCTGTTTTATTTTTAAGTTTTTAGTGTGTTGGTTCTGGGTGTGACAGTCAGGTGGAATGATGGTAACCACCAGGTGTCAGTGCTGCAATTCAGCAGACAAGAAGTAGTTAAGGAACCAGGTGATATGTGGGAAAGTAAAATGTTGAATGAGCAAGCAAAATAAAAATCATGAAGCTCCAAGTGGCGTCACCGAGTTTGTTCTTCAAACACAGACAATTCATGGTACGAGGCATAAAGGGATACTGGAAACGTGAATGAAATGCTACAATAAGGGACTAACTCTTTAGAGGAGCATTGTGAAAAGCAACTTGTAAATCTCAAACCACCAGAAAGTTTGAAGCTGACTGGAAGTGTCAACAGCAACTGGTGTATCCTCAAGAAAAAGTTCCAACTCTACCTGTACATAACAGCCATGGGACTGGAGACCTATTTGGACCAAGCCAGCTGCTCAAAACGTAGTTTCTACTTCCATCAAAAGCTGTTTGAGGATGAAGTCAAAAATATAAACTTTCTGTCCCCAACAAGTTTGATGAACACTGTTCTCTGAAAAAGAATGAAACACGTGGAAGACGTACTGTAGGTAACAATCCAGCAGCAAAATGAAGCTTTTGACCGCTTTTTGTCTGACCTCCAGTTGAAAACACAGTCATGCAACTTCTCCATGCTGGAAAACTGACACGAGACCAGATACAGTAGTATTTGTTGGGGAAGACAAGAAGGTCAGAGAAAGGCTCTTGTGAGAAACGGAGTTGATGCTGGACAGAGCCATCAAGAACTGCCCTGCAGCTAAGCTATTCCAACTAGATGCCAGGACATTCTGTAACATCAAGAAAGGTGTGACAACAATGGACAAGTCTGTAGCTGCTGGTGTGATTAAAGCTGCAAGAGCACACACAAGGACCCAGCCAGCAAAGGGAACACAGGACGGGGTGTTCAGCTGCAAGTGCTGGGTCTCGCTGCACAAAGCCAGGGAATGTCCAGCCTTTGGTAAGCAGTGCTCCAAGTGTGAAGGAAAGACGCACTTGGCCAGTGTTCCTCAAAAGAGGACACTATGAAGATGAAGTCTGTGGACATTGAAGATGACAGTGAATAATTTTTTTATTGTCATCGTGAACTGTGAATGTTCAGGAAAAAGACAATTGTCGAAGAAGACAAATTCATTCATTCAACCTTTATTTATACAGGTTAATCCCATTGAGCCTCCCAGTGGACAGAGTCATTACAGATAAATGGTACGTTCATGGTGAATGGAATGGACTGTACTTATATAGCTACACTCCATCTAATGAAGACACTCCAAACTCTTTACAACACAATCTGTGCCCTCATTTATGTCAACACACATTCATCCAGTATACATGATGATCAGTATGTCTGACCTCAGAGCATTCAAAGAGAAGACAAAAATTCAAGATAAAAAACTTGGAGACTGTTTATGGCAGAAAATCAAAAGTTTGTGCACATGCATGCTGGAAGTGATGGTAAATGGAAAAATGCACCACCTAGTTTTCTCTGTTGTTTGAGTTGTAGTGAATGTGGGGACAGCTTAACTGTCACTTCACTACTAATTAATTATTCTTAAAGCTAGTTCAAGCACAAAGAATATTAATTATTTAAATACAACGGATTATTTCTTTTTCGAGTTAAATTTCTGCCATGTGACCGAGATAACTGTGAGGATTGTTTAATCAGTGACATGAGACGCCATTTTTCTTTGACCCATCAGAATAAATACGGTCATTTATTTAACAGAATCAAAATTTAACATCAAAACATTGTACACATTGATTTGCTGATCTGTTTCTGATTAATAAAAACTTAGCCCGCTTCTTTCAACACCAGCTCAAACCCCCGGTCCACTTAGTGTGTAGCAACTCGTGACGTCTCTTTACCTTTGCAGAGGATGGCTCAGCTCCGGTCTAGATGTCCCTTCGCACGCTACCTTTCAGCGTCTCCGGTCAGGGTGGCTGGTCATTGTCAGAAGTCGTGTGGTTTACTCCGTTCAACAGAACAAGCTTCCTTCGAAGTTGTAGGGCGTTACGTCCGGGTGAGTTCACAGCGAGGCGCTGTGACTCCAGCTGGGATGGACGGATCCTCGTCTCACAGTCAAATCCATCAGCTATTGATTAAATCTGAAAGTTCCTTAGGAACTCTCAGTAAAACTTCAGTCAGAAATTCCACTCAGAAGTGGAAGACTCCATAGTCCCAAGAAAGACTCAGGAAAAACTGCAGGAAGACTGCCAGAAGACTGAGTAAGACTCTAGGAACACTGAATAGTTCCAGGAAGTGTTGACTTTTAAAGAGTACTCACTTCCGGTCACTCAGTACTTCCTGATTGGTTGAAACATACCATACCACTTTATTTATAAAGCACTTAAAACAGCAACACGGCCAACCAAATTGCTGTACAGACAAAACAACAGGTAACACACAAAGCAAAATACAAAATGAGGTAAATCAGAATATAGACAATAAACGATGCAGATAATGACGACAAACCAGTGTGGAGCATACAGGATCAAAACACATATCATCTTGTATTGAAAGCTATTCAATAGTAGTGAGTTTTTAAATGGGACTTGAAAACCGAGAGGGAGGGGGCCTGTCTGACAAGCAGAGGTAACTCGTTCCAGAGTCTTGGTCCTGCTACAGAGAAGGTCCTGTCACCTCTGCGCTTAAGACGAGTTCCTGGAACTGTGAGGAGCAACTGGTCCGCTGACCTCAGGGAGCGTGGTGGGACATGCGGTTGTAGCAAATCAGAGAGATGGGGGGGGAGGGGGACACTGTTCAGTGATTTGTAGACATACATGAGTATTTTGAACTGGATTCGAAAGTGAACCGGTAACCAGTGCAGTGAGGCCAAAACTGGTGTAATGTGCTCTCTTTTGCCTGTACTGGTTAAAAATGGGGCTGCTGCATTCTGGACCAGTTGTAGTCGTGCAATGGAGAGCTGACTGATACCAAACAGGAGTGAATTGCAGTAATCAAGCCTAGATGTAATGAATGCATGTATTACTGTCTCCAGGTTCTTTTTGGACAATATGGGCTTCAGTTCAGACAGCCGCCTCAGTTGGAAGAAACATGATTTAACAATCATTTCAGGGAAGGGTCCATTATCACGCCCAGATTAGTGGCTCTTTGTTTTTCTGACAGGGTTAGAGCGGAGAGGTCGATGCAGTGGCTTGTGATTGTGTCGTTGGGAGGGAACAACATGACTTCAGACTTCTTTTCATTGAAACTTAAAAAATTTAAAGCCATCCAGTCCCTGATGTCAGCCAGGCAGTTGAGCAGCGGTTGAATAGAGCATGTACCATTGTGTCTTAGGGGGAAGTCAATTTGACAGTCATCGGCGTAGAAGTGGAAGGGCATGTTGTGTTTCCGGAAAATAGCACCAAGCGGCAGCAGGTATAAAGAGAATAGGAGGGGACCCAGGATGGACCCCTGCGGAACCCCCCATTTAAGCTCTGCCTCTGCGGAACTAAAATCCTTGATGGAGACACAAAAGGATCTGTCAGTGAGGTAAGATCTGAACCAATTGAGGGCTGATCCTGTGACGCCCACCCACTGCTCCAACCTAGCAATGAGGATCTCATGGTCGATGGTGTCAAAGGCGGCTGTGAGGTCCAACAGGACAAGCAGCACAGAATCACCGGTATCTGTGAATCTGAAGATGTCGTTAAAGACCTTCAGCAGGGCAGTTTCAGTGCTGTGGAGAGGTTTAAAGCCAGATTGTGTCACGAATCACGTTCCATAGATTATATTTTCTGTCACCCTGATCACCCTTTAACGTTTGCAATAGATTTTTTCTGTAAGTTTCATTTATTCTGTCCACTCAGGTAATGTTTGTTTATATATACGTGAGTTTTAGTTTGTCTTCTTTGCATGCTGGTTGAGGGTGATACCATACCATACCAAGTTATTTATATAGCACTTTAAACAGTGACAAAGCACACCAAAGTGCTGTACAGGGACAAACAGAACAAGCACACAGCAACAGATTACATAGCAGGACACCAAAAAGTAGAAACCAACAAAAACAATAATGGATAACAACAACAACCGCAACATGACCAACACAGTGTGATGCACACAGACTCAGCACAGATCACACAGTGCAGAAAGCCAGGGAATAAAAGTGTGTTTTTAAGCGAGATTTAAAAACTGTGAGGGAGGGGGCCTGTCTAACGAGCAGAGGTAACTCATTCCAAAGTCTTGGTCCTGCTACAGAGAAGGCCCTGTCACCTCTGCGCTTGAGGCGGGTTCCTGGGACTGTTAGGAGTAACTGGTCTGCTGATCTGAGAGAACGTGGTGGGACATACGGCTGGAGCAGATCAGTAAGATAGGAGGGGCCAGAGCTGTTTAGTGATTTATAGATATACAAGAGTATTTTGAATTTGATTCAAAGGTGAACCGGAAGCCAGTGTAGGGAGGCCAAAACTGGTGTAATGTGCTCTCTTTTGCTTGTGCTGGTCAAAAACCGGGCTGCTGCATTTTGGACCAGTTGGAGTCTAGCTATGGAGGTCTGACTGATACCAAGAAGGAGTGAGTTGCAATAGTCAAGCCTGGATGTAATGAATGCATGAATTACTGTCTCCAGGTTATTTTTTGACAATATGGGCTTCAGCTTAGACGGACGCCTCAGCTGGAAAAAGCAGGATTTAACAATCATATTTACATGATTGTTGAGTTTCAGAGAAGGGTCAAGTATCACTCCTAGATTAGTGACTCTTTGTTTCACTAACAGTGACAGAACGGATAGGTCGATGCAGTGGTTGGTGATTGTGTCATTGGGAGGAAACAGCATAACTTCAGATTTCTTCTCGTTGAAACTCAAGAAATGTAAAGCCATCCAATCTCTGATGTCAGCCAGGCAGTCCAGTAACAGTTGAATAGAGCGAGTACCGTTGAGTCTGAGGGGGAAGTAGATTTGGCAGTCATCAGCGTAGAAATGAAAAGGTATGTTATGTTTCCTGAAAATAGCACCTAGTGGCAGCAGGTATAAAGAAAATAAAAGAGGACCAAGGATGGACCCTTGCGGTACCCCCCATTTAAGCGCTGCCGAGGCTGAACTAAAATCTTTGATGGAGACACAAAAGGACCTGTCAGCGAGGTAAGATCTAAACCATTCGAGGGCTGACCCAGTGATGCCCACCCACTGCTCTAACCTCGCAATGAGGATCTCATGGTCGATTGTATCAAAGGCAGATGTGAGGTCCAGTAAGAGAAGGAGCACAGAATCACCAGTGTCTGTGAATAGGAGAATGTCGTTAAAAACCTTGAGTAGAGCAGTTTCAGTGCTGTGGAGAGGTTTAAAGCCAGACTGGAATAGCTCTAAGATGGCATTATCCTCTAGAAAGCATTTCAGCTGGGACTCCACTATTTTTTCCAGTAGTTTAGCGACAAATGGGAGTCTGGAGACAGGCCGGAAGTTGGACATGACTGAGGGGTCAAGGCTAGGTTTTTTCAGGAGAGGTTGGACAGCAGCATGTTTAAAAGTTGTTGGCACCACACCTGAGGCTAAGCTGCTGTTCACAATGCCAAGAACAGGAGGGCCCAGAACAGGAAGATGCTCCTTCAGGAGTCGAGGGGGGACAACGTCAAAAGGGGAGCCAGATGGCTTCATGCCGCACATGACCTGCTCCAGGGAAGACAGAGAGATGGGCTCGAAGTGGTCAAGAACAGCAACACAATGAGATGGGATGGACGGATCATGAGCAGGTGGAGAAATGAGTGCCCGGGTGTTTGCAACTGTTTCAGAAAAGAAATGGAGGAAGTTTTCACACAGCTCAGTTGAGGCTTCTAGAGGTGAAGGTTCACTGAGGTGTAGAACTGAGTTCAGGGGGGAAAAAAGGGCTTGGGGGTTGTGGGAGTTTGAGGCAATTATCGCCGAAAAGAACTTCGATTTGGCGGCTTTAACTGCCTTCTGATAATGACGCCAACTCTCCTTTAGGATTTGAAAAGAAACCTGCAGCCTGTCTTTCCTCCACCTGCGTTCTGCTCTCCTACACTGCTGTTTAACGGCTTGAGTGACGTCATTAAGCCATGGTTCTGATAAAAGTTTTGTTTTCCTGGTTTTAACGGGAGCACCACGGTCCAGAATATTTAAGTAAACAGAGTTAAGCTGAGAGGTTAGCTCCTCGGTGGAGAGAGACACTGAGAGCTGATCGATCCTCTCAGAGCTAAAAGCTTCAGTAAAACGTGCAGCAGTGAAACGGTTAATGGCACGTGAAGTACGTGCAGAATCACATGACTTAGCAGTAGGACAAGGCGGGATGATATCAAACAAGACAGGCACGTGGTCTGAGAGAACGTTGTCACCGATCACCAAATTACAAACGGAGACATTGCGTGTTAAAATGAGATCCAGAGTGTGACCGTGTTGTTGGGTGGGAGCATTTACATGTTGAGTTAAATTAAATGAGTCCAACAAATCAAGGAAGTCCTTCACTAACGGCTTCTCCTGACAACAGACGTGAATATTAAAGTCACCAACGATAATAAAGTGATCATATCTTGGTGTGATGTAAGCCAGAAAATCAGAGAATTCACTTATGAAGTCCTTGGAACGAGGGGGGCGATAAACAATCGCGCACAGAACGGGAGGAGAATGTCCGAGTTCAAAAGCACTCAGCTCAAAACTGGAGCAGGGCATGAGGGTGGACAATGTTTACAGGAAAAGTTTGATTTAAATACAGTTAATATTCCACCACCCCGCCGACCTGATGGTCACGGGTCATTAAAACACAGACAGTCAGGAGGTAAAAGTTCCACCAAGGCGCTTGAATCACCCAAAGGCAACCAGGATTCCGTGAGAAAAAGAAAATCTAGACCCTCATCTTTAAAAAAGTCATTTAGAATAAAAGTCTTGTTGGCAACAGACCTTGTGTTGATGAGGCACGTCCTGATCTGGTCCGACACAGAACCAGCCATGGTGGGGGTGAGGGTGGTGCGCGCCAACGGTTGCAGATTTTTAAAAACAGCGCCTCCAGGACGGTCCAAGCGCCGGGCCGGTAGACAACACCCATATTTTCCCTGGTCCGGGCACGTAGGAAGCTGGCTGTGGAAACGTTGACCACGCAGAGCTTTGAGTTTTACCAGCCGGCCGGCACGTTTACCCCGGCGTCTGGATCGATAACTCCGAGAAGGCAGGCTTGGGGCCCAGCGTAAACAAGCAGGCACGTCTGCCAGAAGGGGTGGAAGGGGGTGGGGGGGTGGGGGGGGGGGGGGTCCCAAGTCACGATCAAAATGGTCCGAATCAGTGACAGCAGTTACAGAAAATCGAAGATCGAGGAGCTGTTGTCGGTCATACACAAGCAGCGAGTTGATATCCCAGACAAAAAATGAACAAAGCAGAAATAATCCAAACAGTATCGTCAGAGGTAGATTGCAGGCCATGTACACGGGCGCCATCTTACCGGAAGGAAGATGTCACGGTTGTTTAGTTTTGTCTTCACTGCAGCCAGCAGCAACTGATTGAACTCAACTGGCTGCACCGTCACTCTCACCCTTTAAAAGCTGCACTCTTTCTCTTCTTCGGTGCCCGGTAGTTGAAAACAGTTCACTGTAAGTAGATACCTCACGTTACTCATCCTGCCTTGTTCCCCCTTAGCCTTTCATGTCCCCTTGTCATAGTTTACCTGTCTCCTCGTTCCTGTCCCTCTCCTGGTTCCTGTCCTTCCCTCTTGGCTTGACCTCCCGGCTCCTGAACCCACGACTTACCTGGACATCGTCTTTCGCTCGACCCATTGGATTACCACGTCTTCTGTCTTCGGTTCTGACCTTTGCCTGCACGACTACGCCTCCTCGTCTTCTCCTCCGGTACCTCCTGTCATCTGCTCTCCCGTTTTGGACCCAGGCTTGTGTGACTACGTCTCTGCGCTCAACGGACTCACCACCCACCTGTCGCTGCGGCCAGCTGCAGCCCCTCACCGGACTCAGCCTCTCCTGCAGCGGTCCGGATCAGTTTGGACTTCGTTACTCTTCAGAACCCCCAGGATCATCTGAGACAGTTAGTGGTCCTTCTTATTTAACTTTTCTGCTCCCCATAATCTCCTGCACAACCACTAACCGATCTCTATCTCATAGACTTGTCCCTGATCCGGAACCACTACCAGAACCAGCACCAGAACTGGTCCAATCTGCAATATCTCTCCTAGAAAATAAATATTTTATTCTCTTCATTTGTGTGGTGATTTTGATCCAAACTAAAAGGGTTTTGTTACAGATTGGAAAAGCTCTAAGATGGCGTGATCCTCCAGGAAGCACTTCAACTGGGACTCGACTATTTTCTCGAGTACTTTAGAAACAAATGGGAGTTTGGAGACAGGCTGGAAGTTGGAAACGACTGAGGGGTCAAGGTTTGATTTTTTTCAGGAGAGGCTGGACAGCAGCATGTTTAAAGGATTTTAGCACCACACCAGTGGATAAACTACTGTTTACTATGGCAAGAATGGACGGACCTAGAGTTGGAAAAACCTCCTTTAGTAGTCGAGGGGGGACCACATCAGAGGGGAAACCAGAAGGTTTCAAGCTGCACATGACCTGCTCTAGAGAAGATAAAGTGATGGGTTCAAAATGGTCAAATGGAGCTACAGAATGAGGTGGGATGGATGGGTCATGAGTTGGAGGGGAAATGAGAGCCCTGGTGGTCGCAATTTTTTCCACAAAGAAATGTAAGAAGTTGTCGCACAGCTCAGTCGAGGCTTCCAGAGGTGATGGTTCAGTGAGGTGGAGAACAGAGTTTAGGGTGGAGAAGAGGACACGTGGGTTGCGAGAGTTTGAGGTAATTATATCAGAGAAGTATTTGGATTTAGCAGCTTTCACTGTTTTCTGATAACGGCGCCAACTCTCTTTAAGTATTTGAAAAGAGACCTGCAGCCTGTCTTTCCTCCACTTTCGCTCCGCCCTCCTACATTGCTGCCTAACGGCCTTGGTGACGTCACTCAGCCAAGGTTCTGCTCTGAGTTTTGATTTTCTAGTTTTAACAGGCGCAACATGATCCAGAGTCTTTAAGCAGACAGAGTTGAACTGGGATGTCAGCTCCTCAGTGGTGGAGAGAAACACTGGGAGCTGAATGATCATTTCAGAGTTATAAACATCTGTGAAGCGTGCGGCAGTGAAGTGGTTAATGGTCCGAGTGCGACGTGCGGGAATGCACGACTTAGGAGTTAGATGGGGGAGGGTGAACTCAAACTGGACTGGCATGTGGTCTGAAAAAACATTATCACCAATAACAAGATTATTAACAGTCATATCATGAGTTAAAACAAGGTCCAGTGTATGTCCGCGCTCTTGGGTGGGACCGTTTACATTCTGAGTTAAATTAAATGAGTCCAATAGATCTAAAAAGTCCTTAACCAAGGGCTTCTCAGGACAGCACACGTGCAAATTAAAGTCCCCAATTATGAAAACATGCTCATATTTTGGTGTGATTTCAGCCAAGAAGTCAGAAAACTCATTTATGAAATCCTTAGACCGAGGTGGGCGGTAGACGAGTGCAAATAAAGTCTGAGGTGAATGTCCGAGTTCAAAGACGCTCAGCTCAAAGCTGGAGCGGGAAACTGGGATGGGCAGTTGTTTACAGTCAAAAGTTGAGTTGAATATTGTTAATAATCCACCACCGCGCCGGCCTGATGGCCGCGGGTCGTTAAAACACAGACTGTTCGGTGGCAGTAATTCCGTCAAGGCGCTGGACTCACCCGGAGACATCCAAGTCTCTGTGATGCACAGAAAGTCCAAATTCTGCTGTTGAAAGTAGTCCCTGAGGATAAAAGTTTTGTTGGTAACAGATCTTGCGTTGACCAGACACATCCGTATACTGTCCAAAGTAGAGCTAGCAGTGGTGGAGTTAGCGCGCGCTAATGGCCGCAGGTTTTCAATAACAGCCCCTCCAGGTCAGTCCGGGCTGCGCACCGGCTGACAACTCCCGCTGGTTAGCAGGTCCGAGCATGCGGGAAGCTGGAGACCATGACCGCCAGCTGAAGAGGAAGATGCAGCGCGCAGAGCTTTCAGCTTCACCAGCTTCACCAGCACGTTTTCCCCGGCGTCTGAAGCGAGATCTCCGGGCAGGCAGGTGAGGAGCGCAGCAAAGGTAAGCTGGCACGTCCGCCAGCAGGGGGGGAGGAGGGGGTGCAGAGGTACGCTGATAATGGTCCAGATAAGCGACATCAGTGCCAGAAAAATGAAGATTCAAAAGTTGTTGTCTGTCATACACCAGTAGAGAGTTGATGTCATTGATGAGGAATACAAAAAACATAAATAATCCGAACACCATCAGCAGAGGTGGATTGCAAGCCATGCACACGGGCGCCATCTTACCGGATCTTCCTTCAACCAGCAGGGGCGGTGTTTCAGCGATGTCAGAGGGTTATTAGGAGTCAAAATGACAGCAGGAATGTTTAGGAACGTTTAGTACAGACAGCGGAATGTTTATGAAGAGGTGAGACAAGGCAGGTGCCAGTTGCTTCTTATTTACTGTCTGCTAGGTTTAAAAACAAGACACTTCATTCTAATAACTTGCTTTCTGACTTTTGATGACATCACTACTCCTCATTCAGACAGAAGATCAAAATGCACAATTACTTTGTAAATAGACATTTTAAATGATTTCTAAGTCTAATGAGGTTTAAAAATCATTAATACTGTTTCACAGTTGATTTAAAATGAGTGGTTCACTTCAACATTTAGAAATGGTATGAACTAAACACACTTTGATTATCAAGATATTCTAAAAATAGTAATGATAATGTAAAAAGCAGAGGGTTCTTTCAATTGATTAGTTCAGGATCCAATTAAATAGTCTCTTGATGAGCTCATTTGTATTTCTGGATTCAAATCAATGAAATAACAGTTCCTGTCCCCTGAAGGTCTTCAGAGACAGGTTGATGTCAGAGGCCTAGTTCACTACAGTGTAATGAGGTCTGTGAAGAACTAGGATTGGTGAAATTAGTGTCCTTCATTACTCTTTGTCTACATCAGTTCTCATAATCTCATCTAAATAAAGAAAAACTAGTTTTTGCTCAGGGTCATCTTGTTGTAAAACCAGCGTTCTGCTACCTGGGTGAACACTAACTGAGACCTTCCCGAGTTCTTGAGTCCTCTTCGTCACCTGCAGTGATATCACAAATAGCCCGTCTGGATGAACTGTTAACGTCTTATCAAACATGTCTGTTCCTGCCTGAACAAGTAACCGTGACGTCACTCGTTTGCTAATGTTGGTTAACTGTGGAGAGCTTGTTGAAGGCACCCGTGATGCTTTTGAAGGTTAAGCATTTAATTTGAAACATGGCTAAAAAATAAATCAATTATTGTCAATACTTTTTTGTTTTCACTTTTGATTTATTTAATCCTCAGAAAAATACATGGAGGGAGAAGTCATTTTAATAGTGTCACGGTGCAAACATTACAATAAAATAAAGTTCAACCACAACACGTTAAAACACAGAAAACAGAGATAAAAACACTTTCCCTGTTTCTGGTTCCCATTTCATGTAAACGGCTTCCTTCACCACCGTCCCTCTGCATCCGTCTTCTTCGTCCCCAACATGAACACTGGTCCTTAAGAAAAGGTCAAGGACGGCAAACACGAGACCTAAATAGTTTCTGTGGACCGATGACAAAGTGGAACTTCTACTTTGAATCACAATAAACCACAAAATCACAAACATGCAGGACAATTTGGACCGGGACTGGTGTCCCTCTAAATATATGGACATGGTGGACAAATTTCAGACACCGTGTCCACAGCGGGACGGGTTTCCTCATGATGTTAAATCCCATCAGTTTAAACTCTTAACACACGTGCACCATTTCCAACAGTTTTAAATGTCTTTATTGGTCTCATTCTGCAACATTTGATTTTAATGTTATTCAGTAGTAACTCCTAAACACACACACACACACACACACACACATATATATGATCTTAAAGGGGTGGACAATAATTTCCTGTATCAATAACTGCATGAATATTATAGTTTGCTTTACATTTTTTGTGAAAAGCATTTTGGTATATGTCGCCTAATATTTGATCATTCTGTAATTTTTGTGCAGAATGTTGTCACCTCTTTCCTCTCTCTGGTCGAGGTTGTCTCATGAAGAATGGTCTAATAATTAAACTAATAATTAAATCAGACAAACAGACACCTCCCACACCCGCAACCAGGCCTACCCAGAACAGGAGTATTTAAAATTGTATCTTCGTAAAATAAAACATACATGTACACAGACTTTTGGACTCATACTCCAGACTGACTAAATAAAATGGGGGAAAGAAGTCCTGTAATGAAATTCTGGAAAGTATAAAAGTTAAAAAACTATCTCCTTTGGAGTGCCAAGCAGGGTTTGTACCCACAGACCTCGTTATATGAGACAGCTGTTTTAACCACTGACCTACAAAAGCTACACACAACAACCGTACATGTTGGTAAAAATGTACTGGTATTCTCTCTCCTCTGTCCTCCCCGTTTTCTGTTTGGGCCCACTCTAAATAGATTTATACAGAATATCTCCACTGTTGGACTCAGCAGGTTTCACTGCAGCTCTGAGTCAGGTCATGTGTTGATAGTGATCATATCAATAAGTTAAAATCAGACAAATGTGTCCAAGAGGCCAGAAAATATGATGCTCCAAATGAGTCTACTGAAGATGGCTGTTCTGATCTGACTAACGCTGTCAGTGAGTTGTACCCCCCCCCCCCCAACTGTAAATTAATAACAGAGAATGAATCACTAAAAATCATTTTAAATTCCATAGAAAATTGTCATAATTGTTGAAAATTACATGAAAAAAACAATACACAGCAAGCTTAGTAAATAAGTAAATAATATTTAATTGGAGGAACTATTTTGTGGTGCAATTTTTAAATGTTTTTTATGTTGGTGAGGCAGTGTTGGACCTGCAGGGGCTAGTGTTTTTGACACATCAATAAGGTGAAATAAACCTTTCTGATCTTGGATCATTTGGAGAAACAGAGTGTTTTTGCTCTGTTTTATTTAAAGAAATATTATTGTTCGTCAGCCTTTTCTCATTGAGGACACAAACTTTTTCCTTCTTGATAAATCCTATAGTTGGGCTTGTTATGCTGCTATAGACTTAGACTACTAGAGGACAAACTGACCTCATGTCCTTAAATGAATTGTTAAAACTGAATAGTTTTCATTTGATACTATTTCTATCTTAACATGTGATTCTTGACCTGATCCTGGTTCTGCTAAAGGTTTCTTCCTCATGAGGGAGTTTTTCTTTCCACTGTCGCCTTCATGCTTGTTCAAGATGAGAGTTCAGTGATGGAGTTAAACTCAAAGCTGCTCCTCAGATAAATAATGTTAATTATTATTTTGTACATGAATGTTTCTGTTCAGTGCCTGAGACGATTCTGTTGTGACTTGGAGCTTTGGAAATGAACTGAACAGAAAAGTGAACTTAGTGTAGTGGAGAAACTAGCATGTGCAACAGAAATGAAAAGCTCATCTGTCATTCTTGTTACTGCTGATGTGTCTGTGCTGCTCGGGGTTGCAGGTCAGGTTAGAGGTGGCTCTATGACGTCTTATTGCTCACAAAGTTGTATTTAGACTGTCCATGTGAAAACACAGGGGTGACATTTCAAGGTTTCTATATCCTGTCAGCCTATTTTATAAAATACTTTGTTAAATACTGGTCCTGTGTGGACTCAAAGCTGAAACAATAAAATAAACTCACTTATTCACAAAACACGTTCAAGTGTGGATGTTCCCTAAAACACTGAAACACACAGAGCAGCACATGTACAGGTCTGTAGATGTTTACGCATGACCTCTGACTGGGTCCCTGTGTTTGTCCGTGTCTCAGGTGCTCTTTCAGTACTTTTGGTGCCATAGAGCAGTCGGCAGGTTCTGGCAGCCCTGGTACTCCCTGCGCATCTCATTGTCCGTCAGAGGTGGAGTTGCGTTGCATGGCGCGCCTGCCAACGTCACATTTAAAAGACTGGCCCGTGAGTCCAGCAGGGGAGATGTTCCCTCAGCCTGAGAGGAGAAGAGAAGGTTTAAAAGGTGAGTGTGGAATAGACAGAAATGAACTGTGTGAAACTTGCCTGTCCCAGGTGGTCCAACAGGCAGGTGGTAGGGCTAATGAAGGACCAACTGCTGTCGTCTCGTCCAAGGCCCAGCCTCTGGTTCTGGTAGGAATAAATGTGCCCAGCCTGGTCCTGGACTAGAACCACATTGAGATGTTTCTGGGAGTTGCTCAGCCTCTTGGACAGGACGCCACTGTAGCTTTGATCCACAAACAACAGGACCCGAGCTGCCCTGCATCCAGCGAGGTCGGCCAGCAGCTCAGTGACTGAGTATCGTTCCTTCAGATCGGCCTGGATGGAGAGACGATGCATTGTTTAGTCATTTACTAAATATAATCCAAGCGATGTAAGAATCCTTGGTGTAAGCATTAATCCTTTCAACAGAGTCCATTGTTATGCTGATGATACTTGTGTCAGCCTCACGGACAGAAACTGGAAGTTGGTTCCACAAGAGAGGAGCCTGAGAACTGAAAGATCTTCCTCCCATTCTGTTTTTGGAAACTCTAGGAACCACAAGTAAACCTGCAGTCTGAGAGTGAAGTGCTCTGTTAGGAAAATATGGAACAATAAGATCTGTAATATAAGATGGAGCTAGGTTGTTGAGAGCTTTGTAGGTTAGAAGATTTTGAATTCTATTCTGGATTTGACAGGGAGCCAATGGAGAGAAGCTAAAACTGGAGAGATATGATCTCTCCCAGTAACTCCAGTTAAGACTCTGGCAGCAGCATTTTGGATCAACTGAAGACGTTTTAAAGAAGTATTTGGACACCCAGATAATAAACCATTGCAATAGTCCAGTCTAGACGTGACAAATGTTTTACTGAATAATTTTAGAGATATTACGCTAACATTCCCAGTATAAAAAACAAATGATCCTGATGTACTCTGCCCAGTGCCTTTTGAGCTGCAGTATAAATGAATTAAACTGTATTTGTGGGGTTCTGGGCACAGATTAGATTTTATTGTACTTCTACAAGTGAGCGTACATCGTTCCTCTACATATTTAGCGGAGGTATTTTCCTCAGGTAGCGTGTCGCCACAGTAAGTCACTTCCTTTGTGTTCCACTTACGATGCCGTTCAGGTTGGCGTCCCACAGCAGCATGGTGCCATCGCTGCGTGTTGGTGAGTTCAGGTACAGGACCAGGGTGTCGGCGCAGTGCTGCTTCCTGCAGATGTACGACACGTGGCTACGAATCACCACTTTGTCTGTCGTGGAATAAACCCCCTCTACATCATCTGAGGAGACAGAAACTTATCATTTTCACTTCTCGTTACCCAACACATCTTTTTTTAATCATTTTGGTTATTTGTACATGATTTAATTGTAATAAATTCATAATACACTTCAGTCATAAGAATGTATTCACATGTAAAATGTATGTATTTAAAAACAAACCATAAATCATATAATATTTGGTGAGGCTGTGTCTTCCAGCCATGTCGGTGCACTCCAGCAATGATCAGGGTCATGAGTCTGTGCAGATTTCATTTTGTGTGTTGGAAGCAGAAACACTGACCACAGGTCCTGGACCCTGGTCCTTGTGCCTCACTGTCCTGCTGGTTTTAGACGTTTCCTGCTTCACCTTGATGACCTGCTCAGAATGTTGTCAGGTTCAGCCGGAGTCTTCAGTGGCTCATTCTGTTCAGTCACGTGTGATGAAACATCTAAACCATGCGGACAGTGGGACAGGAGCACCAGGGTTGGACACACCCGGTCTAAGTGACTGAGCCTTGGTTTCCTACCAAGAAGATGTCCGCTGTCAGCAAAGAAGGTCTTGATGTGATGCTTGTGGAAGCCGTTGTTTCTGAGCATTTTATGAAACCTCTGAAGGTTCAAGGCGTGACGCTGGAACATGATCTGAGGCTGCCATCCACCTGCACACACGTTCACTCTGAGCACGCTCAGTAACAGTCCACCGTAACCTCTGTAACTGACTCAACACGTTTACTGTCAAATATAAATCAGAACGTTTGTGAGTTTCAGCTCAGGGGAACCTGGTGGACAGGTGTGGATGGGTGGGTGTGTCTTTGTTGATCCAACCTGAGATGAGCACAGCGTGGTCACAGGTCTGGTAGAGGCGGCAGGACCGGTGGGGGGTCAGCGGCTGGGCGTGACAGCGTCCGGTGTTTCTGTTCAGCTCACAGCTGGAGAAGGGCGGCCCCGGGGTGCCCATGGGCAGCCGCTGAGGACACCTGGCAAATGCTGGATGTTCTGTCAGAAGAACACAAGGCACGCTTAGCTCCACAGGAAGCAGAAAGGTCCTGACACGAGGGCAGGGTTCCTCATGTGCATGTCAGACTTATAGTTTTATCCTGGGACTGTCTGCCCTGCCATCCAAGCTTTTATTCAGGGGAGGCAGAGGGGCCACCCTTAAAAACTCTCCCACTATCTGTCAGACCTGCAATCCATCGGCAAAGGTGTTCCCCAAGGCTCAATACTTGGTCCAACTCTTCAACACATACATGAACAGGGTAACTAATTCTGTGAACAGCTGTCTTGTTTGCCCACATCTGTGTGATGCCAATGACACTATTGTGCATACCACCAGTACCTCGCTTAACTCTGCACTTTAAGTTAGTTCCCACTACTCTGGAAAAATCTGCCCCCCGCCCCCGCACCTCATGATGTTTGTTCACCAGAGTGTGTCCAGTCTCTTTATTCCCACCTCTAAACTATTTTTTTACACAGACTTTTAATGCAAGTCCAGAGTTCCATCAGAAGTTTGTTCTTGTGTATTTTCAGTTAGTTCTCTTTTACTTTTTCATCTTTTAGTTTATTTCATCGTCAGATTTTCCAGTTTGAGAAGCACTTTGGTCAACAGTGATGTTTTTAAATGTGCTCTATAAATAAAACTGAGTGACGTGATCCACTGCCAGGAAGGTGTTTGAGCTACAGATGTAGCAGCAGAGGAGAAAAGAGAGTGGTCAGATTTGATCCTGACCTCAGTGTTGATGGAGCAGACCTGAAGCTGATAACGGAGCCGTTATAAAACTGATGTACCGGTTGTTAAATACTGAACTGGCTCGACGTTCGTAGCCTCTGAGGCAGATGTTGTGTCTGTACCTCCTGAATCACGCTACAGTTTAGTTCAAATTATTCAACAGTCCAAGCTGCTGGTAACAATTCATCATCTGCTCTGTGCATGAATTCTGAAAATGTTCTGTTTAACCTGCGGGATCGATTAGACACTGATCACTGATCAGTTAGCTGCAGAGTCTTAAACAATTTACACGTTAAAAAAGTTAGTCATCAACAAGGTGAGGTCCTAATTATTGAAGCAGCTAACACGTCTTTAACTCATTAATTATTGACGGACGGACTTCATGTCAGAACTGTGGAGGGTGGAATGTGACTAAATTAAATGAATAAAAACATCAGGAAATAAATAAATGTATCATTTAACTGTTTAATACATGATTAATTCATCAAATATACCATTAGGTTATTAAATACACAGTTAATTAATAAAATAGCCCATTAAACAAATAAACATACCTTTTAAATAATGATATTAAATACTTAGATGATACATTTATTAAATTGACAGTACATTTATTGGTACATTAGTTTTTTTCAGGATGCATTTATTTAATTTTGTCACATTTCACCCTCATCAGTTATATTTTCCTTCTGCAACATCCAGCTCTTTACATGATTGTTGCATAAACCAGCATTAATTATATGAAATTAATGTAAACTGAGGAATAATAATTTGTGACACAGATCCAGTTGGGCTTTTGACACCGTTGTTTTGATCAGATGCTGTTTTGGACACTGTCTTAGCATCTCCATGATGAGCTCCACGTTGAAAACCCAGTAAAGAAACTGGAAGTTAAACTGGGTTTGTTTTTTCAGAAACAGATCCTGTCTAACTCTGAACCCTGAGGAACACCTTGTATCTGTGACTTTCCTTCCCTCAATTGATCACGGTGACATTATTTACAAGAACGCTCCTACAAGCACCCTGCAGATGTTGGATGCTGCAGATGTTGGATGCTGCAGATGTTGGATGCTGCAGATGTTGGATGCTGCAGATGTTAGATGCTGCAGATGTTAGATGCTGCAGATGTT
>NC_056510.1:1300648-1313472 GCF_014905685.2 Nematolebias whitei
GATGCTGCAGATGTTGGATGCTGCAGATGTTGGATGCTGCAGATGTTGGATGCTGTCTATCATGGTGCACTAAGATTCATAACTGGCTGTAACTACCGTACCCACCACTGCACCCAGTATTCACTGGTTAACTGGTCACCATTAACTTCACACAGACTCTCTCACTGGTACATTTTCATCTTTAAATCACTTCCTGGTCTGCTGCCTTCATACATCTCCTCCTACATGTCTCTGTGTGAGTGCAGCTACAGCGTGCGCTCTCAGGACATCATTACCTGCAGTGTTCCCTCAGTGAGGACTGAACTAGACAAAAGGACCTTCTCCTACTCCGCTCCTGTTTCCTGGAATATCTTGTAAAAAGACCTGAAGCTCTCGACCTTTGACCTCTCTAAGTGGCTTCAAACATCTGTTCAGTTCCTGCAGATGTTCCTGTTTTTACTTCTCTACATCGCTTTACAATCTGGATGTTTTTTCACTATGTTTCTTTTTAATTATCCTTTTAAAATTACCATTTTATTTTCACTTGTTAATTTTTTTTTCTAATTTGTACGCATCCTTTAAGATTGTCTGTTTGTTGTCGTCACTCTGTTTAAACCAGGTCTCTCTTGTGAAAGAGTCCCGAGGCTCAATGGGACTAACCTGTAGAGATAAAGGTTTGAATGACTGTCACACATGGAAACAATGGGCGGGGCGGGCAGAACTCTGTGGGCAACAATGTTTTTCTTTTTTCAACTGGACTTGTGTGAATTTTAAGTCGGACAAAGTATCAGATGTTGCCAGGAACGTTCCTTGCCATGAAAACATTCGTAGAGGCCAAAGAAAAACGTTGGAGTTAGCCAGCTTCACAGCACCTGTGGAGTTTTAGGTTGGTTCTGTTAAACGTGTGTCCCATCAGAACCCTGCGCTTGAACTGTTTCCTGTCTTCTTCTGGTCTAGCTTCCAGACCTACCAACACATCTGAGTCTCTGCGTGCGGCTGCTGTTCCCATCCGACACCACCAGTGGCAGGAAGTGGACCTCACAGAAGCCCTGGATGGCTCGATCCAGAAGATGGCTGCTGCCAAGGCCTCCACGCAGCGTCCCACTCGCCAGCCGGTTGGTACCAAACAGCCTCTCTGGACTCGTGTGGTGACGCTTCAGCTGGTTCTGACAGCGACCCTTCAGAGCCAGCGTCAAACACTCCTCACCTGAGGCACACAAACAGAACTGGGTCGAACTCACACATGCAGATGATGGGTCACCATTTATGGAGACATTTTGGCATGCAGCTCTAATCTGTAGCGTTAGCAAAATATCTTGGAACCAATGGATGGATTTACTTAAAACTTGCAGAAATCCCTGATATTTAGGGATAGAAGAGTGAGAGGTGGGGATTGAGGTTGGAAATATTCAAAATAATCATATTTACCTACATATTTCAAATGGACTGTACTTATACAGCTCCTTTCTATCTGATCCAGACTCTCAGATTTCTTTACAACGACCTGTGCCTCCTTTACCCGTTCATACATCACTCTACTAGATCTCTACAAACATTAATCAGAGCTTTATCACATTCAGACACTGATGGGACACACATCAGGGGCAATGAGGGGTTCAGTGTCTTGCTCAGGGACACTTCAACATGTGACTGCTGGTGGAATCAAACCCCCAACTCTTGCATTGGAGGACGACTGCTCTAACCACTCAGCCACAGCCGTCCATATTTAATATTTAAAGTGTGTTTTTACATAGAATGCAAAATAAAATGGTTTTAAATCTGGTTGTTTTAACCCTTTCTTGTATTTCAATTCAATTATACTTTATTAATCCCAGAGGGAAATTATTTGTTGTTGTAACTCGTTATCCTCATTTCATTAAGAGATGTTATAGATGCTGATGCTGCAGACAGGAAGGATCTCTTGTAAAGGTCCAACCCACAGTGGATCCTAAGAAACTGGCTGCAGATGCCGTCCGATCTGTCCATCCAGACTCAGCTGGCCTCTCGGTTCCTCCGGGCTGTAGGACCGCTTGAATGCAGAGCAGAACTCCTCCCAGAGCGATGGCCACTCCTCCCAGCAGTCTGCCGAGCTCCTCATCGCTGTGGACAGCCAGCTGTAGGTGCTGAGGGACAATCCTGTCCTTCTGCTGTCATGAGCCGTGTTTCCTGCTAGTTCCTGGATCTCTGTGGTCAGGCACTCGAGCACAGCTGGCAGGTAGATGAGCATGCATCCACAGAACATCCTTTTCAACTCATTTGAGATTTGGGGCTGTAGTTGAGATATTATTTGAGCTTTTGAGATGTTAATCAGCTGTTGGTTGTAGAAAACTGCCTTGTTGCCATGGTTACGCATCATAACAAATGTCCAAAACTAAAAAAAGTTTCAGTAAAAATCCTTCCAGCTGCACAGCATCTGATACCAGAGGAAACAATCATCCAAAAAATGTGATTTACATCCAGAAAAAGAGGAATTAAAGTTTCCAAAATCAAAATCTCAGAATGAAAGTAACAGAGCTGCTCCAACGTGCAGCCACCTGGAGCGGCGCTGTTCTAGAATGTAACCTTTCCACTAATTTCCACTACAGTTTGAGCTATCTGTAAATCAGGTAACTGACATGTATCTCCTCTTCTAAGGTGCAGATCCGTTTCACCGGTTTAGACTGGAGCAACGCCATAAATTGTGCATTAACACTAGGCCGTGTCCCCACTTTCTCATTGAGGGGATGGGAAGCCAGTGGGAACTGGTTTGAAGACACCGGACTTCTCAACGGGGCTGCAGTCCAGGGAAGTCAGGCTGGAGGGTCCCCTGGGAAATAAAGCTGTAACTTACAAGTGTCCACAGACCCCAGCACACTGACCTTACATCCTGCGTGACATTTTTTATTCAAAAGAAGCCCAAACCCACGTCACTGAGACTTTTAATTTGGTGGGTTCCTTGATGGTTGGTGTGCCCTGTGTCTAATCCTTCACAATAAAAAGTCACGTGCATTAAACTGAGTGTTGACTCCTAAATACTCGCCATGCTGCCGATGGTTTAGGCTGAAGTATTAGTTTCTGTTGAAGAACAACAATGTAAGATGTTTCTATAATGTTGCAGGTGCTAACAGACTTGTATTTTATGCTAACGGGGCAGTGGTGGCGCAGACACTAGAGGAGGTGGCTCCTTTGTGTCCAGTCTCTTGAACAACATATTTCTCTTTTGCATTTGTTACCTTCCTCTTTGCCATAGCAGACGTAACAATACTCACCCAGATAAATGCCATCCAGGTGGGCGCATCTCTTCTTCGTGATGTTCACATCCACATAAAAAAGGAACACTGGGTGTCCAAAGTTCTCCCCTGGGCTGGGATCAAGCACCAGTACAGCATCATGAGCCATGGAACCATGGAGAGGCTGCTGGTGTCTGTGCGGACCATTGCCTCTATTTAGCATCCGTCCCACGCTGAAACCGCCTCGCAGCTTGGAGTCATGCATCTCAGTTAACGAGTCCGGTAAGATTGCAAGAACTTTGTCCAGTGACCCTAGAAGATGAGGAAGAACAAACTCATTATTGTACAGTTCTGGTTTTAATAAAAAAGAAAAGTCCTTATCCAAACGGTGGCAGGTTAACGCGCAGCCGATTCTCTGGGGTAGAAAAACTGAGTTTTATTGAACTTTTGCCTTTAAGTTTGTATACGAGTTTGAGACTACCTCACTCATAAATGTATGGCAACCACAACTACCATATAATACAATTGTCAGACAGTGCTACAGTTAAGAAAACAACCAGAAATCAATTCAATTCCACCTCATATGGTACATGTGGTGGAACAAGATTGTGCACACAGGGTCCTAGTTAAATCCAACAAAAGTATGAAATGTAAAATAAAAACATTAATAAGATCTAAGATATGAACTAAGAAAAACTTTAACTAAAAATATACTAAGCACTACGGCAGCATGGTGGCGCAACCGGTAGAGCTGCTGCCTCTCAGTGAGCAGGTCCCTGGTTCAAATCCCGGTCCAGGGGCCTTTCTGGGTGGAGTTTGCATGTTCTCTCTCTGCATGCGTGGGTTTCGTCCGGGTACTCCGGTTTCCTCCCACAGACCAAAAACATGCATGTTAGGCTGATTGGTAACTCTAAATTGTCCCTAGTGAGAGAGAGAGAGAGTGAATGGTTGTTTGTCTCGTTTGTCTCTATGTGTCCCTGTGATGGACTTGCGACCCGTCCAGGGTGTACCCCGCCCCTCGCACAGTGACTGCTGGACATGGGCACCAGCGACCCCCGTGACCCAAAATGGAAAAAGCGGGTAAAGAAAATGGATGGATGGATATACTAAGCACTGATAAAACAGGGAACAGGTGGAAGAGAACTTGGAGAGGTGGAGGTATGCACTTGAAAGAAGAGGAATGAAAGTCAGTCGTAGTAAGACAGAGTCCACGTGTGTGAATGAGAGGGAGGAGGTGGAACAGTGAGGCTACAAGGATCAGAGGTCACAAAGGTGCAGGACTTCAAGGACTACTACCACAGCTTGTTTTAGCTCACTATCTGTAGACGTATGTGTCGAAGACATTCTGCTTCTAATAAAGTTGTCTAGTTGCTGTGGCCCTCTTGAATTAGGTCAACTCCAAACATTCAACACTTGTTCGTGTTCATCATTTCACTCAGGTTCTTTTCATCGTTGGCTCTAAACGCAGCTGGGACTGTTTCACCAGGTCCGGTCCGGTCCTACCTGCAGCGCTGCGGGGCTCCGACACGTAAACAGCCACGGAGGACAGAGGCAGGTGCAGCAGCCACTTGCACTCCGACTCGGACCTGGGGGACGTGTGGAGGCAGCTGTGCAGCTGGTCCCACTGCACCAGCTGGAAACCCAGCCGGACCCACTGCTCCAGCCGGCCCGGGGCCTCGCTGCTCACCGGGGCCACGGAGCGCACGACGCCGAGGACGGAGAGAAACGGTGTGAGGAGCTGCAGGAAGTGCATGCTCGCCCCTCCACAGCCTGAAGGTCTAAATGTGAGGAGCTCTTCAGGTTCTCCTGGACTGGAGCTCACTTCTTCTCTCTTGTTGCGTCAGAGTTTTAGAGTGTGACTCGTGGAAGTGAAGCCGGCGTGGTTGTGTTCGGCACCACAGGGAGACACAAACACTGACGAGTGCTCGGGCTTCTTCTGCTCCATCCACTCGCTGGCTCTCAGGCTCCTGCTGCTCTTTGCCTCACTTCACTTTTTCTTTTGCTTCCTGCTTTCTTCTGGATTTTAGAAAAAACAAAAGATGTCCAGTTTTCTTCTAAGCCAGAACTTTCCCTCCACTTCCTCTTCTGGATTTTTTTGTTTGTTTCACGTTTGTGAAGAAGAAGTGATGCTCGAGCTCCAGAGGACGGAGTCACATTGTCCTGCAGGACGTGTGCAGCTGTGAGACCGACTGCTGCTGCTGCACGCCCTCCCTCTCTCTCTCTCACACACACACATGCACGCACACATGCACGCACTTAGGGAGGAATGGACCTGATTAATAATAAAATCAAACTGAAGACAAGAAAACATGTGCTGTGGCAGCCATCTTGGTTTGGTTAACCAGCTGCAGACGGACATCCTGAAAGTTTTAATAAAACCCATCCATGATGAGATCCGTTCATGAGATATTTTGCTAACAGATAAATGAATACACAGGCACAGGAAAAAATACTGTCTGCCATTGCATGTGTGGATAAAAAAATAGTCAAGAAAAAAATGAATCAAAATAGAAAAAGACATTTTATCTACAAAAGTGAGAGAGCAACAGAGAGAAAGTGATAAAAATTCAGATTTTGATGAAACAAAACAATTAAATATGAAATGAATAAATTTAAAACATCTTAGATAATTTATGTCAAGGTGCAGCTGAGTGCTGAATAAAATCAGCTGAAGAAGCTGAAACTGAGCTGGTAAAGCTAAAAGAACACCAGGAGCAAAACGCTGACAGCTAAATGACTAAAGACTAGAAAAAAGATAAAAATATAAAAGTTAGCTAAAGGACGCTAAACTATAGCTAAAATCTAATCATAGCAAAAGTCTAGCTAAAACCTAAAAAGAGCAGAACAGCTAAAGGGCAGCTAAAAGTAGAAGTAGCTTCAGAAGACAGACCCTGGAGCTGATTTTAGGTCTTTGTGTCTCTCTGTAGGTTTTAATTAGAAAATGTTCGATTGTTAAAAGTTTACAAGAACAAAGGTGAAACACTTTGTTCTAATTCAGGCATGGAAGGAAAATAAAGTACAGAGTAGAAACCTGAACATCCTGACAGTGTCAGCACGAGGACAGATGTGAAGGACAAAAGACACAGACGTGGGGGACAGGACAAGACGTCTGATGAGGACTAGGGCAGGAAACAAGGGACAGGAAAGGACACAGAAGTCTGAAAATGAAAGAGAAAGAAAATCTGCGAGCTCGAGGAGACATCAGGAGGAGCAGGAGGAGGACTGAGACCTCCTCCTGTGCTCCCATCTACTGACCAAACGGAGGAGCTGCAGAGCCTGTTGAGCTGCTGGGACCAGTTCTGATTCGACCTTTATTTCTGCAGGTTAGTCCCTCTGAGCCCCAGGGTCTCATTTACAAGAGAGACATGAATTTAACAAAGAATGATGACAACAACAGACCATCATAAAGAATGCGTACAATGTTTTTTAACGTCAAAATAAAATGGTATTTAAAAGAAAAAGTAGTAAAAAAACAGCTAGATTATAAGGTGAATGTAAAAAAGTAAAAACAGGAACATCTGCAGGAACTTATCAGATGTTTGAAGCCACTTAGAGAGGTCAAAGGTCGAGAGCTTCAGATCTTTTTGTAAGATGATTTAGGAAACAGGAGCGGAGTAGAAGAAGGTCCTTTTGTCTAGTTCAGTCCTCACTGAGGGAACACTGCAGGATTTGTTTGAGTGGCCATGAAACTGTTACAGATGATAAAAGATCAATTAATCTGATAACAATCAGTTTCTTGGTGGGTTTAATGGCATCATTGTGATGGAAAACAGCTGAAATCTGAAACTTCAGGAAGTTCTGAAGATCTCCACCTCCTCCAGAAAATACTTCAGACTAATGGTCAAAGATGAACAGCTCGTTTCAAATTATATATATATTTATACATATTAATTATACAGTTGAAAGGTGGTGTGCATATTTGCATTGAGCCTCACAGACTGTCCACGTTCTGCAGCAGGTCTGTCTCCATGATCTTGGTCTATCTAAGCTGGACTTTTTGTCTTTTCTTCTTGTCCAAACATCTCCAGCTCCTTCAGCTTGGATAGTGCTACTTGTGTCCAACACTGTTACCATCAAACCAGAGGTTCTCAGCTTGTTCAACTGGTGGCGCACGAAGGACAATACAGCTGAGTGTCATCAGCAGACAGTGCAGCACCGTTTTCAGTGACCACATGGAATCACATTTGTACAGAGTAATACCAGTAAAATGACATCAGACTGCATGAAGGTTCACCCCCTTTAAAGTGACTGTCCTAACTCAACTCAGAGAAACAATTATTGAGAAGTAGAAGTCGGGGTAGAGACACGAGGAGTTCCAAGGTCCTAAACCTCCCCAGGAGTTCTGATATGTGAGGATCATGGAAGATATGGAGGCTGCACAGCTGCAGAAAAGTTTTGCAGAGAGTGGTGAAGGCTGCACAGAAGATGTTGGAGTCAGTCTCCCCACCATCACAGACATCTACACCTCCAGATGCAGGAAGAGGGCCACCTGCATCATGAAGGACCACACTCACCCAGCACACACACTTTTTGCCCCACTCCCCTCAGGAAGGAGGTTGAGGAGCATTAAGTGTAGAACCACTAGACTGAGGAACAGCTTCTACCCTGAGGCTGTTAGACTCATGAATCTCTAACCAGGAGAATCACTATAATGCCACATTAATTAGTGCTGCTGACTATCAATGCTGCTGATCTCATGTTGCTGATTTATTTCATGCTGCTGTCTTCTTTTGTCCTCATCTGCTCAAACAGACTCATGTTCGTGCTGCTGTTGTTCGGCATATTCTTTTTGTACTATTATGTGTATGTGTATTCTTTTTATTATTTATTAGACCTTTATTTAAACAGGTTAGTTCCCATTGAGCCTCGAAGACTCATTTACAAGACAGACCTGTTACATACAACATAATGGCAGATGAGAAAAAGAGAACACAAGGGTGGAGGAAGCCCAAAGAAATCATGTCTCACACCATGTCCTGGCCGGGGCACAGTGTAATAGGATGAGATGAGATGATAATGAGATGGGAGACTGCAACGAAGCCAAGATTCAATTTGTCTGCTGGATTGCTCAGATAGAGAACTTTACCTAATTGGCTTTTATGTGAATGTTCCTGTAACGTGCCCTGAGACAACTTTGTTGTGATTTGGTGCTTTATAAATAAACTGAATTGAATTGAATTGTAAGAGATGCAAAAAAAGACCTTGCAACATAAAACAGCAACATACAATGACATCATAATACATTTATGCATAGAAGGTCAGCAAAGGTGATGAGTTGTTCATGGACACTCCAGAAAGTTCCAAAGTTCTGGTAAGAGGGTACAGTGGTTGTCAGCATCATGGTTCTGATAAGGCCACAGGTGGGGCAGGCAGATCTTTTAGTTTACGTATCCCCCAGGAGCAATTTCAGATTAGTTGGCCTGTCCAAGGCCAGCGAGGAGTCCAAATTCAGATAAACAACAATTGTTTTGGGCCGCCAGACTCTGTTTTCTGTCTGCCTTCAGTTCTGCTGGTAGACTCAATGGTGAATCCAAACTGCCAGATTTGAGGACATTCCACCCGGTCCGTGCTTGTTAGCCTTCTCCAAGATCGAATCCTTCATGCCAGCGAGTTCCAGGAGCTGCAAGTGACCTATGATTCTCAGAAATTGCGTCCAGCTTGTGGTTGAGCTTGTTAACTATATGAGTCTGAGAGCTCGAGGCACAAATTAATCCTTCACATAAGGTTGGCAGCTTTACCATGCCCGAAACTGCTGCCAATGTCTTCCTAATTTGTCGATATCCTAGGTATCTGCCGATTCCAAAAAGCAGAAACCCTGTTATCATAAATCCAATAATGTACACATCTTCTACGTCCTCCACGGACAGCACAGACAGGCACATCATCTTCCACTGCCCCCAAGAATCAATGACATACCCAGCTGCATGGGTCCGTTCAGGGCATGAGGGCTCTCCAGCACCCTGTTGTTTGGTGGAGAAAAAAATCCATTGCATTGAGAGAACAGATGACCAAATCCATAATAATGTTCAATTTGGAAGATGTGTAAAAATAGGCTCTGTGGTTGACAGGACAAGAGAGCAATAAAAAGCAGGAGGGAGAAAGAGAGGAAGAGAGGGAGAGAGCGACTGTCTTTGTCGAGAGAGAAAGAGAAAATGAAAGACTTTTAGTTTAGCATATTTCTTACTTCATATCTTAGATCTTAATACACTGTTTTTTTTTTTTTACAATTTATAATTTTAATTGATGTAACTGGGACCCAATTACAAAATGTTGCTACACCACATGTACCAAATATGGTGTGAATGACATTAAAGATAACATAACCTTAACCTTGACCTTGATAGATCCACCTTCAAGACATGAAAGGAATATGGAGCATGACAACAGTTGTTGTATGCTCAGTCTCTCCCATTTCACCTGCTGAAGCTGAAGATCTTTCAGAGTGCTGTTTCGGTGGTCTCTCGCTCTTCTTTTTCACTGTCTCTCAGTTTATGAAGACGGGCCACTCCTACTAGATGTACACGTGTGAAAAGATGAGCTGAACTTCTTTTCTGGTTTAATGGAGAGATGGAATCCTGAGGCCACCGAACCAGAAACCCTCTCCCCCCCCCCCCCGCCCGCACCCAGAATTTCTGTCCATAAAAGTTATGAACAGAATCTATGACAACAGGCAGCCCTGGCAGAGTCCATCTCCCACCCTGAAGGAGTCCGACTTACTGCCGGCAATGCAAACCAAACTCTCGCACCACTTGTATAGGGACCGAACAACCCGTAACAACCAACCTCCAATCCCATACTCACAGAGCTACCCCCACAGTGTACCCTGAGGAACACGGTCGAATGCTTTCTTCAAGTCCACAAAATACATTTAGACTGAATGGGCAAACTCCCATGACCCTTCGAGAACCCTAGTGAGGGTAAAGAGTTGATCCAGTGCTCCACGACCAGGATGGATCTCCCATTGTTCCTCCTGGATCTGAGGTTCGACCAACAATCAGACTCACTTCTCCAGTACCCCTGAATAGACTTTACCAGGGAGGCTAAGGAAAGTGATGCCCTTATAATTGAAGCACACCCTCTGATCCCCCTTTTTGAAGAGGGGAACCACCACCCCAATCTGCCAGTCCAGTGGCACTGCCCCCGATGTCCACGCGACGTTGCAAAGGCGTGTCAACCAAAACAGCCCCACACCATACAAAGCCTTAAGGAAATCAGGGCGAATCTCATCCAGTCCCGGAGCCCTGCCGCTTTTTAACTACCTCGGCGACCTCAGCCATAGTTATGGACGCATCAACCCCAAAGTCCCCTGACTCAGCTTCTTCCATGGAAGACGTGCTGGTGGGATTGAGAAGGTCTGAAAAGTATTCCTTCCACCTCCCGACGACATCACTGGTTGAGGCCAACAGCACCCCACCTTCACTGAACACAGTGTTATTAAAGTGCTGCTTTCCCCTCCTCAGCCGCCTGATAGTTTGCCAGAATCTCCTTGAAGCTGACCGAGAGTCTCTATCCAAGGTCTCGCCAAACTCCTCCCACATCCGAGCTTTTGCCTCAGCAACAGCCAAGGCTGCACACCGCTTGGCTCTCTGGTACTCCTCAGCTGCCCCCAGAGTCCCACTGGCCAACAAGGCCCGATAGGACTCCTTCTTCAGCTTGACAGCCTCCCTAACCCGGGGTGTTCATCACCAAGTTCGTGGATGGCCACTGCGAGAAGCACTGACAACCTTGCGACCACAGCTCAAGGCAGCTACCTCAACAAGCGAGGCACGGAACATGGCCTACTCAGACTCAATGTCCCCCACCTCAGCTGGGATGTGGTTATAGCTCACCTGGAGGTGTGAGTTGAAGCTCTCTCTGGCGGGTTCTTCTGCCAGGCATTCCCAGCAAACCCTCACTACACGTTTGGGTTTACCAGGTCTGTCCGGCAGCTTCCCCCGCCATCTGATCCAACTCACTACCAGGTGGTGATCAGTTGACAGCTCAGCTCCTCTCTTCACCCATGGACCACAACAAACAGCCGCAAATCAGATGACAGACTATGAAGTCAATCATCTACGACCAAGGGCGTCCTGGTGCCAAGTGCACTTATGGACACCCTTATGTTTGAACATGGTGTTCGTGATGGACAAACTATGACTAGCACAGAAGTCTAACAACAGAACACCGCTCGGGTTCAGATCAGAGAGGCCGTTCCTCCCAATCACACCCTTCCAGGTCACACTGTCATTATCCACGTGGGCATTGAAGTCCCCCAGCCGAATAAAGGAATCCCCAGCTGGCGCACCTTCCAGCACCCCTGTCAAGGACTCCAAGAAGGCCAGATACTCTGAACTACAGTTTGTCACATAGACACAAACAACAGTCAGAGCCCGTCCCCCCACCCGAAGGTGAAGGGATGCCACCCTCTCACCTACTGGGGAAAACTCCAACACCCAGGCACCAAGTCGGGGGGGATACAAGTAGACCCACACCAGCTCGACGCCTCTCACCATGGGCAACTCCAGAGTGGAATAAGGTCCAGCCCCTCTCAAGGAGATTGGTTCCCGAGCCCATGCTGTGCGTCGAGGTGAGCATAACTATATCTAGTCGGTACCACTCAACCTCGCGCACAAGCTCATGCTCCTTCCCTGCCAGAGAGGTCACGTTCCATATCCCAAGTGCCAGCTTTAGTAAGCCAAGGTCAGAGCGCCAAGGTCTCCGCCTTCGGCCACTGCCTTCGGCCACTGCCCATAGCATCATGCACCCTACTTTTATGGTCCCTCCTGCAGGTGGTGGGTCCACAGGAAGGCAAACCCATGCTGTTCCTTCGGTCTGAGCCTGACCAGGCCCCATGGGTAGAGACCCGGTCACCAGACGCTCAACGATGAGCCCCTCCCTCAGGCCTGGCTCCAGGGTGGGACCATGGTAACCCATGTCTGGGCAAGGGACACTGAGTTCCTTGTTTTGTCTTGTCTATAAAAATCTTCTGAATTGCTCTGTCTGGCCTGTCACCTAGGGCCAGTCTGCTGTGGGAGATCCTACCAGGGGCAATTA
The DNA here is from genome assembly GCF_014905685.2 of Nematolebias whitei. Lineage (NCBI taxonomy): Eukaryota > Metazoa > Chordata > Actinopteri > Cyprinodontiformes > Rivulidae > Nematolebias > Nematolebias whitei. The sequence continues at coordinate 1,312,870 of NC_056510.1, forward strand.
TAGTTGCCTCGACAGCACAGCTCCTAGGATCATTCAGGTGCACAAACTCCTCCACCATGATAAGGTGGCAATTCAAGGAGGAGTAAGCATTTATAAATAATGCAATTCCACCGCGTTTTTTTACTCTTTTTTTTTTTTGGTGGTGTGTGTGTGGTGGTGGTGGTGGTGGTGGGGGAGAGATGGGGGGTTGCTGCTGTGTGGACCAGAGCCAGGTGTGGACTGATTCAAGTGAACCGGATGACTTCAGGTGAACCGGATGCAGCAGCTGTAGCTGTTCACCAGCGGGTGGCGCTGTCGCAGCATGGAGGCGCCTCGTGGAGGAAACGAAGAAGAGTTTTAATAAAAGATCTGCGATAATGCTTCACTCACATTAACATTTCTTTCTGGTTTCCAACAAGTCCGAAACGGACCCGCCTGTGGGATTACTGGGTCGACATGCTGTGGACGGAGCTGGAGTAGAAGCTGGTAAGGGGACAGAACCGTGTGGACGGGACCGGTTCGGTGTTCGGATGAGTTGTTGCTAAGCTAAAGAACAGTTAGTTGAGCTAACTGTTAGGTCAGCTAACTGTTAGCTCTGCTAAGCTAACAGTTAGCTCAGCTAAC
>NC_056510.1:1313572-1314445 GCF_014905685.2 Nematolebias whitei
CTTGTTGTCGTGAGGTTACTAACTATTTACTTGTTGTCGTGAGGTTACTAACTATTTACTTGTTGTCGTGAGGTTACTAACTATTTACTTGTTAACCGTGAAGGTTACTAACTATTTACTTGTTAACCGTGAAGGTTACTAACTATTTACTTGTTGTCGTGAGGTTACTAACTATTTACTTGTTAACCGTGAAGGTTACTAACTATTTACTTGTTGTCGTGAGGTTACTAACTATTTACTTGTTAACCGTGAAGGTTAGTAACTATTTACTTGTTAACCGTGAAGGTTAGTAACTATTTACTTGTTGTCGTGAAGGTTGGCGTCAGACGCGCACGTGAGCGTGTGGTTCCCCGTGATTGACAGCTGTAAGTTTGGACAGAACCAGTCGTTTTCAGCAGAAGGTTTGAAAAAAATCAACTTTTGCGCTTTTTCAGTCTTTGTTATCGCCCGCCGCTGGCGAAGGCAGGCAATGAGCTGCTCCGTGTTAGCAAAATATCTCGTTAACCACAGGACAGAGTTAAATGAATCGAGTTACCACTTCTTTCTACTCACCCGCCGTTAACAACACTAAACTGACCTGAACTCAGTTTCACAGACTGAGCTGGATTTTTTCATTCAACCTTTATTTAAACACATAAATCACATTGAGCCTCGAAGACTCTGTTACAGGTGAGACCTGTTCAGACAGACACCAGAGAAACTGGACACGTGTAGGAGCTTTTCCTTCTTGGCTGAGAAGAAAGTCTGATGTTAAAAAACACCTCCACATAAAGCACATAGTGACGTAGACATCCTGCAGAGGAGGGAGACCGAGCAGTGATTGTCCATGGACCTCTGAGGACACTTCTGATAAGGATGGACCTCTGAGGACAC
>NC_056510.1:1314455-1342227 GCF_014905685.2 Nematolebias whitei
TGTTCTGATAAGGATGGACCTCTGAGGACACTGTTCTGATAAGGATGTGATAATCAGCCAGTGTCCTCCGGTGAGATCCACAAACATTCTCGAGGGATGTCGGGGAATGACCAAGAATAAAGACTGAGAATCCAAGAGTCCTGAATTGATGACACAAAGTTTCTTCAGCTGGTTCATCTGGTTATCAGTTGGACATTCCTCAGGGAGGGGGTGGTGAGCGGTGGCTTGGTGTGGTAGTAGATGAGGATCATACCAACACATGTAAATGCTTTGCAAAGTGTCAGAGTCACAGCTGCCCCAACAGCTGTGACTCTGACGATCGGTGTTCCTTCAACAGTTTATTCATTCTTTGAGTTTTTGTCTCCAGCAGAGAAAAGACGATGGTTTTTGCTGGTTTTGTGTGAGTTGTTTAGGCTCATGATGTGTTCCTGTTTCCACAGACCGTGTCAGTCCTTGGGTTCCTGGGTCCTCTCACGCTAACTACCTCTCACCTGGACTTTTTCAGGTCTACAACTGGTCCAGTGCCTTCTGTGAAGCAGCTCATGGCTGGTCCGAGGCGATCCACGTCCTGGTTCCTTCGAGTCTTACAGCTAAGAAGATGAACGGAGCGTCAGCTTCTTGCCTCGTCTGTTTCGGCTGATGTCCTCAGGGTTGTTGTTTCGTTTTTGATTAAACTTTGGGCCGGCCTTGGTCCCCGCGTGCCGGTTCTCGTCACGTGCAGAAGTTGACCCCTCTGAACTGCAGCCGCGGTGGGGGGCTCGCTTGTCAGTGCAGCAGGGATGAGTGCTGTGGGAACTGGTCCATCCAGTTGGAGCTGACGTCACAGAACCTTTACTGAGGAGGAGGTCCGCAGCAGTCTCACTCGCTTTGTGACGCCACCCAGGACCTGAGACCACTGTGCCATGCCCACCAACCAGTTCTCCCCCTGGACTGGGGGAGAACTCGGGGCTTGTACCACTGCAGCCAGCCCCCCCGCTGCTGCTCCGGTCTCCGGTGTGCCCACCAAAATGCCTTACAGCCTGACCTCTGACCCCAAGAACAGTTCTGGAAGGAACCGTCGGGGTGACTCATCGAGCTGTTATGAAGACCTGCTGATCCAAGGACACGCCTCCGAACCGGTGAGCAGCTCCAGACCAGAACCATGCCCTGCTTCACAACAAGGCAGCAAAACGTTAGGAACATCTGCAGAAACAGATGTTTCCAGATGTGTTGCTGCAGGAACAGATGTTTGCAGACGCGTCGCTGCAGGAACAGATGTTTACAGATGTGTAGCTGCAGGAACAGATGTTTACAGACGCGTCGCTGCAGGAACAGATGTTTGCAGACGCGTCGCTGCAGGAACAGATGTTTGCAGACGCGTCGCTGCAGGAACAGATGTTTGCAGACGCGTAGCTGCAGGAACAGATGTTTACAGACGCGTCGCTGCAGGAACAGATGTTTGCAGACGCGTCGCTGCAGGAACAGATGTTTGCAGACGCGTCGCTCTAGGAACAGATGTTTGCAGACGCGTCGCTGCAGGAACAGATGTTTACAGATGTGTTGCTGCAGTCTCTTAGTTTAAACATTTGATGTGTGCCATGTTTTATAGTGAATAAATGGAGTTTTTAAGATTTTCAGATGGTTACACTTTACCGTCTTGGTGTCGGGCACAAAGAGCTAAACTTCAGCAGCTGTATAGAGAACAGGGATTGCGCGGTCTGCCCCTCCTAATGAAGCCTTTTCAGACGAGCTTCGTTTGTTGGAGGCTGATCTTCTCCACAGACTGTTTCCTCTTCACTCTCGTTGGAAGCAGACACTTGGGTGTGCAGGTTTACCTGATTTGACACAAGTCGTTCTTTCTGCTCCTCAACTTTGTTTTGTCTTTTCAGCTCGACACGGCTGACTGTTTCTCCTCACCGCCTCCTCTGTGCCTTCATCTTTGTACCAATCAGGGAGTGGTGCCGTTGAAGAATTCCTCCAGCTACAACACAAAACTAGAAGGAAGCACACAAAGACAAAGCAAAGCAGCTCGAAGGAGCTTCTCTGCTAAAGTAAAACTCTGTGGGACACAAAACGTCCAGGACACACAAGTGACTGCAGACAATGAGCTGCTTGTTGAAGGCGGCCCAGCAGCTGAAGCTACACACACCCAGCCCCATGTTGGGGCGTCGCTCCACGGCACCAGGCAGAACTCAGAAAGTCCCTGTCCACTGGGGACGAGCAGAGCACCCTGTCCTTCTTTGTCCAGCTCCACGCCGGCTGGAATGAGAACTGCTCAGCATCTGCAGTCCACAAGGCTGGATGTTGGAGAAGGTAATCGGTGTCTGTGTTCCTCTGTTAGCAAAATATCTCATGAGCCACAGAACAGGTTTTAATGAAACTGTGAAAGTAATCACTGGATGTTTGTTTATAACTGATTAAGTTTCTGAATGAACCTGATTGAAGCTCGATGATGCAGCTTATCGACCTGAGCAAAACTAAAGAGGCTCTAACTGAGTCAGACGTGCAAACATTGTCAGAGTCACAGATTCTTTATTGTTGTTCCACCACATGTGGTACATGTGGTGGAACAACAATATGTTCCCAGTTACATCCAACAATAAAATGTCAAATAAAAACAGTAATAACATCTGAGATATGAACTAAGAAAAATATCAACTAAAATACACTAAGCACTAACAGCATTAAAACATTGCGGTGAACAGCAGCACGAACATGAGTCTCTGTGAGCAGATGTGCACGCATGAACACATCAACATGAAACAGATCAGCAGCAACATGAAACAGATCAGCAGCAACATGATGTGATTTTTCACAGTAATTATTCTAGTTAGAGATTCATGAGTAACAGCCTCATGGTAGAAGCTGTTCCTCAGTCTACTGGTTCTACACTTAATGCTCCTCAACCTCCTTCCTGAGGGGAGCAGGGCAAAAAGTGTGTGTGCTGGGTGAGTGTGGTCCTTCATGATGCAGGTGGCCCTCTTCCTGCATCTGGAGGTGTAGATGTCTGTGATGGTGGGGAGACTGACTCCAACGTCTTCTGTGCAGCCTTCACCACTCTCTGCAAAGCTTTTCTTTCTGCAGCTGTGCAGCCTCCATGCCACACGTTGATGCTGGAGCACAGGATGCTCTCCACTGCACACCTGTAGAAGGAGGTGAGGACTGAGCTTCCAGACCAGCTCGTCTCAGCCGCCTGAGAAAGTAGAGTCTCTGATGAACTTTCTTCAACAGGCTGGTGGTGTTGTTGCTCCAGCTGAGGTTGTTGTTCAGGTGCACACCCAAGTACTTGTAGCTGGAGACCACTTCCAAGGTTGTTCTCTTTGCACCAGCTCTCCAGGTGTTCCACCTCTTGCCTGTAGCTGGACTCATCATTGTTTGTGATGCATCCCACCACCACTGTATCATCTGCAAACTTTACAATGTGACAGCCTGGATGGGTAGCTGCACAATCATACGTGAGCAGAGTGAACAGTAGGGGGCTCAACACACATCCCTGAGGAGAGCCAGTGCTGAGGGTTATGGTGGAGGAGAAGAAGTTGTGGATCCTCACAGACTGTGGTCTGTTTGTTAAGAAGTCTAGTACCCAGTTGCAAATGGAGGGCTTAGTCCTAGTGTGGATAGTTTGTCCATAAGAGTTTGGGGAATCATGGTGTTAAAGGCGGACATGACGTCCACAAAGCATATGGACGTAGTGGTCCTTCTGCTCCAGGTGGTTGAGAGCAGTGTGGACCACAGAGGAGATGGTGTCCTCTGCTGATTGGTTCTCACGGTATGCATACTGATGAGGGTCCACACTGATGTTGATGGTTGTTTTGATGTGAGTCATGACCAATTCTTCGAAGGATTTGGCAACTATTAGGGTGAGGGAGCATTTTGTGGTAGTAGCTGAGAATTCACCTTTGTCACCTACTCTGAGGGCTAACAGATCCATCAGGTCTGGGCTTTACATGTTTGTGTTTGAGGCTGCAGGTGGTGTTGTCCCACATTAACGATGTCACCAGAACCACCTTCCACCTTTTTCTCCATCAATGATCTAAAAACGATGCAGAAAAACTGGTCCATGCATTTGTCACATGTAGACTGGACTATTGCAATGGTTTATTATCTGGGTGTCCAAATACGTCTTTAAAACGTCCAGATGGACGCTCGTCCTGGGTCTGGTTCTGGAGGTTTCTTCCTGTTAAAGACAGTTTTTTCTTCCCACTGTCTCCTTTGTTCTTGCTCAGAATGAGAGACTGATGAAGTGAAGATTCAACTCAACCTGCTGCTTCCTCAGATACAGAACTTCACTGATTATTGTTCATTAAGTCTGTTTCTTTATGAACCAGGCTTGTTCCCGGTGAGAGTTGGACTCCGCCAAGGTTGCCCTTTGTCACCGATTCTGTTCATAACTTTTATGGACAGAATTTCTAGGCGCAGCCGAGGTGTTGAGGGGATCAGTTTTGGTGGCCTCAGGATCGCTTCTCTGCTTTTTGCAGATGATGTGGTCTTATTGGCTTCATCAGATCATGATCTACAGCTTTCCCTGGAGCGGTTCGCAGCCGAATGCGACGCAGCCGGGATGAAGATCAGTTCCTCCAAATCCGAGGCCATGGTCTTGAGCCGGAAAAGGGTAGAGTGCCCTCTCCGGGTCAGGGAGGAGGTCTTGCCCCAAGTGGAGGAGTTCAAGTATCTCGGGGTCTTGTTCACGAATGAGGGAAAAATGGAGCGTGAGATCGATAGGTGGATAGGTGCAGCATCAGCAGTGAAGCGGGCGCTGTACAGGTCTGTCGTGGTGAAGAGAGAGCTGAGTCAAAAGGTGAAGCTCTCAATTTACCGATCGATCTACGTTCCCACCCTCATCTATGGTCACGAGCTTTGGGTTGTGACCGAAAGATTGAGATCTGGGATACAAGCGGCCGAAATGAGTTTTCTCCGCAGGGTGTCTGGGCTCTCCCTTAGAGACAGGGTGAGAAGCTCGATCATCCGGGAGGGACTCAGAGTAGAGCCGCTGCTTCTCCACGTCGAGAGGAGCCAGTTGAGGTGGTTCGGGCATCTGTTTAGGATGCCTCCTGGACGCCTCCCTGGTGAGGTGTTCTGGACACGTCCCACTGGAAGGAGGCCCAGAGGAAGACCCAGGACACGCTGGAGAGACTATGTTTCTCTGGCTGGCCTGGGAACGCCTCGGGATTCCCCCGGAAGAGCTGGCCCAAGTGGCTGGGGAGAGGGAAGCCTGGGCCTCCCTACTTAGGCTGCTACCCCCACGACCCGACCCCGGATAAGCGGAAGAAAATGGATGGATGGAAGTCTGTTTCTGTTCCGTGTCCTGAGACGACCTGTTGGGACTTGGAGCTGCAGAAATTAACTGGATTAAATTGAATGTTTATTTGCTGTGGTCTGAAACTGGTCTGAGGCAGGTAGGGTGTGGATTTCCTGATGTTCTTGTTGTTTGAGTCACCAGCCCATCTCCCAACAATTCCAGCCCAGTGACACATGACCTTAAGAGTTTCTGCCAGACTCAGCATCTGGATCGCTCCATCCCTCCTGACTCTGCTCCTCTCTGACAGATGTGGCCTCGTGTCCTGCAAGAGCTCTGGTTGGTTCTGTCACCTCTCAGATCTCAACCATCCACCTCACTAAACAGGGACCATCCTCCTCTTCATCTTCCTCCCTGTCCTCCTCCACCTCACTGACAGAGGAGCATCTGGTTGGAGAGGCTCAGCAGTCAGGGTGAGTAGCAGATCTCCAGTCAGGCAGATGTTCCTCATTGTTTGCTTCTTCTGACTGTTTTGTTTGTTCCAGCTCTGAGTGTTTGATGCAGGTGGATGAAGTGGAGGATGAGCAGCAGGATGAGCAGCAGGAGGAGCAGGAGAACGCCGGCAGTGATGATGGTACGATCAAAATAGAATCATTCTTCTCACCCAGATTCACCTTCAAGACAACATGTAAACTTCAGGTTATTAAAGACGAGTGACACATCTGGTGGCCACTCACTCATTAGTTCATCACATTATTGAGATGCAGCCCTGAGGTCTGTTTGTCACATATCAACCGTTTAGCCTCTGTTACTACATCACCTCGGTCTTTGTCAAGTCCTGGACTGAGACATCTTGTGAAAGAGTTCCCCCCCAGCTGAGATGATGAACCTGACAGTTGGACTTCATGACTCATCCCTAAGCCCCCCTTCTTCAAACTGGGCCGTGGACTCAGATTCTCCTGCATTAACCTGAACTAAAGTTCAGTAAACTTCAGCTGATGGTAATCTATTAAGATGTTGTTTACATTAGTGGAAGAAAACAAACAAACAAACAAACAGTTCTAACACAGCAGGAAACCCACGACTTCATCTCAGGACAGATTCCAGTAAGTTTCCTCCAGTGGGTCGAGAATAGAGTTAGAAATGTTTCCTCCTCTCTTGCTGGTTGTGCTGATGATCATCTGGTTCAGGTCTGAGCTGAAGACCATGGTTCTGGTGTTTGGACACTGCCGAAGTTCACTGACTCCTCTGTCCATGTTGTTCTCCTCAGATGATTCAGACGCTTCGTCCACAGCATCCGCCCCGCTCCTCTGCAGGTAAAACACTCGGCATGTGCTTCTTGTTCCATGTAAAGGTAGCAACTCCTGCGCAGAACATCTGTGCAGAACATCTCACATCTGAGCTCACCACAAGCAGCAACGTGTCTGTTTTCAAGTTTGGAAGTGAAACGATGAAAGTTGAACACTTGGCCAACAACAACCAGCGTCTCCTTAGAGATGGGGTGAGGAGCTCAGTTCTCCAGGAGAGACTCTGCCGCTCCTCATCCAGAGCTGAGGAGGTTCAGGCATCTGGTCAGGATGAACCCTGGACACCTCCCTACAGAGGTGGTCTGAACATGTCCAACTAGGAGGAGACATGGGGGAAGACTCGGGACACTGGAGAGACTCTGTCCCTCAGCTGGTCTGGGAACAGCTTGGAGTTCTCCTGAAGAGGAGGCTGTGAACGGCTGTCTGGACCTGATCCAGCTGCTGCCCCGAGGCCTGAGTCTAGAACCAGAGGATCCATTCAACCTTTATTTAGACAGGTTAATGGATGGACACGTCTTTTCACCCAGTCTGTGACGACCTCCATGTTTGGACTTGACAAACAAACAGATTTAGTTTCTGAGCCTAAATGTCAAAAAGATAAAGTAAAGTTTTACAGATTGTGGCCCTGCAGGAGTTCTTTGTTGTTCTGCAGAAGCTTCAGGTCCTCCTCCCTGACCCGCAGGTTCTGACTGATGGACGGCCCCCGCCTGACGAGCAGCGTTCTGTGTGGTTCTGTGTGTGTGTGTGTGTATTGTGTGTGGAAGCAGCAGAGCGTGGTGGAAAGCTCTGCTTCATTGTGCGTTATTGTTGTTGTCAACATTAGAACCCCCCACCAACGACTGGAGCGGATACTCTGCTAAAACTGCCTGGATCGGACTATTGTGGGTCCGTTTGTTTAGGTTTGTATACACAGCCCCCCCCCCCCCCCCCCAACTCAAACCCCCACTCACCCTGACAAGTAGCTGAAGCTCTGTGGGGTCAGATACCTTGATGGATCCAGCTGTAAACTGAACCTGCTCGTGGTGGAACCTGGACTTGAGTTTTTCCTTCTCCCTTTATGCCTGTCATGTGAGTGTTTCTCGTGTGTTCGTTGTGTGTTATGGTGTTTAAGATGGCCCCTCCATCACTGAACATCTTGATGATGTATTTAAGATGGCCCCTCCATCACTGAACATCTTGATGATGAATTTAAGATGGCCCCTCCATCACTGAACTCCTCTCCAGCATCACGTTACAGACACGTCGTGTTACAAAGCGGAGCAGAACCTGATGCCAGAACCTGTTAGTAGAACATGAGTGGGGTAACCTGATGAGGTGGGTCTGTTTAATTACCGGCTGACCCGAGCCCTGCTGGGGACGGCTCCGGTCTGGATCTGTAGGATCTGATGAAGGATGTCAGGAGAGGGTGGGGTGAGATGTTCCCATGGTCAGATGTCTAATATTCAGTTTTAAAGAGCCAAACAGCTTCATAACGTCAAGTTAACCACAGCACGTGATGTTTGAGAAGAGACTCCATTTCATCTGGTTCTTATTAATGTTAACAGCTGTTTTTTAATATTTGGCTGTTTGTCTAATGTCTCGTTGTCCCCCATCGTGGAGGGGAGGGGGGAATTAAAAACACCATGGATGTTGTGACATGATGATTTGAAAAAACAAGTGAGGTACTGACTTCCATTTCGGTGTGTGGCTGCAGCCAGGCATAAGAAATGTTCCTTTAAAAAAAGAAGGTTGCCAAGTCAAGATCCAAGATGGCTGCCACCATATATGTCCGTGTGTCTTGTGAGCTGGATAAGTTGCAAACTAAGCAACTGAAGTTCGTTCTGTTGTGTGGCTGCATGTAGAAGGTCTATCAGACGTTGTGTGGCCATGTCAAACTACAAAATGACCACCAGCATATTTCTACAGTAATAAGTGTTGTGTGATGTCATCATGTGTGATGTCATCACTGTATGTTCCCACACAATGATGACATCAGCTCTCTGCATTGAACCATCACACCTGGGATACACCCAGGTGGAGCTGTGGGCAGGTGTGTAAGCGCCCGGGGAGCAGTTGGGGGTTCGGTGTCCTGCTCAGAGACCTGGACATGCACTAAACTGTTGTTTAACTGTGAGAAGGTTAAAGTTCACCGAGGTTTTATCCCTGTGGGTGTGTGTCGAGTCACTGCAGTGCTCGTGTTTAATCTGAGATTGCATTGTTTTTGTTTTAATCTCGTCTTGATTTGATGAAATGATTCAAATGTAACTTGATGTGAAATGTTTCCTTCAGTGTTAAGGAACCGATGATCCTGGAGGCCCACGATGATCGAGAAGAGCGACCGGCGCTCATTCCCAGTTTGTTCCCGCTCACTCCTCCGACGCTCTACTTCAGCACAGCCCATGAGAAAGGTCAGTGCCTGAACGTGTGTTCAAATAAAGCAGAACGTCAAACCATCTACAAGGTGGGCCCAACTCCATGGCCCTTAGATAAAAACATACCTGTTAATAATCCAAGGGTGGTTCAGATGTCTCCAAGGTCCACCCTGAGCAATCGCCTGACCAGCTCTGAGCCACCTCAGTGTGTTTCGTCTTCAGTTGGACCGCTTCAGGAGGTTGTCTGACCCCTTTTGTCTGCATAGTGTGCCCACGGTCCATCCAGAGCCCCCCGCCGAACTGAAGGGACCTGGACGCCTTTAAAAAGTGCTGCGGGCTGATGCAGGCTGGATGTTCTGCTTGTTTTCAGCTGCTTGGACTCTGTGTTGTCAGGTGTCAGTCACAGAGCATCAGTCCGAGCAGCGTTCTGTCACTTTATATTCATCTAATTAAGCAGCTGTGATGGTGTCTGATCAGGTTACAGGTTCAACTCCTGCGTGTTTCCTCTAAAACCGAGCTCTCTGAAGTCACCTGCTGTCCTGCTTCTTGCTCCCTGACAGTCTGTGTGTAGCTGCACGTTTAAACCTTAAACGTTTAATATAGAGCTCGACCAATATGTCAGCAGGGCCGATACTTTTAGGTCCATATAGACGTTTGGGAACATATCGTGTCGGTGATGACCGTCCCTTTATGTCCCACATGCTGTAGAGTATTTGACTGAACAGAGCCTGGTGAGTTCATTTGAACTGATCTGTAAATAAATCAACAATAAATTCTCTTCAATGCTCCAACCTGCTTGTCTTTAACTACGTGCCTCTCAGGTTAGCAAGCTAACGTTTAGATAATAACAACAGCAACAGCAACAACAATAATAATAATGATGTGTATGTATTGTCATCACTGTATGTTTCCATACAATGTTGAAATTGTCTCTGCATTGAACCCATCCACCACCTAGATAACCTAGCATAGCATAGACTATTGTCTTGTAAAACTGTATCCAGATCAGTAAATCTAACGTAGACATAAAATATATCAGTTAATAACTTTATCTTTGTCGTCCTCAATGAAATGTTTGTCTGAAATCTTTACTTAAAGAAAACTCAAGTCTGCTGCGGTCGACACTCATCAGACCTTCACCACACGTGACTGTTTAACAGTGAACAGGAAGAACGTTTAATGTTAAATGTATATTTTGTAACACTTGATAACTTTATGGAGAATAGTGGAGGACAGAAAATGTGAACGCATGTTGGGAAGTGTGTTTGAAGACTTGAAGAGTGAAGACAGGTTTCAAAGAAGCTGTTCAGATTGTTGGGGGTGGACATCGTCGTTTATTGGCATTAGTCCAGTATCTGTATGGATCGTAGCCCACTGTCCGTATGGGTCGGGCTCCAGTCACAACTCTCCTGATCTCTTCCAGTTCAAGTGCCAGATGTGAGCAGAACGTTCGAGACTTTGTAATGTTGATGTTCTCTGAGGAACGAGCGTGTTTCTTCTGCAGTGGAGCTGCTTCCTGCTGAAGAGGGACGGCTGCTGAAGTGGAAGATGAGCTCCGTCACGCCCAACATCGTCAAGCACGCCATCGACCGCTCTCACTTCAAAGTCACCAAGAGTGAGTGTCGCACTTTGTCACCTGAGCCAGTTTCACACAGGAAGTAGGAAGCGCTGCAGCTCCTGTTGGCGTGCCGCTGGCTGCAAGTCCAGTCTGGTGCAGTGGAGCCGTTCAGAACCACCTGGAACTACGAAAGGCTGCTTTCTGCAGTGCACATTCATACCACCACTACATGGGGGGTTGTGTAGTCTTTTCATCATCTCAGCCTTTTGGTCAAGGTCACAGATCAAGGCCAAATGTTTCAAACAAGGTTTTTCTTGTCCAGACCATAACTTGTGATCCGCTCAAGATAAGTTCATGAAAGTTGATGCACAGGTGTATCATCATTAGACGAGGGGTCGCGTACCTTTCTCCTCACCCCCGGCACAAGGTCAAGGTCACAAAGCAAGGTCATATTTCAAATAAGGTCTTTGACCTTCCATGTGACATCTTCAGATCCAAGATATTTCGTAACCTGAACTGCTTCACGGTCAGGGTCCGATTGTTTTTGGTTTTCAGATCATAAATTCTGTATGTTCAGATTTTTTCACTAATCTTCAAAAACGAGTTCTGTCAATCGTTTATTGACTCATATTTTCCCGTTTTAATCGACTAAAAGTAACTGTTCTGACTGACGCCGGCGCGTCACCTGGTTGATTTCAGTTGCTCTAACGGGGAGCGCAGCCTTTCAGACTCTTTTTTAAGTAAACTCAGCGTTATGATCAATAATCCACATCTTTTCATCATTTTCATCACATCGTTTCCTGAAGTGTTTAATGTTTGTCTCATTGACTGATTCCTGCTCCTGCTTGATGCAGAAAGCCACGACTGGTTGGGCTGCTGGGGACACCACATGAGGTCCCCTGGGTTCAAAGCGCTCGGAAAGCACCAGAAGGTGAGAACCTGGAACTGATCCCAGTTAGTGCTCCCACAAAGTCCACCATTAATGTAGCCTTTCTTGTTTTGTAGTTGAACCATTTCCCAGGAACGTTTCAGATCGGCAGGAAGGACCGTCTGTGGAGGAATCTGTCCAAGATGCAGCTTCAGTTTGGCAAACAAGAGTTCAACTTTATACCTCGAACCTTCATCCTACCTCAGGACATCAAGCTGCTGCGCAGAACCTGGGAGGACAGAGGCTCCAAGCAGAAGTGGATCGTCAAACCTGTAGGTTCTGTTGTCTCCCAATATCACACAATCAATCAACCTTTATTTCTACAGGTAAACCCCATTGAGCCTCGAGGACTCATTTACAAGAGAGACCTGATTTCAACAAAGAAAGATGACAACAATGGACAACAGCAACAACAATAAGCAGTTATAAAAACTCATACTACAGTTTTTTTTTGTTTTTTTTTAACAAATAGGATGGCTAAAAGGAAAAAGGTAACAAAACAAAAAAACAGCTAGATTCCAAGACAAATGTATAAAACTAAAAACAGGAACATGTCTGCATTGGTCCCTGCCAGGAGTCCAACAGAAAAGACCAGCTTTACCAGCAGGCAGCATGAGACCGCTGATCCTGGGCTTTAAACGTTTGTCTGATCTTCACAAAGTAGTTTTATGAAGAACTTCTGAGATGTTGGTGTCACCTGCAGAGACCAACACTCCGTTTGGAGGATCAGGGAGGAACTCTAAAGACAAGAGTAGTCACACGAGCAAGACCCACAAATACATCAAGTTTTTCAAATGTACACACTTTTAAAAAGTTACCAGCAGGAATAGTCTGTGCTACACATTGTCAAACACGTGCACAAATCAGCTACTGCGCACGGATCTGCTGCCTGTGAATGTGACTTTTGAGCTACTGTGTCAAGTTAGAAATGTAAATCTGGTAAATTCAAAAAGTTCAAGACAAGAAACAACCAGATTTTATTTTGTAACTGAAGACGTTTGTCTTGTCATCCGAGGAGCTTGTGTGGGTTTGAGTCAGACTAACGACGACTCTAACGATGACTTTTAACAACAATGACTCTAACAACGATTCTAACAACGACTCTAACAACGATTCTAACAACGACCTTTAACAACAACGATTCTAACAACAACGACTCTTAACGACTCCAACGATGATTCTAACAACGACTTTTAACAACAACGACTTTTAACAACAACGACTCTAACGACGACTCTAACGATGACTTTAAACAACAATGACTCTAACAACGATTCTAACAAGGACTCTAACAACGACTTTTAACAACAACGACTTTTAACAACGACTCTAACAACGATTCTAACGACTCTAAACAACGACTCTTAACAACAACGATTCTAATAACAACGACTCTAACAACCCCCTGCTGTGAGGAGTGAGAGGGCCATCTGCATGTAGCTCAGCTTTATAACTGGAACCACACTCTGCTGTTTGAATTGAGGAAGCTCCTCAGATGAGAAGTGAAACGTCTTCAGTTATAAATAAAGTCCAGATGTTTTGTCTGCAGCGTTTTGTATTTACCATCATTCCACTTTATTTCTACAGTTGGTCTCATTGAGTCTCGAGGACTCGTTAACAACAGAGACCTGATTAAACACGTCCTGTATGATTGAGAAGTTTCACCAGCATAAAGACGTCCCAGCTTTTTTCGAGCCTTGAACGCACCATCACTTTGTTAATCTGGACCATTAAAAGTCACAGGCAGCTGATCCGTGCACAGCAGCTGATTTGTGCACGTGTTTGACAATGTGTAACAAAGAATGTTCCTGCTGGAGCATTTTGAAATGCATACATTTGAAAAGCTGTTGATGTGTTTGTTTATGTATGTAAATGTGTGTGTTTGAGTCTTGCGTGACTACTTCTGAGACTGATTTATCTCTAGAGTTCTGATGGAGTCCATGTAGCTGCTTCTCAAAGAGCTGACCTGCTGTTGCTCCATCACTGATGTCTCCGTTTCAGACTGTACTTCTGAATTATGTTCACCTTCCTGCACGACGTGTTTGTTTTGTCCACCAGCCCGCCTCAGCCAGAGGGACGGGGATCCAAGTGATCCACAAGTGGAGCCAGATGCCACGGAAAAGGCCTCTGCTGGTCCAAAAGTAAGCCCGACCAGAGCCTGATGGGTTTCCTCTGTTTCTGCTCTGAAACGTGTCGTTTGTTGCAGGTACCTTCACAAGCCTTACCTCATCGGTGGGAACAAGTTTGACCTGAGGATCTACGTCTACGTGACCTCATACGACCCGCTCAGGGTCTACATGTTCTCTGACGGACTGGTCCGCTTCGCCAGCTGCAAGTGAGACTCCAGCACGCTCCGCAGCCTTTTATTGTGAAATGACAACAATGCAGACAGATGCCTCTGTGACTTTCAGATACTCGTCCTCCATGAAGACTCTGAGTAACAAGTTCATGCATCTGACCAACTACAGCGTGAACAAGAAGAACTCCGAGTATCAGACGAACAGCGACGACAAGGCCTGCCAAGGACACAAATGGTAAATGCTTTGGAGGGTGTGGTCTAAGAGTTCTGGTCACCAAACGTTGTTAAACATGAAACTCGTGTGATTTCAGGGCTTTGAAGGCGCTGTGGCAGCATCTCGGGTCCAAAGGCATCAACACGACCCAGATATGGGACAAGATTAAAGACATTGTGATCAAAACTGTTATAGCGTAAGTACCAGGAGACGGTGAGCTCCAGGACCGTTTGGACTCTGCTCCCTTTGATTATTCATTTAGATAGAGACATAGATACATAATCAATCAATCAATCAATCAAATCAATTCATCCATCAGAAAAAATTCATGAAATGATGTAAAAAGCAGAATACACAGATTTGAAACAAACACAATATGCACAAGGTGGTAGAGAGTACTACATTAATTATTAACTTCTATCTATCTGTCTATCTTCATCTCTTTATCCATCTCTCTACCTATCTACAGGTCCTTCTCAAAAAATGAGCATATTGTGATGGTCATTATTTTCCATAATGTAATGATAAAAATGAAACTTTCATATATTTCAGATTCATTGCACACCAACTGAAATATTTCAGGTCTTTAATTGTTTTAATACTGATGATTATGGCATACAGCTCATGAAAACCCAAAATGCCTGTCCCAAAAAATTAGCATATTTCATCCCACCAATGAAAGACAAGTGTTTTTAATACAAAAAACACCAACCTTCAAATAATCATGGTCAGTTATGCACTCAATACTTGGTCGGGAATCCTTTTGCATGAATGACTGCTTCAATGCGGCGTGGCATGGAGGCAATCAGCCTGTGGCACTGCTGAGGTGTTATGGAGGCCCAGGATGCTTCGACAATATGCTAATTTTTTGAGAAGGACCTGTTTATCCAGCTCTCTAGTGGAGACCTCTAGAAACATCTAGTTTCTGTAATATGGATTTGTTGCGGAATTCACAGAATTAAAAATCTTCTGCAGAAACGGCATGAGTGACAGGTTGACACAGCAGGTGAGGGCCAACGTGGACACGTGCTGTCAGAACGGTGCTGATTATACAACACAACTGCTTGCCATACACCTGCTGACCCTTCCACAGTTCTTGATGTGCTGCTCAGAGTCAACAGTATTTTGTGCTCTAAATAGTTTTTGTTTCATCTGATCAGAGTTCATGTCTAACTGCTGCGACGTTACAGCGTCAGATGTTAATAAAACATTTATAAAGATGTTTGTATCTAAAACCAATCAACCAAATCAATAATGTGGATCACAGATGGCCATGAGACCTTAGGAGTCTGTGGGAGGGGATGTTTGGGAACACCGGCTGGGGTTTGAACCTCCGACCTGAGCTGTAGAGGTCCATAAAGGCTCCTTGCTTACTTCATCAGTATCAGGCAGGAGTATCGTGGTGTAGTCTTGATGTAATTTACTGAAACTTCTTGTACATCCTCGCTGGACGGTGTCGTGTACACCTTTGTCACCCCAGATCCAAGGTCAAGGTCACACATCAAGGTCAAATGAAAACTAGATCTGCTTGTTCAGGTCTGATCATGTGCCGTATGTCCAAGTCGTAGCTTCCTGTTCCTAAGCAGAACTTCCTGAATCTGCAGGTGGAGCAGGAATGAAAACTTAATGAAGAAGGAGGAGGGGTGACAGAGGTCATGAATGAAGGTCATGAATGAAGGTCAATTCAATTCAGTTTATTTATAAAGCGCCAAATCACAACAAAGTTGTCTCAGAACACTTTACAGGAACATTCACATAAAAGCCAATTAGTAAAGTTCTCTATCTGAGGAATCCAGCAGACAAGATGAATCTTAGGTCATGAATGAAGGTCATGAATGAAGGTCATGAATGAAGGTCCTGTTTGGTCTTCAGGTCTGAGCCGTACGTCAACAACCTGCTGAAGATGCACGTCAAGACCTCCTACAGCTGCCACGAGCTCTTTGGCTTTGACATCATGCTAGATGAGAACCTGAAGCCCTGGATCCTGGAGGTCAACATATCACCCAGGTGACACGCACACACACACACACACACACGTGTGTTGTAGCACATCTAACGGTGGTGTCTTTCCTCCAGCCTCCATTCTAACTCTGCGCTGGACGTCTCCATCAAAGGTCAGATGATCAGAGATCTGCTGAACCTGGCTGGCTTCAGGATTCCCACCAGAGAGGAGACCTCCTTCTGCAGCAGCTCCTCCAGCTCCACCAGCAGGTAAGGAGGCACCGCATCTCCTCTGCTTGCATCCTGAGGGAGCAGTGAGGTCTGATGGTGAAGGCTGTGTTCCCTGCTGGAGCAGCAGGAACCTGTCAGGTGACCGCCACGCACCGGCCCGTCCACACCAACAGAAGTGTAGGCGGCGCCGGTCCAGTCAGCTCGTGTGGACATGAAGTGGAGAGGTTGAAGGAACACTGACTGTGAGCAGTTAGGAGGTATCTGAGAAATGTTCTTCATGTACCAACTCATGGAAAGACTCGAAACAGAGTCAGAGTACAAATCTATTTATAGAAGCAAAGGTTCATATAGACCCAAGTGTTTCCAGTAAGGACTGGGGAAAAGTTTCATTCCCAGTAAGTGGAGCCCCAACACACTGTTTCTGACACAATGAGCCCAGACTGGAATCCAACTTCATTTATAAAGAACTTTAAAAACCATACAGGTTAAAAAGCACCAAAGGAATAAAATACAAACCCAGTCAGATTAAAAGACACAGTGAGTGAAGATTACCATGAACTCTGGATTACAGAGCACAGCTGAGCCACGTGCACTAAATGAAAGACGACGTTGTCCTTAAATCAGCCGCAGGTTTGAAGCTCATGAAGAAACGCGTGAAGGACGTCCGTGCTGCCAGATGCTTCGATATCGCTCAGAGCAAACCCAATCATTCAGCTTTCTGTACTGGTTCTGGGTCTGGTCCTGGCTCTTCTTGCTGCACTTGTGCAGGCCTGGACTCTTGTGTTGTTCTTCTCCAGGTGAAGTTCTGGACAGGTTCTGTGTTTGTGTGCAGTTTGTGTGGAGGCACCAGAGAGTGGACCGGAGCTGAAGTGTGCGTTGATGAGCAGAGGAAGCGGTCCTTCTTCATGTCTCAGCGTTTCACTGACCAGGTAACACTCATGATCCTGACACTTTGCTTCTTCTCTGACAACTCTCAGGACCAAGTCTCTTGTCTTTGTCAGGACGTGCTGTCCTCGGTGTTGGACGTCCTGACTCCAGAGGACGTCCGCACGCTGGCAGAGACGGAGGACGAGCTGAGCCGTCGAGGAGAGTTCGAGCGCGTCTTCCCTTCGCCGTCGTCGTCGCGCTACCTCCGCTTCTTCCGGTGTCTGAGATACAACAACATCCTGCTGGATCAGTGGGAGCAGAGGTTCTGGAAGGACCGCTCCGCAGGTACGACCCGACCCGATGCTTCTGACTCCATCACGCTGTCGGACTCTGAGCAGACCTCAGCTTCACAGCAAAAAACTAATTCAGGTCTTTATTTACCAACAATTATTATAAATAATAATATATTATTATTATTTATAATAATATATTAGTATAATTAACTAATAATATATTATTATTATATTATTATTATATTATGTTATATATATATATATATATATATTATACATTTTCATTCTGAGATTTTGCTTTTGGAAGCTTTAATTCCTCTTTTTCTTGATGTAAAACACATTTTACTGTGCAGCTGAAAAGATTTTTACTGAAACTTTTTTAGTTTTGGACATTTGTTATGATGCGTAACCATGGCAACAAGGCAGTTTTCTACAACAACAGCAGCTGATTAACATCTCAAAAGCTCAAATAATATCTCAACTACAGCCCCAAATCTCAAATGAGTTGAAAAGGATGTTCTGTGGATGCATTCTCATCTACCTGCCAGCTGTGCTCGAGTGCCTGACCACTGAGATCCTGGAACTAGCAGGAAACACGGCTCATGACAGCAGGAGGACAGGATCGTCCCTCGGCACCTACAGTTGGCTGTCCGCAGTGACGAGGTGCTCGGCAGACTGCTGGGAGGAGTGGTTATCGCTCTGGGAGGAGTTCTGCCCGGCATTCTGGTGGTCCTACAGTCCAGAGGAACCGAGAGGCCAGCTGAGTCTGGGTGGACGGATCAGACGGCATCTGCAGCCAGTTTCTTAGGATCCACTGTGGGATGGACCTTTACAAGAGATCCTTCCTGTCTACAGCATCAGCATCTATAACATCTCTTAATGAAATGAGGATAACGAGTTACAACAACAAATAATTTCCCTCTGGGATTAATAAAGTATTTTTGAATTGAATTGAATTATTATTAATATTATATATTATTATTATATTAATAATAATTTATTATTATATTATTATTAATATAATATATTAATGATAATATATTATTATTGTCATTATCTAATAATATATTATAATTATATTATTATTAATATAATAATATATTATTAATGTAATATATTACATTAATAATAATAATAATAGTATTGCCTAATACAGGTTATTTTACGTGTATTGCAGTATTACACTGAGTAAAATATTTATAATTTGAGTTTGAATGCTGATATAAGAAGGAGGTGGTCATGTTGTTTCAAGTCTGTCCTGATCTCTAAAGTGGAGACCTGAAGACGCGTCCTGACCCTCTGGGACTTCCCAGTCCGTCTTTGTGAGACATTTGTCTTCTTTGCAGCTATCCACATTTTGAGGAGCCACTGTGAAAAAGGCGTCCATCTTGGAACCAATGACCCGGCCCACAAGGTGAGAACCTGGAACTCTTTGTACAAGTCAGACTGATTGTTACTCTGAACAGGTGTTTTATTTAAAGGGATATTCCAGCCATTTAAAAGTGGTGCTCTCAGGAAGCTTTTCAACAATTTAAGTTTGGAAAATTAGAGCTTAAACAAATCAGCTGGGCTCCTCGGTGAGTCGCTACCTTATCGTGACTGAGGAGTCTGCTCCTGATTGATCCTAGGAGCTGAGCTGTTGGGGGCCACTGCCCCTGGTAGGGTCTGTCAGGAGAAAAAGAGATCCTCAAAACGATCAGACGTAGACTTCTTCATATTTATTACAAAGCTTTGAAGAACACTCGCAGATCTATGCCTTCACCTGTCTGAGTTCTGACCCGTCCTGGACTCCTGTAGTAAGCTGTTAGTTTATTTATTCATTCAAACTTTATTTAAACAGATAAATCACTTACCTCTTCAGAGTCAAAGTTTTTTTTATTTGTCACTCGCACCACATGTGGTACATGAGATGGAACAAAATTATGTACACAGGGTCCCAGTTACAGCCAAAAATAAAATGTTAAAGAAAAACAGTAATAACATCTAAGATATGAACTAAGAAAAACGTCAACTAAAAATACACTAAGCACAAATAGTATAAAAACAATACGTCAAACAGCAGCACAAACATGAGTCTGTGTGAGCAGATGAGCACGAATGAACACAACAACATGAAACAGATCAGCAGCAACATGAAACAGATCAGCAGCAACATGATGCGATTTTTCACAGTGATTATTCTGGTTAGAGATTAATGAGTCTAACAGCCTCAGGGTAGAAGCTGTTCCTCAGTCTAGTGGT
Organism: Nematolebias whitei; assembly: GCF_014905685.2. NCBI lineage: Eukaryota > Metazoa > Chordata > Actinopteri > Cyprinodontiformes > Rivulidae > Nematolebias > Nematolebias whitei. Next base: position 1,333,901 of record NC_056510.1, read on the forward strand.
TCTACACTTAATGCTCCTCAACCTCCTTCCTGAGGAGAGCGGGGCAAAAAGTGTGTGTGCGGGGTGAGTGTGGTCCTTCATGATGCAGGTGGCCCTCTTCCTGTATCTGGAGGTGTAGATACCATATCATACCATACCACTTTATTTATAAAGCACTTAAAACAGCGACAAGGCCAACCAAAGTGCTGTACAGACAGAACAACAGGTAACACACAAAGCAAAATACAAAATGAGGTAAATCAGAATATAGACATAAAAATAATGCAGATAATGACGACAAACCAGTGTGGAGCACACAGGATCAAAACACAGATCATCTGGTGTTGAAAGCTACTGAAAAGTAGTGAGTTTTTAAACGGGACTTGAAAACCGAGAGGGAGGGGCCTGTCTGACAAGCAGAGGTAACTCGTTCCAAAGTCTTGGTCCTGCTACAGAGAAGGCCCTGTCACCTCTGCGCTTAAGACGAGTTCCTGGAACTGTGAGGAGCAACTGGTCCGCTGACCTCAGGGAGCGTGGTGGGACATACGGTTGTAGCAGATCAGAGAGATATGGGGGGGGGGGGGGGGGGGGGGCGACACTGTTCAGTGATTTGTAGACATACATGAGTATTTTGAACTGGATTCGAAGGTGAACTGGTAACCAGTGCAGTGAGGCCAAAACTGGTGTAATGTGCTCTCTTTTGCCTGTACTGGTTAAAAATGGGGCTGCTGCATTCTGGACCAGTTGTAGTCGTGCAATGGAGGTCTGACTGATACCAAACAGGAGTGAATTGCAGTAATCAAGCCTAGATGTAATGAATGCATGTATTACTGTCTCCAGGTTATTTTTGGACAATATGGGCTTCAGTTTAGACAGCCGCCTCAGTTGGAAGAAGCATGATTTAACAATCATGTTTACATGACTGTTAAGTTTCAGGGAAGGGTCCATTATCACTCCCAGATTAGTGACTCTTTGTTTTTCTGACAGGGTTGGAGCGGAGAGGTCGATACAGTGGTTTGTGATCGTGTCGTTGGGAGGGAACAACATGACTTCAGACTTCTTTTCATTGAAACTTAAGAAGTTTAAAGCCATCCAGTCCCTGATGTCAGCCAGGCAGTTGAGCAGCGGTTGAATAGAGCATGTACCATTGTGTCTTAGGGGGAAGTAAATTTGACAGTCATCGGCATAGAAGTGGAAGGGCATGTTGTGTTTCCGGAAAATAGCACCAAGCGGCAGCAGGTATAAAGAGAATAGGAGAGGGCCCAGGATGGACCCCTGCGGAACTCCCCATTTAAGCTCTGTCACTGCAGAACTAAAATCCTTGATGGAGACACAAAAGGATCTGTCAGCGAGGTAGGATCTGAACCAATTGAGGGCTGACCCTGTGATGCCCACCCACTGCTCCAACCTAGCAATGAGGATCTCATGGTCGATGGTGTCAAAGGCGGCTGTGAGGTCCAACAGGACAAGCAGCACAGAATCACCGGTATCTGTGAATCTGAAGATGTCGTTAAAGACCTTCAGCAGGGCAGTTTCAGTGCTGTGGAGAGGTTTAAAGCCAGATTGGAAAAGCTCTAAGATGGCGTGATCCTCCAGGAAGCACTTCAACTGGGACTCGACTATTTTCTCCAGTACTTTAGAAACAAATGGGAGTTTGGAGACAGGCCGGAAGTTGGAAACGACTGAGGGGTCAAGGTTTGGTTTTTTAGGAGAGGCTGGACAGCAGCATGTTTAAAGGATTTTGGCACCACACCAGTGGATAAACTACTGTTTACTATATCAAGAATGGACGGACCTAGAGTTGGAAACACCTCCTTTAGTAGTCGAGGGGGGACCACATCAAAGGGGGAACCAGAAGGTTTCAAGTTGCACATGACCTGCTCTAGAGAAGATAGAGTGATGGGTTCAAAATGGTCAAAAGGAGCTACAGATTGAGGTGGGATGGATGGGTCATGAGTTGGAGGGGAAATGAGAGCCCTGGTGGTCGCAATTTTTTCCACAAAGAAATGTAAGAAGTTGTCGCACAGCTCAGTCGAGGCTTCCAGAGGTGGTGGTTCAGTGAGGTGGAGAACAGAGTTTAGGGTGGAGAAGAGGACACGTGGGTTGTGAGAGTTTGAGGTAATTATATCAGAGAAGTATTTGGATTTAGCAGCTTTCACTGTTTTCTGATAACAGCGCCAACTCTCTTTAAGTATCTGGAAAGAGACCTGCAGCCTGTCTTTCCTCCACTTTCGCTCCGCCCTCCTACATTGCTGCCTAACGGCCTTGGTGACGTCACTCAGCCAAGGTTCTGCTCTGAGTTTTGATTTTCTAGTTTTAACAGGCGCAACATGATCCAGAGTCTTTAAGCAGACAGAGTTGAACTGGGATGTCAGCTCCTCCGTGGTGGTGAGAAACACTGGGAGCTGAATGATCATTTCAGAGTTATAAACATCTGTGAAGCGTGCGGCAGTGAAGTGGTTAATGGTCCGAGTGCTACGTGTAGAAATGCACGACTTAGGAGTTAGATGGGGGAGGGTGAACTCAAACTGGACTGGCATGTGGTCTGAAAAAACATTATCGCCAATAACAAGATTATTAACAGTCATATCATGAGTTAAAACAAGGTCCAGTGTATGTCCGCGCTCTTGGGTGGGACCGTTTACATGCTGAGTTAGATTAAATGAGTCCAATAAATCTAAAAAGTCCTTAACCAAGGGCTTCTCAGGACAGCACACGTGCAAATTAAAGTCCCCAATAATGAAAACATGCTCATATTTTGGTGTGATTTCAGCCAAGAAGTCAGAAAACTCATCTATGAAATCCTTAGACCGAGGTGGGCGGTAGACGAGTGCAAATAAAGTCGCAGGTGAATGTCCGAGTTCAAAGACGCTCAGCTCAAAGCTAGACGTACGCTGATAATGGTCTAAATAAGCGACATCAGTGACAGAAAAACGAAGATCCAGAAGCTGTTGTCGGTCATACATGAGGAGAGAATTTATGCCACAGATAAAAACAAACAAAACAGAAATAATCCGAACACCATCAGCAGAGGTGGATTGCAAGCCATGCACACGGGCGCCATCTTACCGGAAGTCCCTGATAGTAGACAGTAGATGTCTGTGATGGTGGGGAGACTGACTCCAACATCTTCTGTGCAGCCTTCACCACTCTCTGCAAAGCTTTTCTTTCTGCAGCTGTGCAGCCTCCATGCCACACGTTGATGCTGGAGCACAGGATGCTCTCCACTGCACACCTGTAGAAGGAGGTGAGGACTGAGCTTCCAGACCAGCTCGTCTCAGCCGTCTGAGGAAGTAGAGTCTCTGATGAGCTTTCTTCATCAGGCTGGTGGTGTTGTTGCTCCAGCTGAGGTTGTTGTTCAGGTGCACACCCAAGTACTTGTAGCTGGAGACCACTTCCACCGCAGATCCTCATATGCTCTTGGCAACAAAACAAAAAAAAGAAGGTGGTACATAAACCAGACCAGGGATGAAGAAGGGCAATTTAATACAATGGTGAAGGACATGAAGACGATGGACAGCGAGAAACATCTAGAATATTTTCAAATAGTTTCTAGCAAGTTTGATGAGCTAGTTGGACATTTAGCCCCGTTTCTTCACCACCAGGGCGGCCTCTGTACACCTGTCAGCGCTGCACAGAGAGTGGTTGGTGTTGCAAACAAAACAGTCCGTCACCAGGCAGTTTATTTTGCGACACCGAGTACGCGGTCATAAAAATTGGTCTTTGTGCGGACACGACCAGCGGATGTCCACTTCGAGTCCGCATTGAGTCTGCCTCAAGTACTCACGGACCTACGTGGATTAAATAACGCCCAAGTATGTGGGGGCGTTCAGATAAACGCCAATATTCACAGGTTGCTGTCCAGGATTTAGCATGGATGCTAACTTAACACTGAAAACACCAAATGGAAGCTAACGTGATTAGCATTATGTTTTATCACTGAACATTTATACACAAGTCCAAGTCTCAGTTATGTTATCAACTCCAACTATTCTAGACATAACGCTTCACAAGTTCAGCAAAGAAAATGAGAACACACAGCTTTACTACTGGAAACTACAGAAACTCTGCAGGGACCAACAGCAGCTACTCTGCAGCAGCACAGATCAACAAAATCTGTTTCAAGTTCAAGGTTCTTTATTGTCTTTATTGAGGTGTAACAAAATTGTGTACTCAGTGTCCCAGTTTGTTTCATTCATTTACAAGAGAGACCTGTTACACACAGACACACAAAGTAGATTAGGAAAAGAGAACACAAGAGGGTGGAGGAGGTAAAAAAAAAAAAAAAAAATCACACCATGTCCTGGCTGGGGCACAGTGTGAAAGTTGCAAAAAAAGACCTTGCAACATAAACAGCAACATACAATGACATCATAATACATTTACGCATGAGGAGGTCAACAAAGGCGGTGAGTTGTCCGTGGACACTGCCAGGAAGTTCCATGGTTCTGATAAGATGGTACAGTGTCTATCAGCGGTTCAGTTCTGATAAGGCCACAGATGTCCTCAGGGTGGGGGGGTAGGAGGAGGGGAGGAGCATCATTATTCATCATTATTCCTATAACGTCTGGGAGAAATTGGAGATAGCTGGCTTATTCAAGGTGAAGCACCAAGCGGGGAAGCCAGATTTGACAACTGTTTTGGGACAGGCAGACTCTGCTTTCAAAAGTTCTGCTGGTACTTCTCAACGGTGAATCCAAACAGCCAAATTTTATGGTCATTCCGCCGGGCCGTACTTGTAGCCTCCCCTTAGGTTGAATCCTTCACGCCAGCAAGTTCCAGAAGCTGCAAGTGGCCTGCGATTCTCAGAAATGGCGTCCAGCTTATAGCTTAGCTCACAAGCATCGGAGTCTGGGCGCTCGAAGCACGGCACGGCACATTCCTTCACACATGGCAGGCTGCCTCTCAATTGACAGATCCGCTGCCAACGTCTTCTGAATTTGTTGATAAGCCAGAAACCTGCCGATTCCAAAAAGCAGAAATCCCTCTATCATAAATCCAATTATGTACGCATCTTCTACATCCTCAACAGACAATACGGATGGTCACACCATCTTCCACTGGCCCCAGGAATCCATGGTGTATCCCGAAGTGAACGTCCCTTCAGGGCAGGAGGGCTCACCTTCACCCTGTCTTCTCGTCAAGAAAATTTTACCAGTTGTGTTGAGAGACCAGCTGATCAGATCCATGATTTACCGATCAGAAGATGTGTAGAGAGAGGCTCTGAAAAAGATTCACAGGACGAGAGCAAAAAGCAGGAGGGAGGCAGGAGCGGGTGAAGCGACCGTCTTCGTCGAGAGCGAGCAGGAAGTTACATCCAACAACAGGACAACAATTGTGACGTTCAAGAGTTGATTCAGAACGTTTTCCCACCTGACTGATTTAAACCACGTTACTGACATGTCAGCTTTGGTCATATGCAAAATCAACACAAGGTCAACAATGAAATGATGAGGACGAGAAGAACCGTCTCAACTTGCCAAAACAACAACAACAACAACAAGAAATAAACATGGAGCAAAAATACTAAAAACATATTAAAAATACTACTAAAATACTAAAAACATACTCAAAATACTACTAAAATACTAAAAACATACTCAAAATACTACTAAAATACTAAAAACGTACTAAAAATACTAAGAAAATACTAATAATGTACTGTGAATACTAAGAAAATACTAAAAAATACTACTAAAATGCTAAAAACATACAAAAAATACTACTAAAATGCTAAAAACACAAAAAAACTACGAAAATACTAAAAACATACTAAAAAAATACTACTAAAATACTAAAAACATACAAAAAAATACTACTAAAATACTAAAAACAAGGCTGCAAAAGTGAAAAAGAAAAACATGTACAGTGTGGTTCAGTTAACAGTGACGTTCTTCCAGCAGCATGGTTCTGGTCTGGTCTTGTTAGCAGGTCCGGTCAGCAGCTGCCCTCACAGACTGTCCTCCAAAACCGGGTCCAGCAGACGCAGAACATCCCAGGTTTTCCCCACAGAGCAGAACAGGTCCGTATAGTTGGGTCCATACAGTCAGGTGGAGGATCATGGAGACGGCCGCCATGACAGGCCGGAGCCTGAGGCTGGAGGGGGGCCGGGAACGGAACCACGATGGCAAGGCAGCGACACAGAAAACTCCACAGTGGGTCGTGGTCATCCTCGTAGCGTGGGTGTGCAGTGTAGGCGCAAAAACTGTTAAAACAAGAACAAGAGGAACAAAAAAAGATGGAGTCGAAGCGAAGCTCCCGTCATTGCAGCCATGCTGCGGCGCTCGTGACGTCAGTATGTCGTCGGTATGATCTGTCAGCTGTGCTCCTTGGTCTCCTTGGGCTCCTTGGTCTTCATGATGCCGTTTGTTCCTAACATTCTGTAAGAACCCTCTGAGAGCTTCACAGAACATCTGGATTCAGTTTGATCCTGATGTTCTGGAGACGGGGGACATGTTTGGACCTCCTGCTGACTTGGTTGTCTTTGTGTTCCTGCAGTGGTCCGAGAGCAGCAGCGCCAGGTCTGGACCTCAGGGACCGGCAGAGACGAGCCCCTCCAGATCCAGGTACACACTGCGTTGCATTGTGGGGGTTTGATCCAACGTGTGCAGAATGACCCGTCAGGTGTTTGTGTTTGGACCTGCAGGGTTCTGGTCCACCTCCAGCTCCACTCAGAGGACATCAGTTCTGACGCTGCCTCTGTTCCGGGTCCTGGAACCAGTGGGACCAGCAGTGGGACCAGCAGCACCTGTGGAAGCCCCTAGAACTTCACGTTGCTCTGACGGTGTCCAGGACCAGAACCAGGCGCAGGATCCGGTTTGCTTCAGAGAGGGCTGCTGTATTGGGTCAGACTGACCCATAAATAAGTTCTGAAGTCCACCAGTTCTGTTTCCTGTTTGCTCTGTCGTGCTCACCAGAACCCAGAGAGCTCGTTCTACCGTCGGGCACTGGAGCGGGTCTGCTCATCCAGAACTTTTTGCACCAGTCTGTGTTCTTTGATGTGATTCTTGCTGGAGGAGAGCGATCGGTACCGACCCGGGTTGACGTGAGTCCAGGTGGTGCCGTGCTGATGTTTCCAGATGTGTTGAAGGTTCTTCTTGTTCCAGCAGAACCAGGTTCTGAGTAAGAGCAGTCTGAGCATTTCTGGTTCCGGATGGTTCTGAGGAGGAAGTCTACAGATCACACCTGGCGTTCGGTTCTGCTGACCGGGTCAGGCCTTTACTGGGTCTATACTGTTCAGATTCTAAAAGCCCGGCAGCAGGTTCTGACCGGGCTCAGATCAGTTGATGTTCTGGTCCACAGAATGTCACTGTGGTTCTGGACTTGTTGGGTTCTGGACCCGCTCAGAATATTTGGACCAGTCTGGTTCTGGAGCACCAAAGCTACACTCTGACCCGACCCGGTCCATTAGGGTTCTGTCCTCTCAGCCGTCTTCACTCCAGAAGTGTTGGTTCCGGTCCAACACTTCTGGATGAACTGGGTCGGGTCAGATCTGTGAAGCTGCTCAGACAGGCTCAGAACCTGGTTCAGAACCTGGTTCAGAACCTGGTTCAGAACCTGGTTCAGAACAGAACAAATTAAAAAAGATACATTTTGTGTCAAAATAAAAATAAATTTTCTTCAAACACTCTGCAGAGTCCAGCTCTGGTTCTGACCCGCTCTCAGCTGCAGGTTCTGTTAACCAAACCCAGTTAGTCCAGCAGGAGAAGAACGCTTGTTTTAACAGGATGTTTTTATTCTGGGTGATATTTTACTAACACGCTTCACTCCAGAAATAAACCTGCTTTGTGCTGCAGATGTGTCGTTTGTTTAAAACTGAAGGAAACGCTGAACGTTCTTGTGGTTCTGTTGGTTCTGGAGATCAAACACGGGCCGGGTCCTCTTGGGAGGCTTCTAGAAGACAACTGGTCTTTGTTGTTCGGACCACCGAGCGCACCTGACTAAACCACACCCTTTTCCATTAGAAACAGTACGTAGAACTGGTCCCTTTTTTCAGAACCCTTGGCTCTGTGGTACCAACCGGGCCGAGCCGGCACCAAAACGTGACGTCAGAACACTGTCGGTCACTATTTGGTCAGGGGGCGGAGTCAGTGTTTGAGAAGCTTTTCACAACAACATCATTTGCATCAAGTCAAACTCCGAGGAGCGACCGGACCATTGTAAAGATTTAAAACAATAATGACATCGTGGTCTAAGATTTAAAACAATGACATCGTGGTCTAAGATTTAAAACAATGATATCGTGATCTATGATTTAAGACAATAATGACGTCGTGGTCTAAGATTTAAAACAATGACATCGTGGTCTAAGATTTAAAACAATGACATTGTGGTCTAAGATTTAAAAC
>NC_056510.1:1342237-1343242 GCF_014905685.2 Nematolebias whitei
CTAAGATTTAAAACAATGACATTGTGGTCTAAGATTTAAAACAATGATATTGTGGTCTATGATTTAAAACAATAATGACGTGGTCCAAGATTTAAAATAATGACGTCGTGGTCTAAGATTTAAAACAATGACATTGTGGTCCAAGATTTAAAACAATGACATTGTGGTCCAAGATTTAAAACAATGACATCGTGGTCTAAGATTTAAAACAATGATATTGTGATCTATGATTTAAGACAATAATGACGTCGTGGTCTAAGATTTAAAACAATGACATTGTGGTCTATGATTTAAAACAATAATGACGTGGTCCAAGATTTAAAACAATGACATCGTGGTCTAAGATTTAAAACAATGACATTGTGGTCCAAGATTTAAAACAATGACATTGTGGTCTAAGATTTAAAACAATGACATCGTGGTCTAAGATTTAAAACAATGACATTGTGGTCTAAGATTTAAAACAATGATATTGTGATCTATGATTTAAGACAATAATGACGTCATGGTCTAAGATTTAAAACAATGACATTGTGGTCTAAGATTTAAAACGATGATATTGTGGTCTATGATTTAAAACAATAATGACATGGTCCAAGATTTAAAATAATGACATCGTGGTCTAAGATTTAAAACAATGACGTTGTGGTCTAAGATTTAAAACTATAATTACATCGTGGTCTAAGATTTACAACGATAATGACATTGTGGTCTAAGATTTAAAATGATGATATTGTGGTCTATGATTTAAAACAATAATGACGTGGTCCAAGATTTAAAATAATGACATCGTGGTCTAAGATTTAAAACAATGATATCGTGGTCTATGATTTAAAACGATGATATTTTGGTCTATGATTTAAAACAATAATGACGTTGTGGTCTAAGATTTAAAACAATGACGTTGTGGTCTAAGATTTACAACGATAATGACATTTTGGTCTAAGATTTAAAACAGTGATATCGTGGTCTAAGACTTACAACGATAATGACATTGTGGTCTAA
>NC_056510.1:1343252-1346862 GCF_014905685.2 Nematolebias whitei
GTGGTCTAAGATTTAAAACAATAATTACATCGTGGTCTAAGATTTACAACGATAATGACATTGTGGTCTAAGATTTAAAATGATGATATCGTGGTCTAAGATTTACAACGATAATGACATCGTGGTCTAAGATTTAAAACATTGACTTTGTGGTCTAAGATTTAAAACAATGATATCGTGGTCTAAGACTTACAACGATAATGACATTGTGGTCTAAGATTTAAAACGATGATATCATGGTCTATGATTTAAAACAATAATGACGTCGTGGTCTAAGATTTACAACGATAATGACATTGTGGTCTAAGATTTAAAACAGTGATATTGTGGTCTAAGACTTACAACGATAATGACATTGTGGTCTAAGATTTAAAACGATGATATCGTGGTCTATGATTTAAAACAATGACGTCGTGGTCTATGATTTAAAACAATAATTACATTGTGGTCTAAGATTTAAAACGATAATGACGTGGTCTAAGATTTACAACAATAATGACATTGTGGTCTAAGATTTAAAACAATGACGTTGTGGTCTAAGATTTAAAACAATAATTACATCGTGGTCTAAGATTTACAACAATAATGACATTGTGGTCTAAGATTTAAAACATTGACTTTGTGGTCTAAGATTTAAAACAATGATGTTGTGGTCTAAGTTTTAAAACGATAATGACGTCGTGGTCTAAGATTTAAAACAATGACATCGTGGTCTAAGATTTAAAAGAATGACATCGTGGTCTAAGATTTAAAACAATGACATCGTGGTCTAAGATTTAAAAGAATGACATCGTGGTCTAAGATTTAAAAGAATGACATCGTGGTCCAATGATGAAGAGCCGAAGGTTTTAGTGTTCGGTGACGGAAAACAAAATTCAGAGCGAGCTGGATGGAGCTGTGCCGGTCCCTCCGGAGCCCCAGAACCCCCTCAGGCCATGCAGGGTGTCGTCTCAACTGAGAAATAACATTGATCACTGATCATCACTTAAATCACTAAAATAAAATCTGTAAACGAAAGAAAAACACACAAAAATAGAACAATAAAAGTAGACACGAGTGCAAATACATCAAATGATGAAGAAAACCCATAAACTGTTAAATATAAATGTTTTTGTAGAATCTGCTTCATCAGATTTAATTCAGTTGATCTAAAATAAATAATTAAAACGTGTCATGTTGTAAACGTCTCATTCTGATTATTTTTTATTGATTCAGCTCGAGCCAAAAGAATTTTATCCGAATGAGACTGGTGCTTTATGCTGATTCATAATCTGAACATGCGCTTGTAAACACTTAATCTGATCGTTTTTTTCTGATGGTGGAAAACACCTGTCTGTGCATGTGCGACCCGTCTGCCTCACATTTCCACCTGGCTAATGCTAATAATATTAGCATGTCAGTGAGCGACACGTTTCTACTAGAATCTTTGAAAGAGCTCACAGTGATCTGTTTTACCTGCAGCTCATCAATTCAATTCAATTCAAAAATACTTTATTAATCCCAAAGGGAAATTATTTGTTGTTGTAACTCGTTATCCTCATTTCAATAAGAGATGTTATAGATGCTGATCAGGGAGTGCAGCAACGTCTCCACCGTCGGTAAAACCTGTCCCGGGTCCATTTTGGTGCTCGGCTTTGTTTACGTTCATCCCGGAAGTAAACCGGAAGTAGAACTTCTTCTTCTGTGGTTTTATTAGGGAGAGTTTACCATTCAGCACATGTCAGTACTTCTGTTCTGAACAAAGCCCGCTGCATGGAAACACTCGTCATGAACAGATTGTGCCCATGTAAACAACACGTTTGGATTATTTAATCTGAAAACATTTCAATCTGGTCAAAGAATTTTGTGCATGTAAACAGAGCTACTGATCACCATCTTCATATTCCTCGTGCACAAGCTGCTCCTGCTCCGTGGAGCAAGACTCACCCCCCAGGAGAGGGAGTGTTGGGCAGCTCTGTGTTGTGTCCCGCTTGTGACGAGGCTGAATGTTTTGGTGGCAGGAGCTCGTTGGCACATTTAAAATAATCCATGAATGAGCCAAGGGGTTCAAAGTAGAGGCTTCTAGTCCAGAAATGACACTAGTTGGATCTACATGATCCTGTAAGAGCTGCAGCTGCACTATCAAATCAGAAATGACCAAAAGTCCCAACAAATCATTAAAACCATGGTGGGAAGGAAGCAGCTTGATCCAGTGGCTCAGCGGGTGACGTGGCTCTGGTCTTCACTGATCTCAGGAGCTACGGTCCACGGCAAACAGAAACTCAGGGCTCTGGATCCGTGTGGACTCGGACTTCAAGCCCATCATACCCCAGGAGAATCGGAGGAACCCCAGAGCCACACTCTGACCCGGGCTTCATGGACCACATTCCTCCAAGAACTGGACCCAGAAGTGAATGTTTTAGGTTTCGACTGTCAAAATAAAAGCCTTTTTTGCAACAAGTCACAATGTGTGAAAATAAAATGTTCCCACGGTTTCCTTCACAAAGTCCTCAGAGGTGGTCCTCAGTGTCCGTCGCTGCTGGTGGAGCGCACAGTACCGAACCCTGAGCTAAACTCATCTCAACTTCTGACCTGAACCCATAAACCAGGTCGAACCATACAGGAATTGGGCCTGGTACCCACAAGTACCTGTGATCCTGAGAAGATGGGTCAACGTACCAGAACATAACCAGGTTCACCCGCACGGCTTGGAGCAGCTCGAAGACTCGACCCGGTTTATAGTTCAGGGTCCAGATCTGTGACTGGAGAACAACCAGAACCTGTCATAACGACTGCTGAAGAAGCTGAAGCTGAGCAGGTAAGCTAAATAATGAGAAACTAGCTGTTAGCTGAAAGTAGCATAAGATTAGCTGAAGGTGGCTAAAAGCTGAAAGTAGCATAAGTTTAGCTGAAGTTAACTGAAAGTTGCATAATCAATCAACCTTTATTTATACAGGTAATTCCCATTGAGCCTCGACTCATTTACAAGAGAGACCTGATTTAACAGAGAAAGATGACACAATGGACAACAGCAACAACAATAAACAGTTATAAAAAAGCATACTACAGGGTTTTTGTTTTTGTTTTTTTTAACAAATAGGATGGCTAAAAGGAAAAGGTAACAAAACAAAACGAAAAAAAAACCCAGCTAGATTCCAAGACAAATGTATAAAACTAAAAACAGGAACATGTCTGCATTGGTCCCTGTCAGGAGTCCAACAGATTCTTAAAGACACTTAGAGAGGTCAAAGGTCGAGAGCTTCAGATCTTTTTACAAGATATTCCAGGAAACAGGAGCGGAGTAGGAGAAGGTCCTTTTGTCTAGTTCAGTCCTCACTGAGGGAACACTGCAGGTAATGATGTCCTGAGAGCGCACGCTGTAGCTGCACTCACACAGAGACATGTAGGAGGAGATGTATGAAGGCAGCAGACCAGGAAGTGATTTATAAGACTAGCTGAAGTTAACTGAAAGTATCCTGATGCATGCTCAATAATCCAGGTAGAAAAATCCAAAAAAGTTCAATCTGGTCCTCTAGACATTCAAAAAAACAAGAAGTACTTCAGGTCTTTTGTCCACATTGTCGTCTAATAAACAGGAAGTACTTCAGTTCTTTTGTCCACTTTGCCTTCT
>NC_056510.1:1346872-1347394 GCF_014905685.2 Nematolebias whitei
GCCTTCTAATAAACAGGAAGTACTTCAGTTCTTTTGTCCACTTTGTCGTCTAATAAACGGGAAGTACTTCAGGTCTTTTGTCCACTTTGTCTTCTAATAAACAGGAAGTACTTCAGTTCTTTTGTCCACTTTGTCTTCTAATAAACAGGAAGTACTTCAGGTCTTTTTTCCACTTTGTCTTCTAATAAACAGGAAGTACTTCAGGTCTTTTGTCCACTTTGTCTTCTAATAAACAGGAAGTACTTCAGGTCTTTTGTCCACTTTGCCTTCTAATAAACAGGAAGTACTTCAGTTCTTTTGTCCACTTTGTCTTCTAATAAACAGGAAGTACTTGAGGTCTTTTGTCCACTTTGTCGTCTAATAAACGGGAAGTACTTCAGGTCTTTTGTCCACTTTGCCTTCTAATAACAGGAAGTACTTGAGTTCTTTTGTCCACTTTGCCTTCTAATAAACAGGAAGTACTTCAGGTCTTTTTTCCACTTTGTCTTCTAATAAACAGGAAGTACTTCAGGTCTTTTGTCC
>NC_056510.1:1347404-1349927 GCF_014905685.2 Nematolebias whitei
AGGTCTTTTGTCCACTTTGTCTTCTAATAAACAGGAAGTACTTCAGGATTAAATGTCTTTGAACTGAACACATTCAATCTGTGCTTTGACTCAAATTTACTGTTTTTGATGGAATGAGCAGTTTAATCGTCCTGCAGCTGAATATTAAGTTAAATTTTTTTATTATAGTAATTACATATTATTATATGTTAATATATTTACAGTTTATCTCTTTAGTCACTCAGGGAACAGTTTGAGCTGAACATGTAAATAAACGAGGAAGTTCTGTGATTCAAAGAACAGCTGAAGTTCGGCTGTGAGTAATAAGTGTGAGCTGTGTGAAGGAGGTGTCATCGTGAAACGTCTTGGAGCAGCTAAAAATAGTTCATGATCAGTGAAACCTGAACGTCTCACAGCCGAACATCTGAGGCCTTAAAGCTGTGAGGCCTCGGGCCAGTTTTTCAAAATAAAAGTCAGTGTACAGGAAGACCATCCCGGTGACTCGAACGAGCGTTACGATTCACTTAACGAATAATGTCGAGGTGAAGAACGTGAAAACTGGAGTCATTTTAATCTTCTGTAAGAATTTAAAAAGTGTGTAAAAGATGCAAATAAGAAGAGGCTAAAAGAAACAGTTTTAATTTTTTATTCACCTTTTATTTATCCAGGTCGTCTCAGTGAGTCACGAGAACTCATTTTCAAGAGACCTGTTTCAGAGCAGATGGTGGGGGTTAAGTGCCTTGCTCAGGGGCCCAGAGTGGGGTAAATAAGGGTGGAGGCAGGTGTGGGTGTTTCACCTTTTCCACCCACATTTTGATGTTGACGCTACCGGGAGTTGACCCTGCGACTTTCAGATCACAGGCCCGTCTTCTCTAACCTCTGCGCCACCACTCCCCATTTTAATGCTGAATGACCTCGCTGAAGTAGGAGAAAGAACTGAATGAATTGATAAAGTTCAAACAAGCTGAACAGAAGCTAAAATGAGCCAAACAGCAGCTATGAAGTCAACTTCCATTTACCAAAGCTACAAACGTCAGTTAGCAAAGCTGCACCTACAAACTAAATGGGATTTACCTGTATAAATAAAGGTTGATTGATTGATAAATCATCTGACATGGGGAAAAAGTTCATTTAGAATCAGCTACAAACTAAAATGTGCTAAACAAGTCAAAAGAAATAAACCTTAGCTAAAAACAAATCAGAAAGATTTTATCCATCCATCCATTTTCTTTACCCGCTTATTCCATTTTGGGTCACGGGGGTCACTGGTGCCCATGTCCAGCAATCACTGTGCGAGAGGGGGGGACACCCTGGACAGGTCTCCAGTCCATCACAGGGACACATAGAGACAAACGAGACAAACAACCATTCACTCTCTCACTCACACCTAGAGCCAGTTTAGAGTTACCAGTCAGCCTAACATGCATGTTTTTGGTCTGTGGGAGGAAACCGGAGTACCCGGAGAAAACCCACGCATGCACGGAGAGAACATGCAAACTCCAAGAAAGATTTTATAAGTAAATCAAATTATTCAAAATGTATTCAAAGTATTAACTTTTTTATATATAGAATTATTTTCCCTGAGAAATAAATTCAAATAAATCCCAAAATTTTTTCTTTTTGAAATCTGCTTTTTATAACAGTTTATTGTTGTTGCTGTTGTCCACTGTTGTCATCATTTTTTATTTAATCAGGTCTCTGTTGTAAATGAGTCCTCGGGGCTCGATGGGACTACCTGAAGCTCAGCGTTGGAGGACCATGAGCAAGAATTGTTTGGTGATGATGATCTCCTGAGGAGAAATTGAATTCAACTAAAACAAACAAAAATCTTGATCTTCAAGGTCTGATGGTCCGAGCAGATCAGTGGATCCCTGTTTGGTTCTGACAGGACTGATGGGTTAAGGCCTAGTCTGAACACAGTTTGGACCATGGTGGACTACAGCTGTAGAGGAACTCTAATCCCAAATATTTTCAAGTGGTTCTGTTCAAGCCTGGTGGATCAGTTGGTAGAGCTGCTGCCTCTCAGTGAGCAGGTTGCCCTGGTTCAAATCCCGGCCCGGGGTCTTTCTGGGTGGAGTTTGCATGTTCTGTCCATGCTGCGTGGGTTTTCTCCAGGTCCAGACAGGCTGCAACGGTTCAAACAATAAAACAAACAGAAACAAATGGCTGCACAACAGTTAATATACGATTAATATACCGACGTTACTGTTTTATTAGTTAGTAAATGTTGTTTGTAAGTGACGTGAGGCCCTCAGAGGACTTTAATGTGAAAGGTTCTGGGTTCAGTTCTGCTGTTTGTCTGGATTTTTGTTCAATGCGCTCTGACGACAACAGACAGATGTTTTAGCTGTTCGTGCATCAAAACGTTTAGTAAATTCAGCAGATTGGTGCCACGACTTCTGGTTTTTGAAACTCAGAAACATTTCAACATATGTATTTATTTTGACAAAATGGTAACTGGACAGCGCCAGAACCATAGAGAACTGGACTGCGCCACAACCATAGAGCTCTGGACTGCGCCAGAACCATAGAGCTCTGGACTGC
>NC_056510.1:1349937-1353759 GCF_014905685.2 Nematolebias whitei
GAGCTCTGGACTGCGCCAGAACCATGGAGCTCTGGACTGCGCCAGAACCATAGAGATCTGGACTGCGCCAGCACCATAGAGCTCTGGACTGCGCCAGAACCATGGAGCTCTGGACTGCGCCAGAACCATAGAGCTCTGGACTGCGCCAGAACCATAGAGCTCTGGACTGCGCCAGCACCATGGAGCTCTGGACTGCACCAGAACCATAGAGATCTGGACTGCGCCAGAACCATGGAGCTTTGGACTGCGCCAGAACCATAGAGATCTGGACTGCGCCAGCACCATAGAGCTCTGGACTGCGCCAGAACCATGGAGCTCTGGACTGCGCCAGAACCATAGAGCTCTGGACTGCGCCAGAACCATGGAGCTCTGGACTGCGCCAGAACCATAGAGATCTGGACTGCGCCAGCACCATAGAGCTCTGGACTGCGCCAGAACCATAGAGCTCTGGACTGCGCCAGAACCATGGAGCTCTGGACTGCACCAGCACCATAGAGATCTGGACTAGGCTGATGGTCCTTCTTGAGCATGTGATCAGCTGGTTCTGGTTGTCAGCAGCAAACTGGTTGATCCACTCTGAGAAGGTGCTATTTAAGAGACTGAGCTGAATATAGCACCTCAGACTGAGGAAGTCTCTTGGATGAGAGACGAAATGGTTCTACATTTTTTTGCTTTGTTTTGTTTTTTGTTTTTTTGAATGTCCAGAGGACCAGATTTAACTTTTTTGGATTTTTCTACCTGGATTATTGAGCATGCGTCAGGACACGTATTAAAAAAGGCTAAAGTAGCATTAGGAGGCAGGAACAGAAGCAGCAGCTGAAGCAGATTTCAAAGAGAAAAATGTTTTGGAGGAATTTGAAGCAATCTGAATCCAACATGAGTGGTCAAAGCTGGATGACTGGGGCGGCTGTGGCTGAGTGGTTAGAGCAGTTGCCCTCTAATGGGAGAGTTGGGGGTTCGATTCCACCAGCAGTCACATGCTGAAGTGTCCCTGGGCAAGACACTGACCCCCGCATTGCCTCCGATGTGTCCCATCAGTGTATGAATGTGATACAGCTCTGATTATAGTAGAGAGCAGTATGAATGTGTAAACGAGGCACAGGTTGTTGTAAAGAGCTTTGAGTGTCTGGATCAGATAGAAAGGAGCTGTATAGGTACAGTCTAGAGTTATATGCTGCTGGTGCAGTCCAGAGCTCTATGGTGCTGGTGCAGTCCAGAGCTCGATGGTGCTGGTGCAGTCCAGAGCTCTATGCTGCTGGTGCAGTCCAGAGCTCTATGGTGCTGGTGCAGTCCAGAGCTCTATGGTTCTGGTGCAGTCCAGAGCTCTATGGTGCTGGTGCAGTCCAGAGCTCGATGGTGCTGGTGCAGTCCAGAGCTCTATGCTGCTGGTGCAGTCCAGAGCTCTATGCTGCTGGTGCAGTTCAGAGCTCTATGCTGCTGGTGCAGTCCAGAGCTCAATGGTGCTGGTGCAGTTCAGAGCTCTATGGTGCTGGCGCAGATTGAACTTTTTTGGATTTTTTAATACATTCTGCTGCTTTTAACTTCCAGCTACTGTTCTGCTACTTTCAGCTAGCCTTTTGTTATTTTTGACTTCCAGCTACTCTTCTAATTTTCTATGTTAGCTACTGTTCTGTATTTTTTTAGCTAGTCTTTTGCTACTTTGAGCTAGCATTTAGTCTTTTTTTCTTTTAGCTTTAGCAGCTCAGTTTGAGCTTCTTTAACTAACTTCAACTGTTATTCAGTTTTCTGTTTGTCCTCTTTCTGACAGACCGAACTGGTGCTGCTGGAATGGTCCGGTCCAGTCCCAGTGACTGGGCTCTCCTGGTCCTGCAGGCCCCCTGTCAGCTGCCTCTAGCCCCGCCCCCTCCCACCCTGTAAATACCTCAGGCCTCCCTGGTCCAGATTTAGAGCCCAGTCTTTCCCAGACTGTTGGACCCAGCTGTCCAAAGATTCACAGATCCTCTCAGCAGACCCTGTTTCCTTCAGGTACTGGTCTTTCTCCTCTTCTTCAGTTCCTGATCCTGCTCCTCTCCTTCAGGTCCTGGTCTTTCTCCTCTTCTTCAGTTCCTGGTCCTGCTCCTCTTCAGTTCCTGGTCTTTCTCCTTTTCTTCGGTTCCTGGTCCTGGCCCTCTTCTTCATGTCTGCAGTCCTTGGTCTCCAGCAGTTCCTCCTCTGAGATGATGTCAGACCCTTAGACCTCTGTCTGGTGACCCTGGTTCCACTGAGGCAGACCTCAGCCATGGAGCCTTTTGCTGAGGTAAGACACCTTCCAGACCTCCTCAGTCTGAGTCCAGACTTTGTTTCATCCTTCAGCTCATCTGAAGCTGAAGGTCCAACATTTCTTCATTAACTACATGAACTTCCCTCTGAGCATCGACCACCAGCTCTGCTCAGTGTCTCATCATCTGAGCTGCCTCCCTTGTCTTTACCTGCTTCTCCTGTCTGAGTCATGAGAGGTTGGTGTCCATGTCCAGCAGTGTGAGATGGGGGACACCCTGGACAGTCCACCACAGGGACACACGGAGACAAACAACCATTCACTCTCAACTTTGAGACAGTTCATTTGGATTCTTAGGAGTGATTTTATTTTTGGACAGCTTCCGTCCTCCTGGGCTGAAGCTCTCCTGTCATGTCCTCCTCGCCTGTGGAAGTGAAGGCCACCAACATCAGCTTTAACTTTGTTTTGATTTTTCTTTACACTTCTTATGCACTTCAGATGTCAAGATGTGGACTTTTTCCAGAGTTTAGAATTTTACAAAGTTGTGTTGGAATTTGGGGACCCTAGAACGTTTCTGCAGTAATCTTCTAATTTAGCTGTTAGTCTCATAAACAACTTGTCTTCACTTACACTGCACTGCACTGCTTTCTTCACTGCACTCAACAGGGGCAACAGCTATTAGAAACAGAATGAGCAAAAGTAGAGAGCAAATATTTTAATATGACACAAACTAAAGGAAATGGTAAAATTCATTATTTACACAAGTTTTTTTTTCTGTAAATTTATGGTCAGTGTTGAAGTTTTCTTTTGAAACTCTCATTAACTGTTTGCTGATCCTCTTTTAGGTCCCGTTGTTTGAGATGGATGAGGATGAGGTGGAGGACATTCTGTCCATGAAGAACAAAGGTAAACAAAATATGCTTAGATATACAAATACAAAAAAAAAAAAAGAAAGCCATCAATAATTTTACCTCAGTGAAGCAGTCAATACAAGTTTTTAAAGAAAAGAAAGATTGAGCTTCAAATTTAGGTAGATCTGCATGTCATCTGTGTAGCAAATAAACAAGATGCTTTCTAAAGATGGAGCCTGAGGGAAGCATGTTGATATAAAATAAAATGGGACCATGAATAAATCCTTGTGGAACACCACATGGGAGGGTGGCTGAAAAGGAAACAAATTCTCTGAGGTTTAAAGGAGAAACTCCTGTCAGACAATCTGGTGTAGAGACTTTGATACCACAGAGATCCATCATATGGTATGGTTTAATATGGTATGGTTTAGTATGGTACGGTTTAGTATGGTGCGGTTTAGTATGGTATGGTTTAGTATGGTATGGTTTAGTATGGTACGGTTTAGTATGGTATGGTTTAGTATGGTACGGTTTAGTATGGTATGGTTTAGTATGGTATGGTTTAGTATGGTATGGTTTAGTATGGTATGGTTTAGTATGGTATGGTTTAGTATGGTGCGGTTTAGTATGGTATGGTTTAGTATGGTACGGTTTAGTATGGTACAGTTTAGTATGGTGCGGTTTAGTATGGTATGGTTTAGTATGATATGGTTTAGTATGGTATGGTTTAGTATGGTATGGTTTAGTATGGTA
>NC_056510.1:1353769-1354073 GCF_014905685.2 Nematolebias whitei
TATGGTTTAGTATGGTATGGTTTAGTATGGTATGGTTTAGTATGGTACAGTTTAGTATGGTACAGTTTAGTATGGTACGGTTTAGTATGGTATGGTTTAGTATGGTATGGTTTAGTATGGTATGGTTTAGTATGGTATTTGTACGACCAAACTCTGAACTCTGTATTTTAACCAAGGTTCTAGAAAAAAAACAATAAACTCTCATATCAAAAAGTATTTGGTCTCATTCTCAGTTACATCCAACAATAAAACATAAAACATGTCCACACCACTGTCCCTCCTCTGGACATGTCCAAACCACTGT
>NC_056510.1:1354083-1356869 GCF_014905685.2 Nematolebias whitei
TCTGGACATGTCCACACCACTGTCCCTCCTCTGGACATGTCCAAACCTTCTCAGTGTGTCCTCTCTAACTTAATCTCCCAGTTGCTCAACCTGTGCTGTACCTCTGATGATCTCGTTCCTGATCTTCTCAAACCAATGCAGACATGTTCTTGTCTTTAGTTTTCTACACCACCTTATAATCTAGCTGTTTTTTGTTAATTTTTTTAAAATAATCTTACTTGTTATTCTCAGTTTGTACACATCCTTTATGATTGTCCACTGTTGTCATCACTCTTTGTTTAATCAGGTGTTTCTTGTAAATGAGTCCTCGAGGTTCAGTGGGACTAACGTGTAGAAATAAAAGTTGAATGAATGAATGACACTTTAAATCACAAAACTCTCCATTTTTAACACATTTTCACGTTGTACTGTTAATGTTCAGGTGTGTAACACTCTTTGGCCCCACCTGCAGGTGTGGACTCCGACACCTTCATTTACATGAACTTCATGAAGAGCCACAGCTGCTACGATGCCATGCCCACCAGCTCCAAACTGGTAATCTTTGACACCTCCCTGCAGGTAGGACGTTGTTCAGTGTGACTCTGATGAACTGGAACGTACACACACGTTTTAGATTGTAACAACAGGGTGTGTGTGTTGTTCAGGTGAAGAAAGCTTTCTTTGCTCTGGTGGCGAACGGTGTGAGGGCAGCGCCTCTGTGGGACAGCAAGCTGCAGTGTTTTATGGGTGAGAAGAACCATGTCTGACTCTTTCAGTTACTGCTCAACACTTTGACAGTCACAGTGGATAACTTTTAAATCCCTGAATTTTGATGCATGTGCGTTTTGATACAATCATTTTACTTTAGTCAGAAAATATCCTGACTCTTGCTCAGTAATCCAGGTAATAAATTCAGCAACGTTCAGGCAAGTCGGTCCACTGGACGGTTTCTTTTTGTTGAAATGTTTCGTCTTACATCCAGAAGACTTCATCAGTCCAAGGAACCGCAACAAACTCAGTGTTATAAACAGCACCTTCACATAGTGGGTCAACCAGTTAGATAGTGCTCAGATGGTTTCTGGAGTCAGCCCTCTTTCCCGCCGACTCGTCTGAGGAAGAGGAGATATATTCAGGTTCAGACAGGAGGTGGGTTGTTGCCTTCGACACCCACGGAGACACGGGGAGCCAGCCTCCGAGGACTCTGGCTGGAGCGTCTGGAACTCTGGAGGGTCAGCCTCACCAGGCTGCTTGGAGACCTCTGGAGGTTCAGTCGACCAGGATTAGGTCTGCCGTTGGCCCCCCTTATGGTGGCCACAAGGCTGGACAGGATCCACAGGCAGAAATCATCCTACTGACAATTCAGGAGAAGAACTGGGCTCACCGGGGATCAGAGCAACAGGTGGCAAGAGAAGAGGACACACCTCTCCTTCCATGTCTCTCCAAAAAGCTCAACTTGGTTCTAAGGTATTTCATTTTCAGAAAAAAACCCAAAGATGTTCAAAAGGTAGAATCCATAACTTTGTATCAGGTCCATGATTCAGAGTCCACAGTTCCAACGAGCAGGAGTAGATCTTCACTAAAAGGTTCTTGTGTCAAGGGCAGCTCGCCGTCAGAGACTCCACAGGAATGTGAAATAATCCAAAAAAATCTGACCTATAGAGAGGTCAAAAAACATTAAACATTCATTTGGTTGTGCAAAACTTCAACTGAGATTACCAAACAAGTTTACCTTTAGCTATAGATTCAGTGTTTGTTTGAAAGAGTAAATCCTGAACAATAAATATATTGATGAAATGATTTGTTTCCATCTTAATCCATAAAACACAGACTCATTCAACAGGCCAATCCTTAGTTTTCAGGGTGTAAACGGGTCCAAAGCTCGTGTTCTGGTGGGCATCGGGTGTGGTGGGTGGCACTGAGCTACAGTTTTAACTGGCAGCAAAAGGAGAGTTTGGAAAATGACTTTGTAAACTTAATTAAATCAATAAGAGGTTTTACTAACATCTAGTGAACTCACCGTTCGTTTGTAGAAAGGTCTGAAAGTCCAGAAGTCTCTGAACAGGCCAGTCAGTCCGACAGAGGAAGAGAGGAAACAGGAAGTGACATGACCCGCTGGCACTCCCAGAGAGCATCAACATGCAGTCTGATGACCTGGTGCAGCTGCTGGACCCTGGATTACACCAGTGATGAACCCGGACGCAGACAGAAACTCCAGGACAAATAAAGAACTTATTAAAGTTAAAATACAAAATCAAAGAAACACGAGCAGGAAAGCTGAGCAGGACGACGAGAAGCACAGTCCTCAGACGAGGGACAAAGAGCAGGAGTTGAATGTGACAGTGCTGGAGTTTGCAGACTGGTGGTACAATGGTGCAGTGGAGCAGTGGTTAGACCAGTCACCTCACAGCAAGAACGTGTTGTGTTGACCTCCTGCCCTTTTTCCTGTTTTTCTCCTGCATGTGTGGGTTTTCTCTGGCGCTCTGGTTTCCGCCTCCACCAGACTAAAAACCTCATGTTGGCTTCACTGCTAAACTGCGATGGACTGGAGACCTGTCCAGGTGTCCCTGCGATGGACTGGAGACCTGTCCAGGTGTCTGTGCGATGGACTGGAGACCTGTCCAGGTGTCCCTGTGATGGACAGGAGACATGTCCAGGTGTCCCTGCGCTGGACTGGAGACATGTCCAGGTGTCCCTGCGCTGGACTGGAGACATGTCCAGGTGTTCCTGCGATGGACTGGAGACCTGTCCAGGTGTCCCTGTGATGGACTGGAGACCTGTCCAGGTGTCCCTGCGATGGACTGGAGACC
>NC_056510.1:1356879-1357086 GCF_014905685.2 Nematolebias whitei
CGATGGACTGGAGACCTGTCCAGGTGTCCCTGCGATGGACTGGAGACATGTCCAGGTGTCCTTGCGATGGACTGGAGACCTGTCCAGGTGTCCCTGCGATGGACTGGAGACCTGTCCAGGTGTCCCTGTGATGGACTGCAGACCTGTCCAGGTGTCCCTGCAATGGACTGGAGACATGCCCAGGTGTCCCTGCGATGGACTGGAGAC
>NC_056510.1:1357096-1366618 GCF_014905685.2 Nematolebias whitei
CAATGGACTGGAGACATGCCCAGGTGTCCCTGCGATGGACTGGAGACATGTACAGGTGTCCGTGCGATGGACTGGAGACCTGTCCATGTGTCCCTGTGATGGACTGGAGACCTGTCCAGGTGTCCCCTGCCTCTCATACAGTGACTGTGGCAGGGTAAAGAAGGAGGCTGGTTTTAGGGACAAGGTGACACAGAACTCCAGCGTACCTTGTGCAGGACGGTTCCTCCTGTCCCTGAATGGTTGTGTGCTGTGTGTGCAGGTATGCTGACCATCACGGACTTCATCAACATCCTCCATCGTCATTACAAGTCTCCTCTGGTGAGTCCACACGTTTTATAATCTGTTAGTTTTGTCATGTTAAATAAAAGTTGTGTTTTGTCCGCAGGTTCAGATCTACGAACTGGAAGAACAAAAGATCGAAACATGGAGAGGTCTGGAAGTCCGTCACCTGTGCTGCGTGTTGATTTCACTGTCTTTAAAGAAGACATGACATTAGGAGACCACATGTCAGCAGATGTTTGCTGACAGAGCTCCAGGAAACACGTGATAAGTCTGAACACAGCAGTTGTACCCAGTGAGCTGACTGCAGAGAACAATCCAGTTCATCTTCCTCTTCTTTACCTGATGATGCATTCACTGACCCTCACACAGTTTTCACTCATTTTACACAAATTCTCACATGCAGGTCATTTTCTAACCAAACGATGACTTCAGAAGCAGAAGAGCTCATGATGTTCTCTCAGTGTTGTGTCCCAACAACAACATGGCAATTCAGGGGGTGGTGGCGCAGAGGCTAGAGAAGGTGGGCGCAATCGGAAGGTCACCGGTTCAACTCCCTGGACTGACAACATCAAAATGTGGGTGGGAAAAGTGAAGTGCCACCACTGCCGCACTCATTTTGTCCCACCCTGGGCCCTTAACCCCCCCCCCTCCCCCCATCTGCTCCTCCAGGTGCCCTACATGGAGCTCTCTGCTCCACACAGAGGCTGTGGTAGCTCGGTGGTCTGTGATGTCATCAGGAAGTGTAAAAACTATTTCCAAGCCGCCATACGAGTTAATTTGCTGTGGCGACCCCTGAAGAAGGGAGCAGCCGAAAAAACAAAAAGCACAATCAAAACTGGCTCGCCACGCCAATATCCAAGATGGCCACCACAATACAGTTTATCTATGTAAACTGACCTCCCCGATCATTTGAAAACTATGTTTATAGTTTTATATTGTTTAAACGTATAGTTTCCTCAAATGATTGGGGTCAAAAATTAATCCAATTGATCCAAGGCCACCATTACAGGTGCTGGTGGATGAACCTGCTCCATCCTGTCCAGAATCCGTCTGCGCTGCCTCAGGCAAGAAAAACCTCCTGTGGTCTTCTCCACAGTGTAACTCCGCCCACTTGAATATCCATCATCTTTACCTGCTTCTTCCTTTTCGGGTCGCAGGTCTCCAGTCCATCACAGGGACACCTGGACAGGTCTCCAGTCCATCACAGGGACACCTGGACAGGTCTCCAGTCTAGGTGTCCAATTTAATTCCAATGAACACTCATCTCCAAAACTGGAAACATTCACAGTTCAACCCCCTCAGAGACGGGGGACGTCGGGGTACCGCTCTGTGATGTTTTTGACAGGAACCAGTTCAGATCCCATCAACATTTGATGGTTATTTGATCCATTTCTCTGGTTTTTAAAAACTCTCCTGAAGCGTTCAGAGCTCAGAGTGGGTCTGTGTTTCTTCACTATTTGTTCTATAAACTGTCCCTGAAGATGAAGAGTCCACATGTTGGGCCTGGATTTTACACGTACTTCCTTATGGGTTTTCAAATATTTCATATTTTAGAGGTTTCTGAGCCTTCGACATCAGTTTGAGCAACATGGACGGATGCAGGTGAAAGAGTTTTCTGCCTGAACCTCTACCACATTTGATCAGATCAGACATTTCATGAAGACGTCAGAAACTGTCAGATTGATGCGTTTCCTTTTAAGACGTTTGCTTGAGCTCGTGTTTGTGTTTGCAGAAATCTATCTTCAGTACTCTGTGAACCGCCTGATCAGCATCACACCTGAGTCCAGGTAAAAACTCATTTTATTGTTTTCTTCAGTTCTGGCTCAGCTTGTTTAACATCCATTAGTTCTCACGAACTATCGACTGGGGGGATACTTGTTTCTTCATGTCTCCACATTCCCCATCAAACACAAGTAGAGTGTCTTTATGAATGTCTTTTTACCGGGCTCTCCAGTTTGTTTTCAACAAACGTAAAAATAACAAGACAAAGAATTTAGGATAGACAATCAGTTGCTGTTAGTGGGTTGAACAAACTTATAATGAATCCATTTTTCATCAAGAAATGTTTGTCAGAATGCCGGTTGGTCAGTTGTCATGGTCTGATCAGTCATTTCATCATTTCTATTAAGATTTATCGACTGGTACATTTTAAGTCAATGCTTTTAATGAGGCAACAAGTTTTGATCCACCCCCTTAGTACAGCACGAATCATTGAATGCTGAACAAAATCCAGAACCCCATAAAGTATACTTCTAAAACACTTTGAGCAAGAGGAGCCATCGTGGAAAGATAAACCTCTTCAGGTCATGTACCTCGGACAGTTTGAGGAAGAGTCTGATATCAACACGTCCTACCAGAGTCTGGAGAGGGCTGGACTGAAGGACAGGCCAGAAGAACTAATCATGGCAGCACAAGAACAACAGAGGCCGGGTCTGCCCAACCAGACCAGACCCAAGATGCAGGTTCTACCAGACCAGACCCAAGATGCAGGTTCTACCAGACCAGACCCAAGATGCAGGGTGTGCAAAGATGTCCCTGAGACAGCCCAACACATCACAGCAGGATGTAAGATCCAGGCAAGCAAAGAAAACATGGAACACCGTAACCAAGAGGCTGTAATAATATACAGGAACATCTGGAACAATATACAGGAACATCTGTGCTGAGCATGGACTGGAGGTCCCACAGCCACAGTGGGAGACACCACCATGGGTGGAGGAGAACAGAAGGCCTAAGATACTGTGGGACGTCCAGATCCAGACAGACCAACGGGGGGATGTCTAACAAACCAGACACCGTGGTGGTCGACAACAAGAGGAGAAGGCAGTGGACATGGAGCAATGGTAGAAACAGCTAAGATACAGAAGATGAATCCTCAGGGTCCCAGAGCTCTGGTAGAGCATTTGAACTTATATAAAAGCCGATATAAAAATAAACAACTGGTTTGATTCAAGTGTTGCTGAACAGCTCTTTAGACTGGACTCCTACCGGGTAGGACACGTGACAGAATCCAAGCTGCTGCACACAACCTGCTGTTCTTCTCCACAATGTTAATTTTATTAAGTGTTTACAAATGTAGGTAAATGTTGATGTTTAACAACCTGTTAAAATACACCAAAATACAGGAAATGGCACCTCTGTTATTCTAAATTTTCTGCCCCCCCCCCCCCCCACCTGCCCACTGTTCCGGCATCAGTCGATTTACAACTTAAGCCCTGAACACAGGTATATTTTTCTCTTCAGCCTGTTTGACGCCATCTACTCCCTGTTAAAGAATAAAATCCATCGGCTGCCAGTCATTGACCCAGTGTCAGGAAACGTCCTCCACATTCTAACTCACAAGCGTATCCTGAAATTCCTGCACATTTTTGTAAGCAAACTCCTGGTTCCATAATCCCAGAATAAGATGTGGAAATTAAAACAATTCCAGGCTCTAACAACCCGTCCTGTCTGCTCTCACAGGGCTCCATGATTCCCAAACCAAGGTTTCTTCAAAAGAAAATAAGTGAGGTGCCGATCGGTACCTTTAAAGAGATCGCAACGATTCAGGAAACCGCTTCAGTCTACGAAGCTTTGACCATGTTTGTGGAGAGGAGAGTGTCGGCACTGCCCGTGGTCAACGAGCAAGGTAATCTAAAGAAATCAAACACCTGTGGTTTATTCATCACCTGAGGTGTGTGATTGTGTTTGTTAGAGAGATTCCAGGGGACAGACTTTAATAAAACTCTCAGAGAGTAATCACTGGATATACAGCGCCACACCTAATCAACCTTAGCAAACAGAATTAGTTATAACTCAGTTATTTGTGCAGATTTTGAGCTAAAATATGACGTGATAGTGGCTAAAGTTGTGCCCAACCCATACTCTGTGTGGTAACACAGAATATGCTGCTATAGACTTAGAACAAAGAGGACAAACTGACCTCATTTCATTAAATGAATTGTTAAAATTGAATCGTTTTCATTTGGTCTCATTTCTATCTTAACATGTGATTCTTGACCTGCCATTGTGTATCTATTCCTACCAAACCCAGCCGGTCGAAGCAGATGGTCCTCTAGTCCTGATCCTGGTTCTGCTAAAGGTTTCTTCCTCATGAGGGAGTTTTTCTTTCCACTGTCGCCTTCATGCTTGTTCAACATGAGAGTTCAGTGATGGAGTTAAACTCAAAGCTGCTCCTCAGATAAATAAAGTTAAATTATTATTTTATAGATGAATGTTTCTGTTAATTATTATTTTATACATGAATGTTTCTGTTCAATTATTATTTTATACATGAATGTTTCTGTTCAATTATTATTTTATACATGAATGTTTCTGTTCAGTCCCAGAGACAATTCTGTTGTGACTTGAAGCTGAAGAAATAAACTGAATTGAATTGTAAGAGATCACACAGTTCTTATTGATATTAGCAGTGGTGGTAAATGATGTGCATTCCTTAAAGATTGATACTTTTTTTGTTCCCCTGTCAATGAACAAAGAGGAGAATTGGAAAACCTTTTTGTCTGTCCACCCGTCTTGTGAACGTAATAACTTGAAAAATATCCAACATTTTTCAGTCAGGTCATCTGGACAGTTTCTTTTTGTGCTGAAACGTTTCACCTTCCATCCAGAAGGTTTCATCAGTCAAGGAAACACACAACACAAAACTGATTCTTCCCTCAAACAACTTACTCCAAAGTGGAACAAACCAGTTATGTTGGTGCTAAGATGGTGTCTTTGGTACGCCCCCTCCTCCGGTGCTGGCCCTCTTCCTTGTCGACAGTCATGTCAAACTGGTTCAAAACCAAAAAAGTCCATGCTCAATAATCCAGGTATACAATCCAATAATTTGCCATTTGGGGGCGTGCCAAAGTCACCATCTTAGCACCAACATAACTGGTTTGTTCCACTTTGGAGTAAGCTGTTTGGGGGAAGAATCAGTTTTGTTGTATGTTTCCTTGACTGATGAAGCCTTCTGGATGGAAGGTGAAACGTTTCAGCACAAAAAGAAACTGTCCAAATGACCTGACTGAAAAATGTTGGATTGTACACCTGGATTATTGAACATGGACTTTGTTAACTTGAAAAACAATTGTGCAACTGACTTTAATTTTGGTGTGTGGTTGCATGTAGGTGTAAGAAAGTTTGGGTTCCATGTCAAAATACAAGATGGCTTCCACCTCATATATGTAAACTAGCCACCTCAGTCATGTGAGGATACAATGTTTTCTAGGTTTTATTACTTATAGATTTATCAGATGATTGGGGTAACCCTGGAGGTGGCCGGTTTCATCTATGGGGACCAAGGCCACCATTGGCCACCCCTGGCTCCTCCGTTGAACTTGGAGGTGGATAAAATGGCTCCCTCCTCTCTCCAGGATTTGTCACTCTGCTCTCCACAGAGTAACTCCTCCCCACTCGAATATCTTGCACCAAAACATTCAGGTTCACTTTCATTCCAGTTCAGAAAAACACTCATGTCCCAAACTACAAACATTCACTGTTCAAGCCCCTCAGAGACGGGCTCATCCGAGTGTTTCCTCAGTGCATTCTACACCTTCCTGCCTCCCAGATGCTGAAGTTATTCCAGATGTTGTGCTGGACCAGAACGTGCAGCCATGTCTTCAGCCTGTTCTGTTTCTCCCCTGCAGGTAAAGTGGTGGCGTTGTACTCCAGGTTCGATGTCATCGTAAGTACATGTTGTGAACTTTTTACTCTGTTTTTTGTGCACGTGATCAACGGATGCTTTGTTAACAAAATATCTCGTGCACCACTGGCCAACATTTAGTGGATGGATGTTTGGGTGACGTCATTAATGAAAGGCAGCGGCTGCTGTCAGATTACTGAAGCAAAGCCACTTTCCTGTGTCTGTCTTTAAGAACCTCGCTGCACAGAAAAACTACAACAATCTGAACATGAGCATGCACGAGGCCATTGCTTCCAGAGTCTGCTGGGTGGAGGGGGTCATCAAGTGTTACCCTCATGAAACGCTGGACACCATCATCAACCGCATCGCACACGCTGAGGTACTCCACCAGACAAAGACCAGTCACACACCAGCTGTTATTACTGGAACCTGAGGGTTTGGATCTAAAAAAGTGAAGTGTGGTCCTGTGGAGGGTTTGGATCAGTAAAATACTCTAAAGCCTCCTCGTAAGAATCTCACAGAAACATGGAAACAAATGAAACTCATGTGGAACAGCCTAAACCTCACTTTCTCCAGACCCGCCTGTGCTTGCATAGGAAGTGAGACTGAAAAAGGTTATTGTGATAAAAAAAAAACTTTCTGGATAAAATGATGTTCTGAGTCCTGCGCTGTCACTTGGGGGGTCTGTCTGCCCCGCTCCACAGTGTCTCCTTCTAGTGGTCTTATTCAGCTCCTGCACCTCGCTGTGTTTCAGCCCAGATGTTGTCACTCTGTCTTCTCAGTGTTTGTCAGCGTCTTGTCATGTCTCCTGTGTCTGAGTGTTTTCCTTCAGGTTCTGCTCCCTGTTCTCCTCCTTCAGGTTCTTCTCCCTGTTCTCCTCCTTCAGGTTCTTCTCCCTGTTCTCCTCCTTCAGGTTCTTCTCCCTGGTCTCCTCCAACAAGTTTCTGCTGCCCCGTCAGCTCTCTTGTTGTTTTGTAAAATTCAGAGTTATTTTACTTCCTTACCTGGGAGCATGTTGTGATCAGCTGCACGTGGGTTCAACCAAACAAGCAGAAATTTATCAGGCACGCTTTTAAAAAAAAAACTTTTATACACACATGCATCATCAGGATATTTTATACACACAGTATTTATTAAGAGGAAGAACTTTGTTTTTGTCACAGAGAAGAGGTGGAATTGGAAATACCCTCTGTAGCATGATGACTTGAAAAATAAGTGAAGTTCCAACTTCCATTATGGTGTGTGTGTGTGTGTGTGTGTGTGTGTGTGTGTGTGTGTGTGTGTGTGTGTGTGTGTGTGTGTGTGCGTGCGTGTGACAACATCTTGGCGTCCATCCATCCATTATCTTTACCCACTTCTTCCATTTTGGGTCATGGGGGTCGCCGGTGCCCATGTCCAGCAGTCACTGTGCGAGGGACACCCTGGACGGGTCTCCAGTCCATCACAGGGACACATAGAGACAATTCAGAGTTATCATCAGTCTAACATGCCTGTTTTTGGTCTGTGGGAGGAAACTGGAGTACCCGGAGAAAACTCACGCAGCACGGAGAGAACATACAAACTCCACCCAGAAAGGCCCCTGGACCAGGATTTGAACCAGGGACCTGCTCGCTGAGAGGCAGCAGCCCTACCAGTTGCACCACCGTGCTGCCCAACATCTTGGCATAAACAAATTAATTTATAAGGGTGAGTCTAAGTGTCGGGGCAGCACGGTGGCGCAACTGGTAGAGCTGCTGCCTCTCAGCGAGCAGGTCCCTGGTTCAAACCCCGGTCCAGGGGCCTTTCTGGGTGGAGTTTGCATGTTCTCTCCGTGCATGCGTGGGTTTTCTCCGGGTACTCCGGTTTCCTCCCACAGTCCAAAAACATGCATGTTAGGCTGATTGGTAACTCTAAATTGTCCCTAGGTGTGAGTGAGAGAGTGAATGGTTGTTTGTCTCGTTTGTCTCTATGTGTCCCTGTGATGGACTGGAGACCCGTCCAGGGTGTACCCCGCCCCTCGCACAGTGATTGCTGGACATGGGCACCAGCGACCCCCGTGACCCAAAATGGAATAAGCGGGTAAAGAAAATGGATGGATGGATGGAGTCTAAGTGTCCTTTGGCCCTTTGCTCATCTACAGACCAAACTGTGATGGTGTGACATCCACATGACGTCGGTCTTCTCTGATCTCTGTGTAGTTCCAGTCTTTTTCTGACTGTACATACTGGGCTCAACTGGTCTGTGATGTTCTGATACTGTACGAACTGGACTCTTTTTGTGTTTCCCCATTAGGTTCATCGGCTGGTTTTGGTGGACAGTGATGATGTGGTGAGAGGGATAGTCTCTCTGTCGGACCTTCTACAAGCCCTGGTTCTCTCCCCGGCAGGTATCGATGCTCTGAACTCCTACTGAAGAATTGCTCATCCGTCACTTGTCTCCCTTTCTTCTCTGGCTGCTCCTGTATTAATCCTGCTGACTTCCAATTATGAAAAGCTCTATTAATTCTGACAAAATGCTCCTGATGCTTACATATGGACTTTCCTCTGATTCTTCAAACCCTGGGATACTTGTCTCTCTGTGAATAAACTCCCAGTCTTTCCTCAGATTCCTGCCACTGGTTATAGACTAACATACCAGTGAAACCTGCAGCATGTTGATAAGGCCTTTACTTGGAACCTAGTAATTGCTTTTTCTGTATTCACCCACTTTCTTCAACACATTCTTTGTAAGAAAAGTTGTGCCCAGTCAACCAAGGCCTGTTGAGTCCTGCACCTCTTCTGGTTTTCTTTTCAACCTTCCAACATGTGAACAAACGGTTTGAACCTCTGTCTGAAGATCCCACCAATGAGCCTCGTTAGTCTCACATGAACCTTTCAAACCCTCAACCCGACATCTGCCGAACTTCTTCAGCAGGTGTCTTCATGCAGATGTTGTTGGCTTTCTCTAAAAGAACCAACGTTTTCCTGGGAGGAGGCCCATCTGAGACAACGGCTCCGATTCTGACTAAGCTTGCAACTGAACTTTCTTGTAGGTACAGGTCCATTTTACTGTTTATATCCTTCAGGGGAAAAAATCTCAAGTGTTTGACACTTACAGTACTTTTCATTTTGTCCAGATTAGAACACATTAATCTGCTGAAAACCCAGAGGGGTACCTCCACCCATGTATGGTATGTATGTATGGTGACATGTATTAATCTGACAAATTACACATTCAGGCAGCTGTGGATCAGTGGTTAGAGCGGTTGTCTTCCAATGGGAGAGTTGAGGCTTCAAGTGCATCGGCAGTCATATGTTGAAGTGTCCCTGGGCAAGACACTGAACCCCTCATTGTCTCTGTGTGTCCCACTGGTGTATGAATGTGTGTAGTAGAGTGCTGTATAAATGTGTGTAGTAGAGTGCTGTATGAATGTGTGTATTAGAGTGTTGAATAAATGTGTGTAGTAGAGTGCTGTATGAATGTGTGTAGTAGTGTTGTAGGAATGTGTGTAGTAGAGTGCTGTATGAATGTGTGTAGTAGAGTGCTGTATGAATGTGTGTAGTAGAGTGCTACATGAAAGTGTGTAGTAGAGTGCTGCATGAATGTGT
This sequence comes from Nematolebias whitei, assembly GCF_014905685.2. Lineage (NCBI taxonomy): Eukaryota > Metazoa > Chordata > Actinopteri > Cyprinodontiformes > Rivulidae > Nematolebias > Nematolebias whitei. Next base: position 1,366,571 of record NC_056510.1, read on the forward strand.
TTAGTAGAGTGCTGCATGAATGTGTGTAGTAGAGTGCTGCATGAATGT
>NC_056510.1:1366628-1366819 GCF_014905685.2 Nematolebias whitei
GAATGTGTGTAGTAGAGTGCTGCATGAATGTGTGTAGTAGAGTGCTGTATGAATGTGTGTAGTAGAGTGCTGTATGAATGTGTGTAGTAGAGTGCTGCATGAATGTGTGTAGTAGAGTGCTGTATGAATGTGTGTAGTAGAGTGCTGCATGAATGTGTGTAGTATAGTCCTGTATGAATGTGTGTAGTAGA
>NC_056510.1:1381819-1384910 GCF_014905685.2 Nematolebias whitei
CTCCCCTCAGGAAGGAGGTTGAGGAGCATTAAGTGTAGAACCACTAGACTGAGGAACAGCTTCTACCCTGAGGCTGTTAGACTCATGAATCTCTAACCAGGAGAATCACTGTGATGACACTTTGAATGGTGAAATGTGCTGCTGATTATCCATGCTGCTGATCTCATGCTACTGATCTGTTTCATGTTCATTTGTACTCATCTGCTCACACAGACTCATGCTCGTGCTGCTGTTGTTCAGCGTATTGTTTTTGTACTAGTGTTTAGTGCATGTCTTAGTTTATATCTTACATCATTATTTACAGTTTCTTTTTACACTATATTTTTGCAGTTGTTGGATGGAACTGGGACCCTGTGCAAATAATTTCGTTCCTCCTCATGTACCACATGTGATGTGAATGATATTAAAACTTACTTAAACTTGAACTTTAAAAAATCCATGTCCTCTGACGTTAGTCACAAGTGCTGAACATGAGTTTGGAATGAACGAACATCTTTCTTCTGTGAGCAGGATGAAGATATTTGGGCTGAAAGTGAAGAAGAAGAAGAAAGACGCCTCCGACCTGGTTCTGGCAAACAAAGGAGCTGTGGGTAAGGCCTTAAAGACAAACACTCGTCACTCAGTGCGTGATGAGTGTTTGTCTAACTGTGGACAGACTAACCCTTATCAAACATGCACAGTCAGGTCAGTTTATTTCTGTAGCTCCAGGTCCCAACAGAAGTCGTCTCAGGGCACCGAACAGAAACATTCAATTATAAAATAATAATTTAACATTATTTATGAGACACAGTTCGGACTCATCCAGGCTTTGTCCGAGACAGAACACCTAAATACATTTCTCATGAAACTCACGTGTTGATGAAAGACCTTCAGTCTTTACTTTACAACAACCTAATGCTGCACAAAGTGCTTCAGAGAGCAGAAGGTAACATGAATGTTGCAACAATGCCATGTTGGATGAAAATCCTGTCAGAATAACTCGTTTTAAGAGTAGATTAAATGAACGGAACGCCAACGTGCGTTGTCTCTGAGGGATTTGAGTGCTGAGCATTTTTGTAGAGCGTTTCAGGGCCCAGACGGTGTAGAGGAAGGGCAGCTGATTCGGACCCACAAGCCCCAGGTTCCATCCCCAGTCATTGCACATCTCGTGGTGTCTCTGAGCAGGACACCCTATCCCCAGCTGCTCCCCAAGCACCTTCAATAGCTGCCCACTGCACCACCTGAGTGTACCCCAGGTGTGATGGGTTAAATGCAGATAACTAATTTTACCATTGTATGAGAACGTACAATGATGACATCACATAACACATTTATTTATTTAGTTTAAGATGAGTGTATTTCTGGACTGGAAATGAAGAGAGAATAAAGTAAACCTTAATTATTTCATATATATATATATATATATATATATATATATATATATATATATATCACCCTGCAGATGTTGGATGCTGTCTATCATGGTGCACTAAGGTTCATAACTATCTGTAACTACCGTACCCACCACTGCACCCAGTATTCACTGGTTAACTGGTCACCATTAACTTCACACAGACTCTCTCACTGGTACATTTCCATCTTTAAATCACTTCCTGGTCTGCTGCCTTCATACATCTCCTCCTACATGTCTCTGTGTGAGTGCAGCTACAGCGTGCGCTCTCAGGACATCATTACCTGCAGTGTTCCCTCAGTGAGGACTGAACTAGACAAAAGGACCTTCTCCTACTCCGCTCCTGTTTCCTGGAATATCTTACAAATTGATCATCACTTCCTGTTACAGTGCATTTGAATATCTCGACAACTGTTCATGTCTGTAACAAAAATGTGATGAGGCCAAAGTTTAAGACCACATCTGTCAGGCTGGTGGTGTTTGTCTTGGCTGATGTGTCACACAATATTCACTTGTTTCTCTGTGCATGTGTGTAGACAGTGAGGTTGACGTGTCTCCTGAGGCACCACTCTTGCAAGTTGAAGAACAACACCACCCCGACCAGCCTGCGGTCAGAACCAGAACTGTACCCAACACAAAAAGGTAAAAAATTAAAGAAACGCTGCGTACGCGACACATTGTGCTTTAAACTTGAGCATAAAACTACCAGAGTCAGAGTTTTATGAAGCTTTCAGAAAATACTCACTGGATGTAAATCACATCTCACTGGTTCTTCTGGAGGTTTCTTCCTGTTAAAGGGAGTTTTTTCTCTCCACTGTCTCCTTTGTGCTTGCTCAGTATGAGAGACTGTGATGAAGAGAAGATTCAACTTGTCTGCTGCTTCTTCAGATACAGAACATTACCGATTGTCTTTCATCATGTAAAACTGAGATCAAACTTGGAGTGGTAGTAGCTGACAGTTGTTCAACATTAACAGATCTTACATGAGACTGAGTGTGATGTTATCGCTCGTCTCAGCATCGAACTATGTCTGATTGAAACTCAGGCGTTCCTTCCATCCTTTTATTTCCTTACAGTTTATTGTCACATTACTGTAGAGTTCTCTCTGTTCTGTGATTTATCAGTTGTAATGAAGCTTCTTTTAAAGGGGTGTTTTGGTCATTTTGGATGAGGTTTTGTGTAAATGTTATGAAGAATTATTATTTTACATGTTGTAATTAAGGTTTGTGAGAAACAGAGCTTAGTTGTGATTGGAAAGTCAGGCCAACAGCTAGAGCCAGAATCAGAATGTGTTTCTAAATATCTTCAGTCTCAAAGGTTTCGTGGTGATTTTCATCAGTTTGGTTTTATAAACCTGAAAAAAACTTGGGCGTGAGACGTCTGGCCATTCAGCCACATGCCCAGCAAGCAATCCTCTTGAAGGCATCTCTGACTGGCTGCAGATCTCTGACATACAGAGCCTGTATAGATATCATTGTTTCCATGACCGGGTCAGTACCAGGATCGTAGCCGAGGCCTGAGGCCCGTGTGCCCAGTCCTACTTTAAAGTGCTCATAGTGTAGGCAGGCTTCATGCTGCCATCAACGCCACCACTATGATGATAGCCCACTGCGTCTTTAGGATGCTCAACGGACCCCATCAAGACCCCATCAAGATCCCATCAGGACCCTATCAAGATCCTATCAAGACCCCATCAAGACC
>NC_056510.1:1384920-1412933 GCF_014905685.2 Nematolebias whitei
TCAGGACCCTATCAAGATCCTATCAAGACCCCATCAAGACCCCATCAGGACCCCATCAAGACCCCACAAAGACCGCCTGTAACTTTACGTGTCATCATCTCGTGTGAAGGGCTCTAACCAGGTCAAGCTTTAGATCTTTCAGAGTTCAGTTGGAGCTTTGGACCCGAGGACGAAGACCGACACGAGTCTGTCTTTCAATAAAGCTGGTGAAGCTGCAAACGTACAAAAACAGAGAATGACAATCTGGACGCACAAGAAGCTCAAGAGTTACACAAAAAGTGGACTGGTGAGGGAATAGAAGGCGACAGAAAATCAACACAAAGAAAACAGAAAACTAAAGTCCAAATGAAATAAAGATGAACACACACCAGGAAACACATGACGACATCAACAATCTCATGGTTTTACTTCACAAGTGTTGGTTTTAAACTGCTCAGTTAACTTCCGCATTGACGTTTTGTTTGTAAGGGTGGTGCAGTGGTTAGAGTCGTTGCTGCTCAGCTAGAAGTTCACAGGTTTGCCCCCGGTCTTATATGTGTGGGTTTTCTCCTGCAGAAAAAACCCTCTACGTTTGGTTCAGTGGTAACTAAATCATATCGAGGTGAGGGGGAGAGTGGCTGTTTGTCTCTATGTGTCCCTCTGATGGACTGGACACCTGTCCACCTGTCCCCTGCCTCTCACACAGGGACAGCTGGACACCAGCTCCCCATGGCCATAAAACGAGAAGTGTTTAATGAAAGTGGATGTTTGTGTTTGTAACCCACCAAAGAAGAGTTCTGTGGGTTTGGGATCATTTATTTTCATCTGTCAGCAAGCTTAAAAAAATCCTTGAACGTGTTTTATCTTTTAGATAACTAAGAGATGTTGCAAAGGAAAAAAAAAACTAAGTGAATGTTTTTTGTGAATTTCCACAGAGCCAAACTCATAACTCGCATCCACGACAGTGAAGGGAAACCGCAGAGCTTCCAGGTCAGAGCAGACACGACCCAAATCTGATTGTTGTTGGTAGCTGCCACCAAAAGGCAAAACGTGGCCAATAAAGTTCCACTTTGTGTGTGTGTTAGCAAAACATCAATCCATCCATTTTTAGCCAACTCTTCGATGTGGGGTTCCGGGGACCTGGTGCTTTTCTCCAGGGGTCGTTTTCTAGTCAGCCCAATTCAAGATGGCTGCCACAGCTAACTGACATAGCAAACATAAAAATGACTGTGTCAGTTTTACAGATGGCACGGTGTGGTAGTAGCTGAGAATCATTCACAACACACTTAAGACTGCTAACACATCTCACATGGTCAACTCCAAAATTTGACCCAAACTTTTACAACTTTGTTGTTTTTCACCTAAAAATGATTTGAGTTGAAACTTGAGGAATTCTTGCACGTTTATCTCGTAGATTGCCGTCAATATCACAGAAGCCAGGCAACTTGTGGGGGAAAACATTGACCCCAGCGTGGTGATCGAGATTGGCGAAGAAAAGAAACAGACGACGGTCAAAGAGGGAACCAACGCTCCGTTTTACAACGAGGTAAAAACGTTTTTTTCATTTGAACCCTCAGTTTTGGAACAAACTGTTCACTGACCGTCAACCTCCATCTCCTTCCTCCAGTACTTTGTGTTCGACTTCTTCGCCCATAAAGAAATCTTCTTTGACAAAGTCATCAAGCTGACGGTGGGTAAGCGTCGATGGGCATCGTGCGGAAACGTCAGAACAAATATATTTATTCTGTTAGAGTTGTCTTTTTCCATTTCAGACTGTGTGGCTTGTTGATCCGTCTCCCTGCAGGTGGTTCACTCCAAAATGCTGAGGACTTTCTCTGTGGGGTCCTTTAAGTTGGACGCAGGGACGGTCTACAAGCAGCCAGGTCCACCTTTGTCTCACGTGTCCTCTAATCTGTCCAGATGAGCCTAAACCAAGCTCCAATAATCACTTTATTCTGAGGAGTTGTGTGACGACGGTCTTTGTTCTGCCCCCCAGGTCACCAGTTCATCAATAAGTGGGCGATGTTGACCAATCCTGTTGACATCAGCACTGGGGTCAAAGGTTACATTAAGTGTGACGTCAGTGTCTCGGCAAAGGGAGACACCATGCTGCCAGGGCTGAAAGCAAGCGATGCTGAAGAACAGATAGAAAAGTACGACACTGAATGTTGACGATACAGTTAGCAAAGGTTTTCTGGAACGCACCGCAACATATTTAGATTACCATGCACCATCAGACACTCAAAATGTGTCTTTGTGTGAAGAAGATCTGTGTACTACAACTGCACTTTATCGAGACACAACTTTAACTACACAACTGTCGCGTCTCATCCTGGCCTGTGGCAGAGGGTGCTCCAAAATATTTCCTGAATTTACATTAAAATACCATAAATAAAACCTCTGGTACATGAGCTGTAACATTATCAAACATTCATAACTTTGCCTCTCAATGGTGATTGAATAAAACATGTTGAGACGAATCCTAATGCAACATTAATTACAGCAAGTTAACATAAACTTTATGTGAAGAGATGTAGGGAATGTTATACTGAGAGAGCAAACAGCTAACAGCTAACAGCTAACAGCTCAGATAAATCAAACAGGTCTACATATCTGTTTAATTCATTCAATTCAATTCAATTCAATTCAGTTTATTTATACAGGTGCTGGTCATAAAATTAGAATATGATGAAAAAGTTGATTTATTTCAGTAATTACATTCAAAAAGTGAAACTTGTATATTATATTCATTCATTACACACAGACTGATATATTTCAAAGGTTTATTTCTTTTAATGTTGATGATTAGAACTGACAACTAATGAAAACCCCAAATTCAGTATCTCAGAAAATGAGAACATTACTTTAAGACCAATAAAAAAAATACGATTTTTAGAAATGTTGGCCAACTTTAAAGTATGAACATGAAAAGTATGAACATGTTCAGCATCAATACTTAGTTGTTGCTCCTTTTGTCTGGATTACTGCATCAATGCATCGTGGCATGGAGTGGATCAGTCTGTGGAACTGCTCAGATGTTCTGAGAGTCCAGGTTGCTCTGATAGTGGCCTTCAGCTCTTCTGAATTGTTGGCTCTGGTGTATCACATCTTCCTCTTCACAAAACTCCATAGATTTTCCATGGGGTTAAGGTCAGGAGAGTTTGCTGGCCAGTTAAGAACTGGGTTACCATGGTCCTTAAACCAGGTACTGGTAGCTTTGGCACTGTGTGCAGGTGCCAAGTCCTGTTGGAAAATGAGATCTGCATCTCCATAAAGTTGGTCAGCAGCAGGAAGCAGGAAGTCTCTAAAACTTCCTGGTAGATGCTGTGTTGACCTTGAACCTCAGAAAACACCGTGGACCAACACCAGCAGATGACATGGCCAAAGTTATGTTCTCTGATGAAAGTAAATGTTGCATTTCCTTTGGAAATCAAGAGTCTGGAGGAAGAGAGGAGAGGCAAAGAACCCACGTTGCTTGAGGTCCAGTGTCAAGTTTCCACAGTCAGTGATGGTTTGGGGCCATGTCATCTGCTGGTGTTGGTCCACTGTGTTTTCTGAGGTCCAACGTCAACGCAGCCTTTGGAATTACAGGAATGGTTGTAAATTGGTTTTAATCATATCTATCTGATAGATTCCAGTTTGTAAATGTAAATACTAAATCTTCATTGTACACCAAAGTTAGTCATGGAGTTCCTCAGGGCTCAGTGCTTGGGCAATACTCTTTACTTTATATATGCTTCCATTAGGTAAAGTTATTAAACAAAATGGGATAAATTTCCATTGTTATGCTGATGATACACAATTATATTTGTCCATTAAACCCAAGGAATCCAATCAGCTATTTAGACTACAAGCATGTCTTAAAGACATAAAAACCTGGATGACCCTTAATTTTCTCCTGTTGAACAGACAAGACTGAGGTTTTAGTTTTTGGACCTGAGCACCTTAGTAATGAATGTTTCAGTCTTTCTCCCTCCTTAGATGCATTAATCTGTCCTCCAGCTCTAATGTTAAAAATCTTGGTGTTATTTTTGATCAGGACATGTCTTTTATCCCCCACATTAAAAACGTTACTAGAACCTCCTTCTTCCACCTGCGTAATATCACTAACATTAGAAACATCTGATCTAAAGATGATGCAGAAAAACTGGTCCATGCATTTGTCACGTCTAGACTGGACTATTGCAATGGTTTATTATCTGGGTGTCCAAATGCTTCTTTAAAACGTCTTCAGTTGATCCAAAATGCTGCTGCCAGAGTCCAACTATAGGATTTATCAAACAGAAAGTCTTAATCCCAGTCTTCAAACTGGACAATGTGTCAGCCTCACTGACAGAAACTGGAAGTTGGTTCCACAAGAGAGGAGCCTGAGAACTGAAAGATCTTCCTCCCATTCTGCTGCTGGAAACTCTAGGAACCACAAGTAAACCTGCAGTCTGAGAGTGAAGTGCTCTGTTAGGAAAACATGGACCAATAAGATCTGATATATAAGATGGAGCTAGGTTGTTGGGAGCTTTGTTGGTTAGAAGTAAGATTTTGAATTCTATTCTGGATTTGACAGGGAGCCAATGGAGAGAAGCTAAAACTGGAGAGATATGATCTCTCCCAGTAACTGCAGTTAGGGTTGGCTTGTTATGCTGCTATAGACTTAGACTACTAGAGGACAAACTGACCTCATTTCCTTAAATTAATTGTTAAAACTGAATAGTTTTCATTTGATACTATTTCTATCTTAACATGTGATTCTTGACCTGCCATTGTGTATCTGTTCCTACCAAACCCAGCCGGTCAAAGCAGATGGTCTCTTGTCCTGAGCTGGTTCTGCTGGAGGTTTCTTCCTGTTAAAGGGAGTTTTTCTTTCCACTGTCTCCACTGTGCTTGCTCAGGATGGGAGACTGCACCGAAGCCAAGATTCATCTTGTCTGCTGGATTCTTAGATAGAGAACTTTACTAACTGGCTTTTATGTGGATGTTCCTGTAAAGTCCCTGAGACAACTTTGATGTGAACTGGTGCTATAGAAATAAACTGAATTGAATTGAATTGGTCCTGTTAGCAGCGTGCTCCAGTGAAAATGTTAGGGATGTTGATTGAGGGAAGGAGGGTGAGGCAGTCCAGATGGACGATGGAAGTAATGGAAGTACGGTTCCAGACGGGCTGGACGCGCATCGTGCCGGGTCGCCCAACAAGTCTGCTCCTGACAACAAAAGATGACATGAAAAATGTACCAGTTACTGAGCCCACATTTAAATTTTGACCTTTTACTGACTTGAAGCCTCGTCGTCTTTACAGAAACAAACAAACAAACAAACACTTAGAAAATCAACAGCTTAAAGAAAGCTGGGGTTGGTTTGTTTTAGTTGTACTTGAAATATAGACACACAAAAAAATCACTCAGAAATTATGATTCTGTTGCATTTAGATCTGTGTGAAGGTCATTTTACACATTTCATTTTCTCTGTGATCTTACACTCAGGAACTGTTTGTGTAAAACATTTGACCATTTTTCACGTGAAGTTTAGAAGCACCAGTGCACATTTCTCCTGTCAAAGCTACAAGCTCACAGCTGTTTTAACATATTTACCTTAAGAAATGACCTCCATTTAAAAAAAAGTTCAGTTTGACCTTTGGGACTTGTCGTCCAAACAATATGGACGATGAGAACAGAGTCGTAGATTAAATTAGACGTTTCTTCTCTAAGATGTTTGCTCTTCTCTGCTGTTTCTGTCAGGAACTTGTTGATTCCAGAGGGGTTTCCCTCTGAACGACCGTGGGCTCGTTTCTGTGTGAAGGTGTACCGAGCGGAGGGCCTCCCCAGGAACAACTCCAGCATCATGGCCAACGTCACCAAGGCCTTCATCGGAGACAACACGGCCCTCATAGACCCGTATGTTGTGGTCACCTTCTTCAGACAAGTGGTGAGCTGAAAACTGTTCAACGGAGACGATGACCAAGAACACATGCAAACAGTTGTTAAATTACTGCGCTCCTTTCTTCTACATCAAATGATTTTTATTCTCATTAAATGTTTTCATCTCAACAAATCATTGACAATTAACCTATACTATATATATATATATATATATATATATATATATATATATATATATATATATATTTCTACACCATCTATTCTCCTTCCATTCATCCATTTATCCATCTATTCATTGAGTCCATCTACTCATCCATTTGTCTGTCCATTCATCCGACCAAATTTTTTAATGAATATTAAAGAAAACAAGTGCATACATTTAGAAAGTAGTTTTTCTGTAGTGTTTAAAACAAACTTTAGAGTGTTTGCTGAGTAAGATGTCATTTGTGTATTTTAGGGCCGCACGTCCACTCAGAAGTCCACCGCCGACCCGGTGTGGAACGAGCAAATCGTGTTCACCGAGATGTTTCCTCCTTTGTGTCAGAGACTGAAGATCCAGGTCAGAAAGTCTGTGAACTAAATAAAATAATGTCTCCAAATCTGGAAAAATGCTGCCTAATTTAGATTTCTTGCATCAGGTTGTTATTGTAAATAATAACTGGTCCTCAGTTGGTCTACCTGGTAAAATTAGATTATTATTATTTTTGTTGTTTTCCTTGCAGGTCTGGGATGAGGGGAGCGTAAATGATGTCGCCATAGGAACCCATTATTTAGACCTGAGACGCATTTCCAACGAACAAGATGGCGACAAAGGTTAGAGAGATAGAGAGAGGAATGAAAACAGACAGAAGGGCAGGAAGCAACAGAGTCAATGACATCACTCAGCACACTGCTTTGAGTTGTTGGTTCCTCCTGGTAGTTTTCATGTTTCTCTCCATCGTCAGGGTTCTTACCAACATTTGGTCCCGCCTGGATCAACTTGTATGGCTCGGCCCGAAACTACTCTCTGGGCGACGACACAGGAGAGCTCAATGAAGGCATCGGAGAGGGCGTGTCCTACAGGTTTGTGACATTGGAAACAGATTTTACTGAAGGCAAATGTTTTGATGCCAACACCCTCGTGTCTGACTGTGTGGGGTCAGGGGTCGGATCTACTTGGAGCTGACGGTGGAGATCATGTCAGGGGGGGCGGGCTCGGAGTCCAAACTCAGCCGAATGAGCAAACCTGTAAAAGATGCTAAAGCAGCCAAATCTGGAGGGAAGGACGGGAAGACTCCTGCTGTAGGAGGAGGTGGAGGAGGTGCAGGAGGAGCAGCTGATGATGACAAAGGGAAAGCTGGAGCAGCAGATGTTCTGCCTGTGGAATCTCCTCCTGTGGTAAGAATAAAATATATTTTGTGCTCCATAAAAAGATGATGTAGCAAATTTATGTAATCCCACTAAAATAACATTTGTTGAGATTTATTAAGAGTGCCAAAGAATAAACTTTACATCAGTTTTTGTACACCTTGAGAATAACAAACATTCTTCAGAGGACCAAAATATTCCAAGTTTGGACAGAAAAGATGGAGGATTTAAGAGGAGAGTGAAGAAAACCATTCGCCAAGGTCAAAGTCAAGGTCAAGGTTTCTTTATTGTCATTCTCATAATATCTGGTACATGTGGTGGAATGAAACTGTGCACACAGGGTCCCAGTTACATCCAACAAAAGTATAAATTGTAAAGAAAAACAATAATAAGATCTAAGATATGAACTAAGAAATACACTAAACTAAAAATACACCAGGCTCGACTACTGCAACTCCCTGTTTACTGGAATACCCGGCAAAAACCTTCAGAAGCTTCAATATATTCAAAACAGTGCAGCCAGGATTTTATTGAGAGCTCGTAAATTTGAACATATTACACCCATACGCCATAACCTCCACTGGCTTCCTGTCACCTACAGAATTCAGTACAAAATTGCTCTCATCACCATCAGTGTTTATACGGAAATTCACCGGATTATCTGAAGGACCTTCTTGCTCCATATTCATCCACCCGGTCCCTACGATCACAGAACAGTCATCTCCTCCACCTTCCACGAACTAAATTAAGAACCATGGGAGATCGGGCATTCTGTGTGGCTGCCCCCCCGCCTCTGGAACTCCCTCCCTGAATATCTGAGAGCTCCACAATCATTGACTGACTTTAAAGAAGGCTTAAAGACTTTTCTTTTTAAGCAAGCCTATCCTGCCTCCAAATGATTGTATCATTGATTTTATCATTGATTTTAGTTGATTTTATCAATGATTTTTAGTTGATTTTATCAATGATTTTAGTTGATTTTATCATTGATTTTAGTTGAATTTATCACTGACTTTAGTTGATTTTATCTTTGATTTTATCAATGATTTTAGTTGGTTTTATCATTGATTTTAGTTGATTTTATCATTGATTTTAGTTGATGTTAGCATTGACTTTAGTTGATTTCATTATTACTTTAGTTGATTTCATCATTGATTTTAGTTTATTTTATCATTGATTTTAGTTGAGTTTATCATTGATTTTAGTTGATTTTATAACTGACTTTAGTTGATTTTTATCATTGATTTTAGTTGATTTCATCATTGATTTTAGTTGATTTGATCAATGATTTTAGTTGATTTTATCATTTATTTTAGTTGATTTGATCAATGATTTTAGTTGATTTTATCATTGATTTTAGTTGATTTTATCATTGATTTTAGTTGATTTTATCACTGATTTAGTTGATTTTATCTTTGACTTTAGTTGATTTTATCTTTGACTTTAGTTGATTTTATCTTTGATTTTAGTTGCACTTTGTAGCACTTTGAGATTTTTGTTAATGAAAAGTGCATTACAAATTAAATTCATTATTATTATTATTATTATTAAGCACTAGTACAAAAACTATTTGCTGAACAGCAGCACAAATGAGTCTGTGTGAGCAGATGATCATGAATAAACACACCACCAGGAAACAGATGAGCAGCAATATGAAACAGATCAGCAGCAACATAAAACAGATCAGCAGCAATATGAAACAAATCAGCAGCACTATGAAACAGATCAGCAGCAACATGAAACAGAGCAGCAGCAACATGAAACAGATCAGCAGCACCAGGATGTGATTTTTCCCAGTGATTATTCTGGTTAGAGATTCATGAGTCTAACAGCCTCAGGGTAGAAGCTGTTCCTCAGTCTAGTGGTTCTACACTTAATGCTCCTCAACCTCCTTCCTGAGGGGAGCGGGGCAAAAAGTGTGTGTGCTGGGTGAGTGGGGTCCTTCATGATGCAGGTGGCCCTCTTCCTGCATCTGGAGGTGTAGATGTCTGTGATGGTGGGGAGACTGATTCCAACATCTTCTGTGCAGCCTTCACCACTCTCTGCAAAGCTTTTCTTTCTGCAGCTGTGCAGCTTCCATGCACACGTTGATGCTGGAGCACAGGATGCTCTCCACTGCACACCTGTAGAAGGAGGTGAGGACTGAGCTTCCAGACCAGCTCGCCTCAGCCGTCTGAGGAAGTAGAGTCTCTGATGAGCTTTCTTCATCAGGCTGGTGGTGTTGTTGCTCCAGCTGAGGTTGTTGTTCAGGTGCACACCCAAGTACTTGTAGCTGGAGACCACTTCCTCCACCACAGATCCTCCTACATTCAGGGGGTGTAGGTGTGTTTGTTCCATCTGAAATCCACAACCATCTCCTTCTTCTTCTCCACATTGATGTGAAAGTTATTCTCTTTGCACCAGCTCTCCAGGTGTTCCACCTCCTGCCTGTAGATGGACTCATTATTGTTTGTGATACATCCCACCACCATTGTATCGTCTGCAAATTTTACAATGTGACAGCCTGGATGGGTACGTGTGCAGTCATACATAAGCAGAGTGAACAGGAGGGGGCTCAACACACAGCCCTGTGGGGAGCCAGTGCTGAGGATTATGGTGGAGGAGGATAAATTATGGATCTTCAGAGACTGTGATCTGTTGATTAGGAAGTCCAGGACCCAGTTGCAAATGGAGGGGCTTAGTCCTAGTGTGAGTAGTTTGTCCATCAGGGTTTGGGGGATCATGGTGTTGAAGACAGATGTGAAGTCCACAAAGAGCATACGGACATAGAGTCCTTCTGCTCCTGGTGGGTGAGAGCAGTGTGGACCACAGAGGAGATGGTGTCTTCTGTTGATCAATTCTCATGGTATGCATACTGATGAGGGTCCACACTGATGTTGATGGTTGTTTTGATGTGGGTCATGACCAGTCTTTCGAAGCATTTAGCGACTATCACGGTGAGGACTACTGACTGGTAGTCATTCAGACCAGTCACTGTAGAGCTCTTTGGAACTGGGATTATGGATGGATCCTCTGATGGATGGATGGATGGATGGATGGATGGATGGATGGATGGATGGATGGAAGGATGAATGGATGGATGGATGGATTGATGGGTGGTTGGATGGATGGATGGATGGATGAATGGATGGATGGATGGATGAATGGACAGATGGACATTTTAAAAAGCTAAAACCTTAACAGTAAATAAGCAACGAGCAACCAACAAAGGTCACAAATACAACATAAAGCAACACAGCACAACCACTGCTTCACTGAAGGTTCTTAATGACGTTTTTGAAGCACTGGATGCTAAGGATTATTGTGCTGCACTTTTCTTAGACCTGTCTAAAGATTCTGACACTGTGGATCAGAACATCTTGTGTCATAAACTCTCTGAAACTGGTTTCTCAGAACACACTATTGGTTGGTTCTCTAACTATCTCTCAGACCGGAGGCAATGTGTTCAACATAATGGTACTTCCTCCAGTTATTTATCAGTCAACAATGGTGTACCACAAGGCTCAGTCTTAGGACCTACCCTCTTTACAATCTACATACATAATGTAGGTAAAAACATCCCTAATGCATCCATACATTTCTATGCTGATGAAAAAGTTGTTTATTGTCGAGCTAAAACAGTTGCTAAGGCTTTCCAGCTTTTGAAATCTGCATTCAACATCATCCAGACTGATTTGTTTCACCTCAAACTTGTCCTAAATGCCGACAAAACCAAAGGGATGCTTTTTTAAATAGGAAGTTGGTCCCAGCAGTTCTTCCTCTGATTTCATCCTCAAATGGTGTCCCCATTGAGTTTGTTGATTCCTATAAATATTTGGGTATCTTGGTCGACTCACATCTTTCTTTTAAGCTTCATGTGGAAAACTTGGTAAAGAAACTGGAAGTTAAACTGGGTTTCTTTTTCAGAAACAGATCCTGTCTAACCCTGAATGTTAGGAAACACCTTGTATCTGTGACTTTCCTTCCCTCCATTGATTACGGTGACATTATTTACATGAACGCTCCTACAAGAACCCTGCAGATGTTGGATGCTGCAGATGTTGGATGCTGCAGATGTTGGATGCTGCAGATGTTGGATGCTGTCTATCATGGTGCACTAAGATTCATAACTGGCTGTGATTATTGTACCCACCACTGCACCCAGTATTCACTGGTTAACTGGACATCATTAACTTCATACAGACTCTCCCACTGGTACATTTTCATCTTTAAATCACTTCCTGGTCTGCTGCCTTCATACATCTCCTCCTACATGTCTCTGTGTGAGTGCAGCTACAGCGTGCGCTCTCAGGACATTATTACCTGCAGTGTTCCCTTAATGAGGACTGAACTAGACAAAAGGACCTTCTCCTACTCCGCTCCTGTTTCTTGGAATATCTTACAAAAAGATCTGAAGCTCTCGACCTTTGACCTCTCTAAGTGGTTTTAAGAATCTGTTGGACTCCTGACAGGGACCAATGCAGACATGTTCCTGTTTTTAGTTTTCTACATTCGACTTAGAATCTAGATGTTTTTTGTTACTTTTCTTTTCTTTTTACTTTTCTTTTTTTTAGACATCCTACTTGTTAAAAAAAAATTGTATGACTTTTTATAACTGTTTATTTTTGTTGCTGTTGTCCATTGTTGTCATCATTCTTTATTAAATCAGGTCTCTCTTGTAAATGAGTCCTCGAGGCTCAATGGGATTTACCTGTAGAAATAAAGGTTGAATTGTGTTGTTTCATTTACAGCTAGCATGAGTCTGTATCTTACGGTAGTATCTGGCTATTCTACACTTTCTCATGTCAAAAACTAAACCCATGAGTTTGAAAACCCATACCTAGTTTTGGAGTTTGTCAACAAGAATCCAGACATGGAGCTCATTGTGTGGGTCTGTCTTCAGCAGATTATGGTGTTAGTGTTTGTTAGTTACAATCATATTTGTAAAACTCACTTAAACACGGTGTGTGTGCAGCCGACTGAAGATGACTGTGAGAGTTTCATGCTGTTCGGTGCAATCTTTGAAGCCACCATGATCGACCGGAAGATCGGCGACAGGCCCATCAGTTTTGAGTTCTCCCTGGGTGAGTCACTGTCGACACTTTTAAAACAAAAAAGCTTTTCACACACAGTCACAAACACAAACATAAAATGTCAGTGAAATACATATTTTCCTTGTTAAACCCACTTTTATGTATTATCATCTGTCAGTTGATGGACCACTGACACCTCTCTGCTTCGATTCCTCCTTCAGGTAACTTTGGTAATGTTCTGGAGTCTGCAGCTCATCCGAGTGCCACGAGTCCTGCTGTGACTCGGAGGAGAAAAGCTCTAGACATCCCGGACAGCAGCGATGTGAGTGGCTTATCCCCTCCTGGCTCCTATCCTGTTGGTTCCTCCACCCTCCTCCTGCCCAAAGACCCATCAGACTCCAGCATGAGTTGCAAGTCCACCACCCCCCCAGAGAGACCTCAGATCGTGGAAGGAAACAGGTTGAGTTGTTTAAACTTGTTTTCTTTACTTCATCCACGTTCTCTCAGGGGCATCAGGGAAAGTTTTACACTGACTGGTCCTTTAAGTAGCCCACACCGTTGTAGTCTATGATAACCACATGGACATCAGTCGGGTTCCTAAACTGATAAATCAGTTTATGTATCTAACATTGTGCCAAGAGCAGCAAAGGCTGATTCATGACGTGATTCAGCCTTCACTTGCAATGAGATGTGATTCAATATGACTTGTCATTCATCACAACTGCCAGGCAAAGGATGAGCCTCATCCTGTCAAACCAGAAGCTAACAATTGGGGAAACATCCATCCATCCATTTTCTTCCGCTTATCCGGGGTTGGGTCGCGGGGGTAGCAGCTTAAGTAGGGAGGCCCAGACTTCCCTCTCCCCAGCCACTTGGGCCAGAACCTCCAGGGTAATCCCAAGGCGTTCCCAGGCCAGCCGAGAAACATAGTCCCTCCAGCGTGTCCTGGGTCTTCCTCTGGATCTCCTCCCAGTGGGATGTGCCCGGAACACCTCACCAGGGAGGTGTCCAGGAGGCATCCTAACTATAGATGAGGGCAGGAACATAGATCGACCGGTAAATTGAGAGCTTCGCCTTTTGACTCAGCTCTCTCTTCACCACAACAGATGGGTACAGCACCCACTTCACTGCTGACGCTGCACCTATCCGCCTATCAATCTCACGCTCCATTTTTCCCTCATTCGTGAACAAGACCCGAGATACTTGAACTCCTCCACCTGGGGCAGGACCTCCTCCCTGACCTGGACAGGACACTCTACCCTTTTCTGGCTCAAGACCATGGCCTTGGATTTGGAGGAACTGATCCTAATCCCGGCCGCATCACACTCGGCTGCGAGCTGCTCTAGCGAAAGCTGAAGATCACAACTTGATGAAGCCAATAGGACCACATCATCTGCAAAAAACAGAGAAGCGATCCTAAGGCCACCAAAACAGATCCCCTCAACACCTTGGCTGTGCCTAGAAACTCTGTCCATAAAAGTTATGAACAGAATCGGTGACAAAGGACAACCTTGGCGGAGTCCAACTCTCACTGGGAACGAGCCCGACTTACTGCCGGCAATGCGGACCAAGCTCTGACACCGGACATACAGGAACCTAATAGCCCGTAGCAAAGGACCTGGTACATCATACTCCCAGAGTACCCCCCACAGGGCTCCCCGAGGAACGCGGTCGAATGCCTTCTCCAAGTCCACAAAGCACATGTAGACTGGTTGGGCAAACTCCCACACACCCTCCAGGACCCTGCTGAGGGTGTAGAGCTGGTCCAGGTTTCCACGACCAGGACGAAAACCGCACTGCTCCTCCTAAATCCGAGGTTTGACTATCCGACAGACCCTCCTCTCCAGAACCCCTGAATAGACCTTACCAGGGAGGCTTAAGAGCGTGATTCCCCTGTAGTTGGAACACACTCTACGGTCCCCCTCTTTGAATAGGAGGACCACCACCCCAGTCTGCCAACCCAGGGGAACTGCCCCCGATGTCCACGCAATATTGCAGAGTCATGTAAGCCAACACAACTCCACAACATCCAGAGCCTTTAGGAACTCTGGGCAAATCTCATCCACCCCTGGGGCCTTGCCACCGAGGAGCTTTTTAACCACCTCGGTGACCTCAGCACCAGAGATTGGAGAGCCCAACCCAAAGTCCCCAGGCTCCGCTTCCTCAGTGGAAGATGCCAGTGGGATTAAGGTCTTCTAGTACTCCAACCAACGACATCCTGGGTTGAGGTCAGCAGCATATCATCTCCACTATAAATAGTGTTGGTGGCATACCGCTTCCCCCCCGAGATGCCAAATGGTGGACCAGAATCGTCTCGAAGCCGTACAGAAGTCATTTTCTATGGCCTCTCCGAACTTCTCCCATGCCCGGTTTTTGCCTCAGTGACCACCCAAGCCGCATTCTGCTTGGACTGCCGGTACCATCAGCTACTTCTGGGGTCCCACTGGCCAAAAAGGCCCAATAGGACTCCTTCTTCAGCCTGACAGCATCCCTCACCGCCAGTGTCCACCACCGGGTTCGAGGGTTACCGCCGCGACAGGCACCGACAACCTTGTGGCCACAGCTTTGATAAGCTGCCTCAACAATAGAGGTGCGGAACATGGCCCACTCGGACTCAATGTCCCCCGCCTCCCCCGGAACATGTTCGTAGCTCTCCCGGAGGTGGGAGTTGAAGCTCCGTCTCATGGGAGACTCTGCCAGACGTTCCCAGCAAACCCTCACAATACGTTTGGGTCTTCCAGGTCTGCCCGGCATCCTCCCCCACCATCGGAGCCGACTCACCACCAGGTAGTGATCAGTGGACAGCTCTGCCCCTCTCTTCACCCAAGTGTCCAAGACATGCGGCCGCAGATCAGATGAGACAACAACAAAGTCGATCACTGAACTGTGGCCTAGGGTGTCCTGGTGCCAAGAGCAATTGAAAAATAAGAGAGATACCCACTTTCATTTTGGGGTGTCGCTGCATCTAGGCCTAATTAAGTTCAGTATGAAAAAGTGAGTTGCCACATCAATATCCAAGATGGCTACCACCACGTATCTATGTAAACTGACCACCTCTATCATTTGAGGAAACAAAGCTTTCCAGTTTTTATATTGCTTCAAAGTGTAGTTTCCTCAAATGACTGGATGGCCTAAGATAAATCTGCGGGGTCAAGCCCCCCATCACCCCCCCCCCCCCCCTGCTTCTACAGGTGCATCTAAAAAATTAGGTTTTCTTCTTTCAGCTGTTCCTTCTTCAGGGTCTCCACAGTGAACTAACTCACACGAAAACTTGGCGAATCTACAGGAGGTAACCTACAGGAAGTATTCTACAGAAGGTAACCTACAGGAAGTAATCTACAGGAGGTAACCTGCAGGAAGTAATCTACAAGAAGTAATCTAGTGGTAATCTACAGGAGTTAATCTACAGGAGGTAATGTAGTGGTAATCTACAGTAAGTAATGTACAGGAGATAACATACAGGAAGTAATCTACAGGAGGTAATCTAGTGGTAATCTACTAGAGGTAATCTACATGAAGTAATCTACAGGAGGTAACCTACAGGAAGTAATATACAGGAGGTAGCCTACAGGAAGTAATCTACAGGAAATAATCTATATAAGGTAGTTTACAGGAAGTACTCTACAGGAGGCAACCTACAGGAAGTAATCTACAGGAAGTAATCTACAGGAGGTAACCTACAGGAAGTATTCTACAGAAGGTAACCTACAGGAAGTAATCTACAGGAGATAATCTACAGGAAGTAATCTACAGGAGGTAACCTACAGGAAGTAATCTACAAGAAGTAATCTAGTGGTAATCTACAAGAGGTAATCTACAGGAAGTAATCTACAGGAGTTAATCTACAGGAGGTAATCCACCATCCAAGACTAAAAGCAACAAGATCCATGAACCTCAAAGTCTTCAGTCAAAGCCCCAGCTCTGTGGTGCACCAGCTTCTTATAATCTACTGTTGTAGTTCAGCATACTCAGATAAAACATACAGACTCCTCCTACTGCAGGACCAGGAAAGTTCTATCTTATCTAACTTATGTCTCAGAGGACCAGCTGGTAGTACCTGTACCTGTACCTGTTCTCATACGGGTACGGTGGATCAGTGATCAGTTCCTGCTGATACATGTGAGCAGATGAAGACTCATCGCTCCATCAGATGTTTGTGTCTCATTAATATGGTCTCCTATAAAAGTTGGAGCGTTCTTCAAGTTTCTACTTCTCATCCTGCCGGGTCTCCTAACAGCCTCCTGCTGTTCTTAGACTCATATAAGGACACGTATCGTTTATCACTGCATGTTTCTGGGTTTAAAAGGGAATAACTCTGTGTGTGTGTGTGTGACTACATTCAGACACTACATGTTTTTACCGCTGGAGAAGAAGAAGCCCTGTGTTCACATCCTGAGTCACTGGGAGGACAGAACCTACCGGCTGTACAACTCCAACATGCTGGAGAATATGGCCATACTGTTTGTGAGTACTTTAACACACACACGCACGCACGCACACGCACGCACTCTCTCACACACACGTGCACACACACGCGCACACACGCGCACGCACACACGCACACATGCACGCACACATGCACACACACATGCACGCACACACCCACCCACACTGTGAGTTGTTACAACCTCAATTCCATAACATGTTGGGAAGTGTTTAAAATGTGAATAAAACCTGAATACAATCATTTTTAAAGATCATCAACATAAACTTTATTCACAGCAGAACACAGTAACAATATTAAATGTTTAAATTGGGCCGTGCTGTCAGAAAGGATGAGGTCATTTTGAAATTGATGGACAGTTAAGATAAGAAGAACTTTATGGATCCTGCAGGAAATTGTTGTGCCAGAGTTTCAGTACAAAGGAACAGACACAAGGAATCACACAAGATATAAAAAATAACAGAAAATATAAAAATAACATCAATTAAGTTCTAAACAGGTGCAGACAGAAACATTAGTTTATTTTGGTGCAGGATTAATTTTATTGTCCTGTGTGAAGAAAAGACGAGGAGTTGAACAGTTAGAAGGACTTCCTGTGTTGTTCTGTGGAGCATGGATATGGACAAACACGAACCTGCAGCTTCAGGTGATGAACTCACCTGTTAGAGACCAGCAGCTGACCCAGACCATCTGAAGAGCAGAGAGGTGGACTTCACCAGAACCAGAACCCCTCAACAGTTCTTTATCGGAAGTGGTCTGAACATGATAAGATCCAGCATGGAGACAGAGTCTGAGGACATCTTACTGTGGACGTCTCATGGAGGACAAAGGGTTTGACATTCACATGATGCTGGGCTGGCAGGTTGGAGTAGACAGTAGATAAGCTTTCATTAAGAGGTCACCTTTGACCTTTGACCCTGTGACCTTAAAATCACTTCAGCTAAATCTTGACCCACGAGGACTCTACAGACAGATGGACAGACGGTGTCTGGACATAACGTCTCCTCTTAGGACGGGTTTCTAAAATGGAAACGTATTGTGTGTAAAGTCGTGTCATCGTTTGTGCATAAAGTCAATAAACTTGTAGCTTTGCTGGAGCTTGGGCTGAACGCAGGATTGATCTCGTTTCATTTTCATCTCACAGCCTTTTTAAACCTTAATAAAACCGTTTCAACATTTCATGTTCACTGCGTTGCTCTGGAACACGATGCAAACCAGATTATTCTGCTTTTATTCACATTTGACGTCAAGTCCCAACTTTTCCAGAGCTCAGCTTGTGTTTGTGGGATCCAGATTTGAACAACCCACTTTGATGAGCTGTTTGTTTGTTTGTTTGTGTTCTGCAGGAGGAGGGAGTGAGCAGTGCAGCCAAGCTTCACACGAAGTTGGACTCAGCAGCTGAGTCGACTCTCAGAGCTGCCCTCAGAGACTTTGCTTCAGATGCCAGGTAATAACCACGAGCCTCACTCCACTCCTTTAGAAAGTATCCCCCCCATTCTTGGAACCTTGAACCAGGTAAATGGACTGTACCTATACAGCTCCTTTCTGTCTCATCAAGACACTCAAAGCTCTTTACAACAACCTGGGCCTCATTAACACAGCACTTTACTAGATCTCTACTAGATCTCTACTAGATCTCTACAAAGACTAATCAGAGCTTTAGCACATTCACACACTGATGGGACACACATCAGAGGCACTGAGGGGTTCAGTGTCTTGCCCATGGACACTTCAGTATCTGACTGCTGGTGGATTAGAACCCCCAACTCTTGCATTGGAGGATGACTGCTCTAACCGCTCAGCCACAGCCGCCCAGGTACATAAGTACAGTAGTCCCTCGCTACCTTCCCTAGAGGAACGTAACCCCCGCAATAAACAAGGGACGACTGTACCAGTGGAACCAACAGCTAAAAAACATCAATATATTTGATGTGGTCAACCAGTTTATCTGACGTGCAACGTTTAGTTGTTTAAAAATGATCACTGTTTATTAATTACTGTCCAAAGATTATTTAAGACCTCCACAACGGGAGTCATTCAGGGAGCGAGAGCTCCCAACACAAAGTCCAAACCTTAGCCCTGATAAGAACCAATGAGGACTGCCCCCTCCAGTACACACACTCCAACCAGCAAACAAGAGAAAGGTGCTAACCACTTCACCACTGTACAACCACCAACAAGCAAAATTTAGTGGAAAAGTCTCCTGATGCATGCTTTTTAGATTAGAGGAAAAGTGTCACATCCATCCTTCATATTGACCTGCTTCTTCCTTTTTGGGTCATGCGGGTCACTGGTGCCCATATGCAGCAGTTACTGTGAGGAGGGGGGGTACCCTGGACAGGTCTCCAGTCCATCACAGGGACACATAGAGACAAACGAGACAAACAATCATTCTCTCTCACCTAGGGACAGTTTAGAGTTACCAGTCAGCCTAACATGCATGTTTTTGGTCTGTGGGAGGAAACTGGAGCACCTGGAGAAAAACCCCTCAGCACGGAGAGAACATGCAGACACCACCCAGAAAGGTCCCCGGATGGGATTTGAACTGGCAACCTTCTTGTTGAGAGGCAACAGCTCTACCAACTGAGCCACTGTGCCACGTGTCCTGTGGACAAAAACTAAAATTAGTCTCAGTGCATGTGATAACTATGGTGGACACCTTGTTCTAAAATAAAAGGTAGAAGTTGTCCACTAAATGTGAATGTGGGACATTTGGGTTCCAACAGTGTTCTTTGGATCAGGCTGAAATTGTGTCATGATTAAAAGCTGAACAGTATCACACTACTCTTTAAGAAGAGAAACACAACACTGCCAGATACAGATTGTAATATCTGCCTCAGCCCAAACATGCAACACCCTAAAAGTCCGGTTCTGCTTCAAGAAGAAAGAAGACGTTTATCGCGCTGTAGTCTTTTTCTCAGGGATGTTTCATACTCAGAAGAGAAGCGTTTCTGTCTCTATAATCGACCTGTCTTCATTGTTTTTTCTGGAACAGTTGTTTGTATGTTGGAACAGCCTCGGCCAGCGGCTCCTCAGCAGACGCTCTGAGGTCAGCTGGCTGCAGCCACTTTACAGAAACAAACACGAAAACAAAGTTGCACCCTTTCATCACGCAGTCTGACGGGACATGTAAAATCCTCATAAACTCATGATCTATAAGGGAAGCAGCTGATTCCTGTTTCAGTTTTTTTTTCTTTTAACCCTCCCGAAGTAACTTTTATTGAAAACACAAAGTAAAGACAGTTGAAACAAAAAGAAATCTAATTTTGTCTTCTTTGAATGACACACAACATGTGAGTCTTGCCATGCCATACCTTCAAAAGAACCCTGAATAAAGTGATAGTGAGCAGAGAGCAGCTTGTTGACCGTCTGTCGTGTGTCCTGCAGGGACTTTATCGCAGCTGCAGAGGCCAAGCTGAAGGCTGAACTCAAGCAAAGCTACATGACGCAGCTCGACAAGAAGCGCCTGACGATGTGCAGACAGGAGCTGGTGGGACAGTCACACGAACTCACAACTGAAAACATGAACGTTCCTCTGATTCTTCTGTAGTTTACAAGTGTTGTATATTTCAAATGTTTATTTCTTTTAATGTTCATGATTATAACTGACAACTAACGCAAAGCCCAAATTCAGTATCTCAGAAAATTAGAAAATTACTTAAGACCAACAAAAAATACGATTTTTAGAAATGTTGGCCAACTTTAAAGTATGAACATGAAAAGTATGAGCATGTTCAGCATCAATACTTAGTTGTTGCTCCTTTTGTCTGGATTACTGCATCAATGCATCGTGGCATGGAGTGGATCAGTCTGTGGAACTGCTCAGATGTTCTGAGAGTCCAGGTTGCTCTGATAGTGGCCTTCAGCTCTTCTGAATTGTTGGCTCTGGTGTATCACATCTTCCTCTTCACAAAACTCCATAGATTTTCCATGGGGTTAAGGTCAGGAGAGTTTGCTGGCCAGTTAAGAACTGGGTTACCATGGTCCTTAAACCAGGTACTGGTAGCTTAGGCACTGTGTGCAGGTGCCAAGTCCTGTTGGAAAATGAAATCTGCATCTCCATAAAGTTGGTCAGCAGCAGGAAGCAGGAAGTCTCTAAAACTTCCTGGTAGATGCTGTGTTGACCTTGGACCTCAGAAAACACTGTGGACCAACACCAGCAGATGACATGGCCCCCAAACCATCACTGTCTGTGGAGACTTGACACTGGACCTCAAGCAACGTGGGTTCTGTGCCTCTCCTCTTCCTCCAGACTCTGGGACTTTGATTTCCAAAGGAAATGTAAAATGTACTTTCACCACAGAACATTACTTTGGACCACTCAGCAGCAGTCCCAGGTGAGACGCTTCTGACACCGTCTCTTGTTCAAGTGTGGCTTGACACAAGGAATGTGACAGCGGAACCCCATGTCTTGCATACATCTGTGCATGGTGGTTCTTGAAGCACTGACTCCAGCTGCAGTCCACTCTTTGTGAATCTACCCCACATTTTGGAATGGGTTTTGTTGCACCATCCTCTCCAGGGTGCAGTTATCCCTGTTGCTTGTGCACTTTTTTCTACCACATCTTTTCCTTCCCTTCACCTCTATTAATGTACTTGGACACAGAGCTCTATGAACAGCCAGTCTCTTTAGCAATGACCTTTTGTGTCTTGTCCTCCTTGTGCAAGGTGTCAATGGTCGTCTTTTGGACAACTGTCAAGTTAGCAGTCTTCTCCATGATTGTGTAGCTACAGAACTAGACTGAGACCATTTAAAGGCCTTTACAGGTGTTTTGAGATAATCAGCTGAATAGGGTGTGGCACCAGGTGTCTTCAATATTGAACATTTTCACAATATTCTAATTTTCTGAGATACTGAATTTGGGGTTTTCATTAGTTGTCAGTTATAATCATCAACATTAAAAGAAATAAACATTTGAAATATCAGTCTGTGTGTAATGAATGAATATAATTTAATAGAATATAAAACCAGCGTACGCTCCACACTGGTTAGTCGTCATTATCTCCATCGTTTTTATGTCTATATTCTGATTTACCTCATTTTGTATTTTGCTTTGTGTGTTACCTGTTGTTCTGTCTGTACAGCACTTTGGTTGGCCTTGTAGCTGTTTTAAGTGCTCTATAAATAAAATGGTATGGTATGATATACAAGTTTCACTTTTTGAATGGAATTACTGAAATAGATCAACTTTTTCATTATATTCTAGTTTTATGACCTGCACCTGTATATCTGGGGATTATTTGACTGACTCCATGTTCATGAAGACTTTCTTCAATGTTCCACAACTGGCTCAGAATTGTTGGCAACAAAACATGACTGCTGATTTCACTCATTTATTTCACAAAGACTGTGGTGGACTTTTGGTAGTTGTTCCTTCCTCAGGGGTCACCACAGCGACTCATCCACCTCCATCTCACTCTGTCCTCTGTATCCTCTGTCCTCACTCTGTCCTCTGCATCCTCTGTCCTCACTCTGTCCTCTGCATCCTCTGTCCTCACTCTGTCCTCTGCATCCTCTGTCCTCACTATGTCCTTTGCATCCTCTGTCTTCACTCTGTTCTCTGTATCCTCTGTCCTCACTCTGTCCTTTGCATCCTCTGTCTTCGCTCCAACTACCCCATTTCCTCTGTAACTGCATCCAGATATCTTCTCATCTCATAATTGTATTTTATACATCACAAGAACTGATATATAGATAAATATCGTACATATAAACATCTGATAAAATGTTCTGAAGAACTACTGACGTAACAAACTTAGTGAAAACCAAAATTTGTGCCATTCTCAAAACTTTTGTGCACAACTGTACCTTCCTTCTCAGCATCATGTCAACCAGGTTGCTACCTTTTCCTGTCATTTGCCAGTTGTGTCTGCTGTCTTTTTGTCCATGTCTCTGTCTCCAAACCATACAACTTAGCTGCTCTCACAACTTGTGGACCTTTCCTTTGACCTTTGCTGACACCCTTTTGTCACAAGTCATCAAAGACACAAACATTTCAAATCAAATACATTTAAAAAGTCACAGATTTTGACAGTGGTTAAGGTTTTGAATTCCTTGTGTTTCTGGGTGGACTCAAGAAGTCTGTGTTGTGCAATTATCAGTTTCAAGCACTTTAGTAAAACCTGAAGGAGATCTTAAAGGTTTAGATAAGATTGGAGTTGGAAACAGCTGAGAAGTTGTCAGTAACGTCCTGTGAACGTGTGCATGTGTAGCAAAGCTGATGGTAAAAACCCACCGTGCATTCATTTGTGTTTGTGTTGCAGGAGAGTCTGATCACAGAGGTAAACTCCCTGGAGAAGAGAAGAAGAAAAACTGCAGGAGTGAAAGAGATGCTGCAAGAAGCCACGAAACTGACGCAGAAACTACGCTTCCTGGTTGAGGAGGTGCAGGAAACGCCCGAAGTGTTCACGTGTGCACCATCTGATTCCTAACTCCTGTTTATAACTTGCTTGTGTCCTTGTGGTGCAGCCCCAGCACACGGTGCCGGACACGTTTGTCTGGTTGCTAAGCAACAACAAGCGCATCGCTTACGCCAGGGTTCGAACCAGAGACCTGTTGTACTCCAGCAGCCCAGAGTCCAGAGGACTTCTCTGTGGCAAGATCGTAACGTTGTTTCTGAAGGTACGCGCACGCACGCACACACACGCACACGCACGCACGCACGCACGCACGCACACACACACACACACACATCCAATTCAGTTCAATTCATTTTTAAATCTCCAAGTCAGAACAGACTCATCTCAGGGACTGAACAGAAACATTCATGTATAAAATAATAATTGAACAGAAACATTCATGTATAAAATAATAATTTAACAGAAACATTCAAATATAAAATAATAATTAACAGAAACATTCATCTATAAAATAATAATGAACATTATTTATCTGAGGAGCAGCTTTGAGTTTAACTCCATCACTGAACTCTCATCTTGAACAAGCATGAAGGCGACAGTGGAAAGAAAAACTCCCTCATGAGGAAGAAACCTTTAGCAGAACCAGGATCAGGACAAGAGGACCATCTGCTTCGACCGGCTGGGTTTGGTAGGAATAGATACACAATGGCAGGTCAGGAATCACATGTTCAGATAGAAATGGGGTAGAGGCAAGGCAGCCAACCTGGGACCCAAAAGTCCCAGGTTGGACCCCCAGCCATTCCCACATGTTGTGGTGTCACACGCAGCTCTGTCCAACATGTGGCGGCAGCAAAAGTCTCTGTTTCACAAAATGATTATTTTAAAACAAAACAGCCATTACATGACACCTTTTACTGCCTAAATAACTTTATATATATTGCTTAAAGATTATTCTACAGGTACAATAGAAATATAAGTACATAAAAAATGTACTTAAAGTTTTAATTTTGATGCAACTAAATAATGAGACTCAGAGAACAACCTGCTGACGGTCACAATTTCATCTTAAACGCAGAGCAGATTTTGTTGATAACATTTTTATTTATGATGATATTTAAGATCGAGGCTGAAGTTTAAACACAACTACTGAGAATAAATTTAAAAAACAATTGAAATGAATTAGTGACCAATAAAATTGTCTTATTTATAGTTTATTTATAACATATCTGCTGGTCGGCTCTTTGATAAGTAATGTTAACTTTCTGACAAACTGAATTCAGTTCTTAATTAGCGGAGTTAGCCTGCAGCTGTAAAAGCAGCTAACGTGCTAACTCTTGAACTTGTTGTGAACATTTATTCTAAAACATTGTTCCGTTTAAAGAAAGAGACCGGCGTCACTCCTCTGGTCATGACTGACTGGATTATCTGCTGGATCAAATGTACAACCAACTGTAACGCCTGTAAACATGGAGGGAATTCCCCCGCCAGCTGCAACTCACAACTCTGAAGAACAGGCCGGGGGGGTCCATGTGATAAGGAGGCAACACCAAAACTGCTTTAGAGGCCTTTTATTCCAAGGCATTGAAACTGTATGAATATGATGATGAGAAAATTCAGTGTTTGGATGTTTTAGCAGAGTGGTAAACATGGAAACTGGTCCGTGCCTGGGGCCGACTGGTGGAAACTACATCTGTGCACGTGTGTGTGTGCAGGCTCCAGGAAAGCGTGTTGCAGGGCTGTCACTCCAAGCCAAGCTGGATGTTTATCTTTGGTTCGGATCTTGTTCGGACTCGGGCCACATGTTGGACAATCTGCCTGCAGGATTCAAAGCGGACACAGAGGGCGCTGACGCCAGCAGTCCCCCGTCACATCTGGTCTGCTCCGGTGAGGAAACACTTTTTATCATCACGTACACTTTTCATGCTTCTTTTAAAGTCCATCAGCAGCAAAGGGAGAGTGACGAAAAAAACTCTAGTTAGAACTGAAGCCACTGAATATTGAAATGTTATCAAAAACAAATAATGGATCTCCCACTTGATCGTCAAATTCCTCCCGTTTCTAATTAGTCTTTTCTTTTTCATCTTTGCCTCTTCTCTCTGAGAAGGTTTGGACTCCCCAGCTCCGTCCATTTCAGTCAGAGATTCTTTAATGTCATTCTACCACATGTGGTACACGTGGTGAAGCTAAATTATGTCCACAGGGTCCCAGTTACATCCAACAATAAAATGTAAAATAAAAACAGTAACAACATCTAAGATATGAACTAAGAAAAACATCAACTAAATATACACTAAGCACTAACAGCATAAAAACATTACGTTGAACAGCAGCACGAACATGCGTCTGTGTGAGCAGATGAGCACGCATGAACACATCAACATGAAACAGATCAGTAGCAACATGAAACAGATCAGCAGCAACATGAAACAGATCAGTAGCAACATGAAACAGATCAGCAGCAACATGAAACAGATCAGCAGCAACATGATATGGTTTTTCCCAGTGATTATCCTGGTTAGAGATTCATGAGTCTAACAGCCTCAGGGTAGAAGCTGTTCCTCAGTCTAGTGGTTCTACACTTAATGCTCCTCAACCTCCTTCCTGAGGGGAGTGGGGCAAAAAGTGTGTGTGCTGGGTGAGTGTGGTCCTTCATGATGCAGGTAGCCCTCTTCCTGCATCTGGAGGTGTAGATGTCTGTGATGGTGGGGAGACTGACTCAACATCTTCTGTGCAGCCTTCACCACTCTCTGCAAAGGTTTCTGGGTCTGCGGCTCCGTCCCCTACCTCAAACTGAAGCTACAACTTCACATTCAAAAACAACCTCAATGTTTCGGCTCAAACACACTCAAGCTGACTAACCTAAGCACACTAAACTACAGGGCCATTCCACTAAATTGCTCAGGGGGTCACATTTACTGAAAGCCAAGCGCTCAGGGGCTGGAAATCCTGCAGTTATTGTGATTAATTATGCTTGTTTTATGGTTTAAAATCTAGCTTTATTTAAAAATGAACCCACTGGTGTGCAGAACTGATTTGGCTTCTGGGCCACCAGTTGAATAGCCCTGTCCTGGACCCAAACATGCTAAATATCACAAATCTCTCAAACCTCATGACTCACTTCCGCTATCACTTTATCTCTATCGCTGCCGATCATCCTTCAACTTGTGTGTCTTTTTGTTCTTCTTCCTTTAGATTTTTTGGCACTTGACCAATAACTTGGGGCCTCAGTCAGAGAGGGGGTAAGGGGTTGTTTGTTCATTAGAGGTGGGGGTGAGAATGGATGGGGGTTGGGGGTGTTGTCTCCATGAGACTGCCAGTCTTTGTGACTGCCTCCAACCTTGCACAATACAAATCTGGGTATATGATCTTTGGTTACTCCACGTAGTTGAGAGTCAAGCCCTCGGCCTCCACATCATTCTCGCAACAGCTTCTCTAAAGTATTTTCTACTGTCAACATGATTTTTCTCTCTTGTGATCAGGAAACGCTGGTTAATGTCAGGGTCTTCCTCACTGTATCAGAGTATTGGACAACCTGCTTGATGTTTGTGTCTTTAGAGCACCATCACTTCCAGCTGCGCTGCCACATGTACCAGGCTCGTGGTTTGATCGCTGCCGACACCACAGGCCTGTCGGACCCGTTTGCTCGAGTCACATTCCTCTCACACAGCCAAACCACAAATGTAAGTCTAGGTGAATGAAATGATAAATGAAGCACAGCCCAACCTTAACCCGATCTCGGCAGGTTTGGGCCCCCTGAGCAGCTTTGGCCTGCGTCTGATCTGCTGTCTGTCCTTGTGTTGCCAGATCATCAGCCAGACCCTCAGCCCCATGTGGAACCAGTGTCTGCCAATGGGCCGGCTGCTGCTGAGCGGAGACCTGCAGTTCATCCAGGAGGAGCCCCCACGCCTCGTCATCGAGGTGTATGATGATGACGCTCTGGTAATACCAGCTGTGGAGAATGACTCAAGTCTCTGCTATTTATAGTGATAAGGATTTTTGTCTGTGTCTGTGATATCTCATGGACCACTGCATGGATTCTAGTGAAACAGCTACAAATCATAAACTTTTGGAGTCAACCCAAGTCAACATGGCCGCCACAGCTAATCGACATTAGCTAACACAAACAATGCTATAGCACAGGTAATTTAACAGATATTGAGCTAGAACTTGATGGAAGGGTCATTGGTGGCTAAATGGTCAATGGTGTGTTCCTATAATCCTGAGGTTGCTGGTTCGAGCCCAGCTTGCATCAGGAAAGGTATCCAGTTCAAAACATATCACAGTTTCGGGTAGATGGGACCCAAAAATGCAGACTGACTCGAGGAGCTAAAAAAAAAAAAAACCCAGAGGATTGTGAATTGAAAACCAACAGTCCTCCACTGATTAATGCTGAACATCTAACACCTGGCATGATGACGACTGGAAACAAGTGAGAGTGGGTGGGACAGGAACTGAAGGGCCAGAACTGACCGTG
This sequence comes from Nematolebias whitei, assembly GCF_014905685.2. Lineage (NCBI taxonomy): Eukaryota > Metazoa > Chordata > Actinopteri > Cyprinodontiformes > Rivulidae > Nematolebias > Nematolebias whitei. The sequence continues at coordinate 1,412,407 of NC_056510.1, forward strand.
TACAGCTGACTCATGGCACAGAGGAAACTGAAACACACAAAAACAAGTAACAAACAGCAAAGGAAATACAATACAAATTAGAAAGTTCCTGGAGAAACTTTGACGGGGACTGCTAGGCTACTGCCGATTAAAAAATTTCATTTGACAGTACTGTGTTGGGATTCGCTCTCAGCTACCACTATACCAAATTTCAGCTGAAAAGCTCTAAAAATGGTGGAGTTATAGCAATTTTTCCTTTTTAGCTAAAGTGGCCATCTTGGATTTTTGATTTGAATTCAGTATGTGATAGGGAACGTTCTCAGCTGCAGCCTCGTCAAATTTCAGCTCTCTATGTGTAACAATGGCTGAGTTAAAGCCATTTAAAAGTAGCGTTGGTGGCCATCTTGGATTTTTGATTTTGATACAGCACTTGATGGGAAACATTCTCAGCTACAAAATCACCAAATTTCAGCTCAATATCACAAAAACTCACTGATTTATACACAAAGTTTGTTTTCTCAGTCATCCAGGTATATAACAACAAAAAA
>NC_056510.1:1413333-1416924 GCF_014905685.2 Nematolebias whitei
AGAGTCAGGGTGGCTTCTGGGTAATACCAGATGGCTAGGCCTCAGACCGACGAAGCCTCTTGGATGAGGGGCGAAAAGTCCAGATGACATGATTCAACCTTTTTTGTTGTCACTGATTTATAGCATTTTTCCTTTTTTGCTTAGGCAGCCATCTTGAATTTTCAGTCAGAGTATTAGGGATCATTCTCACCTATCAATCTATCAATATGCAGGTGCTTCTCAATTATTTCTGTTACGCCCCCTAGGAAGAAGGAAACATTTCGTGCACCCCCCCCCCCCCCCAACTCTCCACTGCGACTGTAAATAGTGTAATTTGTCTATAAACTCATTATAAGTACAGCTCTGCATAACATTGTGTCCTTAATAACATTAAAGAAAAAAAAGAATATAGATCAACTTACAACAAAGAATAACTTTATTAACATTATTTTTAGTCTGTAACAGAAACGACTTAAAGTGCATCAGTTTGCCTGAAATAAAAAAAAAATCGATCCTTATTTAAACTGTAAACATTTTTGACCATTTGTTACTGAAAAATAAAATTAAATATAATCAATAAATAATAATAAATTCAAATTGATCAGCAACATTTGAACTCAGGAGTGTTAAATAAAACACTTTGACCTACAAAACAAAAATGAATAAAACAATTTGTGCAGATTTTTAAAAAAAATCAAATTGAGGAAGTCAGGATCAATGAGCACACTCATCGATAAAACTAAAAAATCGTGTCAACGTGAAAGAAGAAAGAGAAGCAGGTAACCCTCTCACTTCGAGTTTACTCTTTGTCGCCTCCGTGCTGTGAGTGACGTCATAAAATCAGCAGCTTCACTGAGGAGGTGAATATATTTTGTTAGCAAAGAATAGAGTCCTAACATTTATTAAACATTACGTCTGTATTTATAAAAAAAAAATAATAATAAATTGTTCTTTGACAAACTCATGGATAAAACTAAAACATTTTGTCAAGGCGAAAGAGGAAAGAGGGGGCAGGTGTTGCTCTCGCTTTGAGTTTACTCTTTGTTGTATGTGTCTGTGAGTGACGTCCAGAGCGTCATAAAAACAGCAGCGGAGGTGTCAGAGTTTTTTATTTATCATGTCAGCAGTGTGTGTGTGTGTGTGTGTGTGTGGGGGGGGGGGGGGGACACGGTTCATGCATGGCTCCCAAAATGACAAGGCAGTCAAATTTGTTCATAACTTTATTATTAGTAAGTTGAGCGATACGAGCTGCTGGAACGCACACAACAAAAGGAGAATGGTGAACAAAAACCTACTCCCTGCGGCAAAAAAGCATGTTCCCTGGGATCACATGTGCCCCCGGCATCGCCCCGGACCCCCCAGGGGTGCACGAGGACTGCAATACGCCAAATTTCAGATCAATATCTTTAAAAAATGTCAGTTATCATAATTTTTCTTTTTTAGCTAAGGTGGCTATCTTGGATATTTGATTTTCATTAAGAGTGTATAACAGCTGCTCACAACTATAGTTGTACTTAATTTCAGCTCAATATCTCAAAGAATGACGAGTTATAGTCAATTTTGTGTTTGCTGAGGTAGCTGTGGCAGCCATCTTGAATCAAAATGGCTCCAAATGTTAATCAGTTCTAGACATTTACAGTATCTGATGATTATTTTCTGTGAGTTTCAAACAAATCCAACAGTGAGTTTTTGTTTTCTTCAGGGACCTCTACACTGAGGGGTGTCAAACTCACTTACAAAAGGGTGCCAAAATTAAAACCTTTTTCAAACTAAGGGCCAATTTCAGAAAATACATGAACTCAAATCAGATACCCAACATTTTTTCTTGGTCACAGGTTCCTCAACAAAAGTTTCATTGGTCTCATTTGATGTTCTCTGTTGTGCTTTCGACATCATAATCAAAGATTACTGAAAATAGAAGTTAAATCTGGTCCTCTGGACATTCAAATGTCCAGAGGACCAGATTTAACTTTTTTAGATTTTTCTACCTGGATTATTGAGCATGCATCAGGATAAGAGATAGAAGTATTTTACATTTCACATATCATCTTGAGGGCATATACTATGCAGTCACCAATTAACATATACAATAAACAAACAATAAGACAAAATGGCTGCACCTTAAAGTAAAGTGCTACGTGTTGTCATAATTGTATGTTTCTATACAAAGATTAAATTAGTTCTCTGCATTTAACCCGTCACACCTGAGATACACCCAGGTGGAGCAGTGGGCAGCTATGTAAGTGCTCGAGGAACAATTAGGGATTAAGTGCCTTGCTCAAGGACACCATGACATATGAACATGGCATGGAGTTGAACCTGCAACTTTCTGATCCCAAGTCGGCTGCCCTACCTCTACACAACCTCGGCCTTTGGGGGCTCGTCCGGGATGATTTGTAGTTTTATTTATGATTTTATTATAATGATTTTAGTCCAAAACTCTCTCCCACCTTGTGGTGCATGTAGGGAAAAGCTGAGTATCTGGGGTCCACAGTGGCCGTCCCCGAGGTGCGCCTGTCCTCTGCAGCCTACACGCCCCCCATGCTGCAGTACAGCCCTCTCCACTGTGGCAACCAATCAGGAGGAGACCTACTGGCTGCCTTCGAACTGCTACAGGTCAGTGATGCTTCTTTCAGGCCCGGTCCAGACGGAAACCATTTTTGTGAATATGCTTTTTTATTGTTGTTCCAGCGTTCAAACTACACAGAAACAGATCACTTAAAAAAAGACTTCCAGAGTAAGGACATCTTGAAACACCATCCTTGTGTTTTCATGTGGGCAGCCCAAACACAACTTTTTGAATAAGATGAGGTCATAAAATCATGTCAACCTTTAACTGTATCACTTTAATGAGACAAAAACAGCTCTAAATAAAGCAAACACTTTTTATTACAGCAATTAATTTGAGGTCCAACAGGCTATTGTCACTTTATTTAAATGTAAAAAAATATCCAATACATGGTACATTAAAAATACGGAAAAAGGGGATAGTTTTAGAAAACACTTGAGTAAAGGTCAGCCGATTTGTTTTTTCATTGACTGATACTGATATTCTTTTTCTTATTTTGCAGATGTTTTTCTCCCATCCATCCATCCATCCATCCATTATCTTTTACCCGCTTCTTTCATTTTGGGTCATGGGGGTCGCCGGTGCCCATGTCCAGCAATCACTGTGTGAGGGGCGGGGTACACCCTGGACAGGACGCAAGTCCATCACAGGGACACATAGAGACAAACGAGACAAACAACCATTCACTCTCTCTCTCACACCTAGGGACAATTTAGAGTTACCAATCAGCCTAACATGCATGTTTTTGGTCTGTGGGAAGAAACCGGAGCACCCGGAGAAAACCCACGCAGCACGGAGAGAACATGCAAACTCCACCCAGAAAGGCCCCTGGACCGGGGTTTGAACCAAGAAGGATCCTGAGCCTAAATATGTTAATTTGATAGCAAATGTAAGGTGTCTGGTATGTATGCACACAGTCTACATGACATGTAAGGCTCACATACATGCTCCACATCTTCTCTCCAGTTTCTGGTGTATTTATATGGCAGCATTAGAGCCCCACACCTGGCCCCACACCTGGCCCCACACCTGGCCCCACACCT
>NC_056510.1:1416934-1428036 GCF_014905685.2 Nematolebias whitei
CACACCTGGCCCCACACCTGGCCCCACACCTGGCCCCACACCTGGCCTGGCATAGTTACTACCGTGTTGTGGGTCCATTTCTCTGTGAATGAAGGTGTTTCTAGAAATTCATTCAACTGTGCCATTTAATGAGGTTACTTTTTGAAACAGCAAGGATTCTTTTGAGGGGAAAATGAAGAACACCGCTCCCGTATCAGAAATGATGAAGTCTCACACCACTCATCTGAGGAGCGAGCAGGATGTGCCCCCAGTGCCTCCACTTACCATCAAAGTGTCAGAGGTTGAACATGTGTTTAGAACCTGTAACCTTCAAAAAAGTCCTGGACCTGACAATATCTCTGGCAAGATTCTTAGAAATTGCGCCTCACAACTAGCACCAGTTTTTATAACTATTTGAACTATTCTTTGAGCCACCGTATAGTTCCTTTATTAGGGAAGACATCCATAATTGTGCAGGTGCCTAAAGTTCAAAGAGTATCAGAGTTAAATGATTTCCGCCCTATTGCACTGACATCTCTGGTGATGAAGAGCTTTGAGCGTAGAATTCAAAAAAGTCATTCTCTCTCAAACACAGCATCTTCTAGACCCTCTACAGTTTGCATGTCAGCCCTCCAGAGGGGTGGATGATGCTGTTCTGACTGTGCTGCACCTGCTCTGTTCCCACCTTAAAGCCCATGTAAAAAATCTTAACAAAAGAGTTTTTAATCTCACATAGCTTGGTTTTATGGATTGCAGAGTTTTGAACAGGTAGGGTCCAGCAGGTCACAGTGGGTTCAACACTCTCTGACAAAACAACCAGCAGCTCTGGTTCTCCTCAAGGCTGTGTGTTAGCCTCACTGTTATTTATTCTCTACACAAACTCCTGCAAAATACTTTCCAAATAGACATCTAATTAAATATGCTGATGACACGGTCCTGGTAAGCCTCTTAACAACAAGGAAGAGGAGCATGGACCAGTTCTGCACTTCTTCATTAAATGGTGCAAAAAATCAAAATTGGTTCTGAACATGAAAAAAAAAAAAAAAAGAAATGACTATTGGCTTCAGGAAGGTTCAGTCATTCTCTCCAACCACCATCGATGGAGAGCAGATTGAAACTGTCTCGTGCTACAAGAACCTGGGTGTGGTTCTGGACTGTCAACGTGGGACTCGTGGGCTGACCTTATCAGCACCAAGACTCAGCCAACGATGTATTTTTAAAAGAAACTGTTTTTTTTTTTATAGTCAATAACTCAAAGCAGGGGCAGCACGGTGGCACAACTGGTAGAGCTGCTGCCTCTCAGCGAGCAGGTCCCTGGTTCAAACCCCGGTCCAGGGGCCTTTCTGGGTGGAGTTTGCATGTTCTCTCCGTGAATGCGTGGGTTTTCTCTGGGTACTCCGGTTTCCTCCCACAGACCAAAAACATGCATGTTAGGCTGATTGGTAACTCTAAAATTGTCCCTAGGTGTGAGTGAGAGAGTGAATGGTTGTTTGTCTCGTTTGTCTCTATGTGTCCCTGTGATGGACTTGCGACCCGTCCAGGGTGTCCCCCGCCCCTCGCACAGTGATTGCTGGACATGGGCACCAGCGACCCCCGTGACCCAAAATGGAACAAACGGGTAAAGATAATGGATGGATGGATGGAATAACTCAAAGCTTTTAACGTTTTATTCTGCTTTTATTGAGAACATTTTGTAACATCTGTTGGTTTGGCAATGCTACAGAGGCTCAGAAGAAATCCTTGAGAAGTAACTACAGGCAGCAAACTGTTAGGGACCAGTCTGACCAGTATGGAAAAAATATACTGTACATGGACAGAGTTATGAGGAAGGCAAACAAGATTATAGCAACACACATCCCCTAAGATCCTCATTTGAGTTGCTTCCTTCAGGGCGAAGGTACTGCCTTCTTTTATTCTCAAGCAACAGGTCAAAATGTTCTTTCATACCACAAGTGATTCAATCATTAAATAATAAAAACGTATCATGAATTACTGAGCTCAAACTTCTTTGATGTAATGATGGATGGTAATGTCATGTTTTTATATGTTTATCCATCCATCCATCCATCATCCATCCATCCATCCTGTTATGAAAACTGTTCAGATCTCCAAGTCTGACCAGCAGAGTCTGCCTGATTTAGAAGACGGGGAAGGAGGCATCTACAGGGTTCCTGCCAACATCAGGCCCGTTCTCAGCACCTACAGGCTGGAGGTTTGACGGCTTCGATCAGTAAAAGCAGCAAAATGTCTGTTTTTTTTTTTTTGTCATTAATATTTATCCTGTTTCCTGCCAGGTTTTGTTCTGGGGTCTGAGGGAGCTGAAGAAAGTTCAGTTACTGTCTGTGGATCGTCCACAAGTGAGAAACAGTCTCACAGCTCTACAAATGTTCAGACAGTCTGGGTTACAAAAAACAGTTTTGTTCCTGTCACACCTGTTGCATGTTGTGTTTTTACCACTGTCACTGGCAAAGGGGTGAAAATGTTTGTGTCTACCTGTTTGTTTGTCTGTTCTGTTAGCAGAATACCTTATAAACTACTGATCAACTTTTAATGAAACATAAAGCAATCACTGGATGAACGTCCATCCATCCATCCATCCATCCATCCATCCATCCATCCATCCATCCATCCATCCATCCATCATCTTGTTCTGGACTCAGGTTTCGGGGCAGCATCTTGAGCAGGGAGGTCCAGACATCTCTCTCCACAGCCTCTTCCAGTTCTTCTGGGAGGACTCCAAGGTGTTCCCTGGACAACTGAGAAACATAATCTCTCCAGGGTGTCCTGGGTCTTCTCCGGGGTCTCCTCCCAGTCAGACATGACTGAACCAACTCAACTGGCTCCTCTCTATGTGAAGGAGAAACAATTCTACTTCAAGGCTCTCCTGATAACTGAACTTCTCACCCTGTCTCTAAGGGAGAGTCCCTTGTGGAGGAAATTCATTTCAACCTCCTGTATCCACGATCTCATTCTTTCAGTCTCTACTCAGAGGTGAGGGTAGGAACGTAGACCGACCAGTTTTTGTCTTACAGCTCAGCTCCCTCTTCATCACAGTGGACCAGTACAGAGTCCACAATACTGCAGACGATGCACCAATCTGTCTGTCAATCTCACGCTCCATTCTTCTGTCACTCGTGAACAAAACCCCAACACTTGAACTCTTCTACTTGAGGCAGAACCTCAACCTCGACCTGAAGAGAACATGGATGGACATGAGATGGATGGGCATCTACAACCATAAACCCATTGCAAGATGGCCGCCACACTAAATGACCAATGCAAACTCAGAAGTTGCTATGAATCAGACATTTTCACAGGTATCTAAGATAACGTTTGGTGTGAGAATAGCTGAGCATTGTCTCCAACACAAACTTTAAGCACCACACAGAGCTCAACATCCAAGTTTAAAACATTGGCAGTGACTGTTGGAGGCAACATCGTTTTACTGTTAGCAAAATATCTCACTGGACAAACATTATGATTTTCTCAGAAAGTTTTGGATGTACATCTACAACGACTGGAGTTAGTCCAATTGAAAATGGCTGCCACAGCTAACTGATATTAGCAAAAATAGCTATGTGCCAGTGATTTGATAAATGTTGAACTAAAAGTTGGTTGGTAGTAGCTGAGAGTCCTGTTTAACACAAACATTAACTCTTTCTGTTAACATAAAACCAACTTCATCTAAAATTGACATGTAAGGTGGTGGGTGTATGGATTTCTGTAGGCAGGCTAGAACATTACTTGCACTACTCCAACCCCGTGCTGTGTTCTTTCTTCAGGTGTTCATAGAGTGTGCCGGTAAAACTCTGTGTTCCTCCGTCATTCAGAAGTACAAGTCCAGCCCAAACTTCACCACCCTGGTAGATTCCATAGAACTGGTAAGACTAATATACCCAAAACAAACGAACAAAAACTACCGTTACTGTTATTACGTGCACCTGGACAGCCTGCTGGCCACAGATGAACACATCGTGTTGGTGAAACCAACAAACTCTCTTCATAAACATGGAAAATCTTGCATTTACTTTGGTTTTTACTGTCTCCTGTCATGGAGTGAAGAGGGGAAGCATCCCTCCGTCCATCTTGCCAACTGGATTACTTGAAAAAGATGTACCAGCTTCCATTTTCATGTGTAGCTGCATCCAGGCCAAAGAAAGGTCACTATAAAATATTGGATCACCACGTCAAGATCCAGGATCCATTATTAAACAAGCTGCCCCTACCATTTGAGGAAACTACGCTTTCTAGTTCTTATATTGATTAAAAATATAGTTTCCTTAAAATGACTGAGGTGACCAAACATACTGTAAATCTATGGGGCCAATAATGGCATACTGCTTGTTCAGAAGGAATAGCCTAAACATCTTATTGATTTTATTTATTTAGACCAAATTTCACTTGTTTTTATTATAATAGTTGACTTGTTCATGATTTTGACATGTTAGGCGTCACCTTTGATCACGTGTTCATCTTCCTGTTCTTTCTCACGACACTGAAAGACGATGCTGATGTAGACTGTAGTGCACTCTGCACCTAGCCGTTAAAAGTGTGTATAGTAACTCATTCAACCTTTATTTATCCAGGTTAGTCCCACTGAGCCTCGAGGACTCATTTACAAGAGACATCTGATTTTAACAGAGAGTGATGACAACAATGGACAATCATAAAAGAAAGCATAAAAATTGGGAAAAATAAATGAAAGAAAATTACATTAAAAAACAAAATATAAACAGCTTCGGTGTAAAACAATGTAGAATACTCTAAAAAAGTTAAATCTGGTCCTCTGGACATTCAAAAAAAAACAAAAACAAAGCAAAACAACAAAAAATGTAGAAACTTTTCGTCTCTCGTCCAAGAGACTTCTTCAGTCTGAGGTGCTGTATTCAGCTCAGTCTCTTAAATAGCACCTTCTCAGAGTGTGATCAGCTGGTTCTGGTTGTCAGCAGCAAACTGGTTGATCCACTCTGAGAAGGTGCTATTTAAGAGACTGAGCTGAACACAGCACCTCAGACTGAAGAAGTCTCTCGGACGAGAGACGAAACGTTTCTACATTTTTTGTTGTTTTGCTTTGTTTTGGGTTTTTTTGAATGTCCAGAGGACCAGATTTAACTTTTTTAGAGTATTCTACCTGGATTATTGAGCATGCATCAGGAAATGTAGAATACTAAAACCAGGAACTAATTAAGGAATTAAGCACAACACATGCGACAAACCAAACAAAGAAATCCGCTCTGTGTGCTGCAGGAGTTACCGGAGAACGAACACCTGCATCCTCCTCTCAGCATCACGACTGTGGACTGGCGGGCCTTTGGTCGCAGCACCCTGGTTGGAAATCACATCATAAACAACCTGAAGGCCTTCAAATACACACCACCTCCACCTCCATCTCCACCTCCTGCTGTCCACACACACAGCCCACCTCGGGCTCCAGAGACCCGCAGACTTGTCCTGACTCCAGAACCACACGCCGCTGAAGGTAACGTGTGCGCCAGTTTTAGTGTCAGCTATCCAAACATTTTCCAGCATTAACAGAACCATCAGGTAGGGTTGTAATCAAGACCAACTAACCCGAGACCAAGTCAAGACCAAGACCTCAAGTCTTGGAGCTCAATCTTTTCACAGATTATTTGTCTTATACTAAACTGTCACAACATGACATTTCTAACAAATATGTAAAAAACTTATGTAACTTATATATTTTTTAAATAAAAGTTACATACTTCAACTTTAAGTTTGCTTTTGAATGAATGTATCAGCTTCTATACATTTTCAAAGCTTCATAAAGAAATCAGACGCTCGGTGGTTGTTGCACAATAATGTTCATGTCATGTGACCCGCCGACACTAAACTCATGTTAAACTCTACTGGACCTGACAGACCAGGCACCCGCATTTATCTCTCATTTTAAAGCATTTTCTAATTTTACATAATTTATTTGTTCAAAAATCATGATTTTTGCTCAATAACTAATAATAAAATGCTTTAAAATGAGAAATAAATGTTGGTGTGTTGTGTGTCGGGTCTGTTAGAGCAGCGTAACATTAGTTTTGTGTCAGTGAGTCAAATGATGTGAAACATAGGAATTTTTGTTTCTGAAGTGTGTTTGCTTCAGTAATTTGTTGACGGTCCCTAAGTGAACCGTTACGTCTCCGAGGACGTGCACACTGAACTCAGACTGCCGGCTTCGGATCCAACGAGAGCAACACACCGCTGAAGACACCGAGCTCCAACGTCCAACGTAAAACTAACTTCACCGCGGTGGAGAGTTGAGGCTCCAGCACGAACAGTTAGAAACTATTTGAAATGAGTAAATAAAAGATATTTATTATCTGATAAGTCGTGTTTTAGACTTATTATTGCTAAAGAATCTATTCTGACACAAAGTGCAGCCGTGACTGGTTCTGGATGAGGCTTTACAGCAGACAGACCCTCTCTTCCAGGTACTGTGTACTGTACTGTATTGCTCCACATGCAATATGACAAGAGAGGCAATCAATACATTTGAAAAGCAGAACAGGAAAACAACACACCACACCCACAATTTGCCCACACACCAGCCCGGTACGTTTAAAATCCATAAGTCTACCAATAAATGTAACACCCAGGAATAAACCAGTGGAAGGATCTGGAACGAACAACCATCCAGAAACTCCCGGAAAATTTTACTAAAAGACGTAGACTGTAATGAAAAGATTGGAGTGGGCAAGAACCAAAACTTCCTTAGTAAAATGTGGGCTGGCTCGTAATGCAGCTTGTGGTCATCAATTCCACAACGTAGCCCATCTTTAAAGGATTCAAGGTTCTTGATTGTCATTCAAGTTGCATGTGGTACATGCAACTTGAACAAAAGAACAAAAGAAACAGTAAATAAGGATCTGAGATATAAACCAAGATGTACGCTAAACGAACGCCCATCACTACGCTAAAAGATGTAAGATATATGCCAGTCATTAATAGTGCAAAACAATACACCGACCAGCAGCAGCACAATTCTCATAGGTTCTGTTCAGTTATAATTTACACACTTAATGTGAGCACTAACATAAACTGAGCTTCATTCAAAGCAACAAAAACACAGAAACAAGGCTCCAAAAGTGAAAAAGACATAAATCTACAGCAGCACGGTCCTATTGGCAGAGTGGTTCTGATGACAGTCAGGTTCTCTTGTCAACATGGTCCAGTTTGCAGCATGGTACTGTTAGCAGTGAGGTTCTGTTAGTGGTGCGGTGTTGTTAGGAGTGTTAGCAGGTCTTGTTAGCAGGTCCCTTCAGCAGCATGATGATAACAAGGACCGCAGCAGCTGCCTCCCAGACTGCCCTCCAGAATGTCCATCTGGCAGACGGAGAACATCCAAGGTTTCCCTGTGGAACTAAACGGGTCCACAGAGTTTGGTCCATGCAGGCAGATGGAGGATCATGGAGACAGCCGCCATGACAGGCCTGGGCCCGAGGCTGGAAGGACTGAACAATGATGGCAGGATGGCACAATGGCAAGGCAGCGACATAGAAAACTTCACAAGTGTGACGTGTCATACCCGTACTGCGGATGTACATTGTAGGCGCAAAAAACAAATGCAACTAAAACAATAGGAACAAAAAAGATCAAGTTCACCGGGAGCCTGTGAAGCTGTGGACATCACTCTTACCATAAGGTCTTTCTTAACTACCTGCACCTTCAGTCTGCTACGTATAACCTCTGAAGCATGGCTGTTTTTCTGGTGACACGATATGATGATGACGATGGTGATGAGCCTAACCTTAACCTAAACTCAACTTCACACCTGAGCCCTAACCCTGACCCTAACCCAAAGAATGAGCACCAGACGTTAGTCTTCCAAAGCAGCTGTGAGCGCTGACAAAACAGTGTTTCTTAACTCTTCAACTGAGACTCTTCCTTTCAGCACGTAGCTGCAGCTTCAGGGGCAGGAAGAATAGCTGCTCACATGACTTAAGGTGGACCATACAGGTCGCACATGATTTAAAGGATTTAAGACATGTTTGGTACTAATTTAGACAAATGAAGTTATGAGAGAGGTTCTCTGACTGGTGTGAGCTGAGAAGGAACTATGTGACAGAACATCCAGAACACCAAACTAAACATTCAAAATGTCAGTTTGTCATTGGAGTTTTAACTTGATGGAACAACTGTGATGTTTGCTGTGCACGTTTGTTGAGCAGGCCTGACGCAGGATACTGGAGAAAGCAGCTGCAGAGCAACACTAACCCAGCAGGACTTCCTGATCTCTGTGGAGGAAGAAGCTCCTCCTGCTCCACCTCTACCTCAGCCTGAACCCAAGAAGAAAAAGGTTCTGACCTCAGAAGATCATGTGGTACTTAAATACACCGGAGGTTCCACCATCCTCACATTTATCTTGTTTTTACGCAGGAGAGCCACTCGAAAAGTGTCCGTCGTTCCACGAAGAGGCGGAGGCGAACCATCGCTGATGAATCAGCAGAGAGTGTCATCGACTGGTGGTCCAAATATTACGCCTCTGTGGAGAAACAGGTAGCTAGCTGTGAGCGCTGAGCTTCACTTTAAACCGTTAGCTTGTAGTTTGGAAGTTATGAACGTGCGCTGCCTGTCTGTGTTCCAGGAAAAACAGAAGGATAGCTCTCAGCTGCCTCACGTTTTTGAGAAAGGTATGGAATATTCACACACGTCTGTGGAGGTTGTCTGAGACAATGATGCACTCAAGATGTTCACGAGTCCGTTATCAAGAGCCATGGAGGAAAGAAGAAAATAAACATGAACTAGAATAAAATTTTTCTATGAAACAAACAAGAGAGTATGAAATGAAAATACATGTTTACTTGACAACTTCCATCCATCTGTCCATCCATCCATCCATCCATCCATCTGCCATTCATCCATCCATCCATCTGTCATTCATCCATCCATCCATCTGTCCATCCATCCATCCATCCATCCAACCATCCATCCATCTGTCCATCCATCCATCCATCCATCCATCCATCCATCCATCTGTCCATCCATCCATCCATCCATCCATCCATCCATCTGTCTATCCGGGCGGCTGTGGCTGAGTGGTTAGAGCAGTTGTCCTCCATGCAAGAGTTTGGGGTTTGAATCCACCAGCTGTCACATGCTGAAGTGTCCCTGGGCAAGACACTGAACCCCTCATAGCCTCTGATGTGCGTCTCATCAGCGTATGAATGTGATAAAGCTCTGATTAGTCTCTTTAGAATGATTTGTTCAATTAACTTTGTAGAGATCTAGTACAGAGCTGTATGAATGGGTAAATGAGGCACAGATTGTTGTAAAGCACTTTGAGCATCTTGAAATAAGATTGAAAGGCACTGTATAAGAACTGTCCATCCATCCATCCATCCATCCATCCATGCATCCATCCATCCATCCATCCATGCATCGATTCATTATCTTTACTCGCTTCTTCCTTTACGGATTGCGGTTAGTGTCCATATCCAGCAGTTACTCTGCGAGAGGCAGGGGAGGGGACAACCCGAACAAGTCTCCAGTCCATCACAGGGACATATAGAGACAAACAACCATTCACTGTCTCTCTCACACCTCATCTAGGGACAATTTAGAGTCACCAATCAGTCTAACAAGCATGTTTTTGGTCTGTGGGAAGAAACCGGAGTACTTAGAGAAAACCCACGAAGCACGGACAGAACATGCAAACTCCAACCAGAAAGGTCCCCGGCTGGGATTTGAACCAGCGACCTTCTCACTGAGAGGCAACAGCTCTACCAACTGATCCACCTCCTGGAAGACTTGTATATATCAGAGTTTCTTTATTTTTCATACACACCACATATGGTGCATGTGGTGGAACGGGATTATGTTCACAGGATCCCAGTTACATTCAATAATAAAATGTAAAAGAAAAACAGTAATAAGATCAAAGATATGAACTAAGAAAAGCATCAACTAAAAATACCCTAAGCACTAATAGCATAAAAACAATAAAGACAATACGCCAAACAGCAGCACGGACATGAGTCTGTGCGAACAGATGTGCACACATGAACACAGCAGCATGAAACAGATCAGCAGCAACATGAAACAGATCAGCAGCAACATGAAACAGATCAGCAGCAACATGAAACAGATCAGCAGCAACATGAAACAGATCAGCAGCAACATGAAACACATCAGCAGCAACATGAAACAGATCAGCAGCAACATGATGTGATTTTTCACAGTGATTCTCCTGGTTAGAGATTCATGAGTCTAACAGCCTCAGGGTAGAAGCTGTTCCTCAGTCTAGTGGTTCTACACTTAATGCTCCTCAACCTCCTTCCTGAGGGGAGTGGGGCAAAAAGTGTGTGTGTTTGAGGCTGTAAACCCAGAAACACAAACCTGTGCACCACTTGGATTGAATGCAGGAAAGCTTATGATTCATTGCCACACACAATACTAGAAACTGAAGTATATAAACTGTGTATCAAGACAAAAGATGGATGGATATTTTGTATATAATTACATGTTTTGAGAGAAAATATATATAAAAAAAAACAAAGTTGGAACAGTTTAAGAACCAGAAACCAGAATTGGTGTGTCTTTCAGTCTTAGTTTAATTTTTATTATTTCACTGATTGTTGTGTGCATAAACTGTGTGAAGGATGTGCTTCCAGTAGTCTCCTGACACACACAACTGTTGTGCATTGCAGCTTTGCCATACCACAGCCTGCTCAATGATGGGATAGACTCTCTGGGTAAGGATGCAGACATGCAGCTGAAGGAGTTGTTGATAACTGATCACCTAATAGAGCAGTGGTTCCCAACCTGTTTTCCTCAAAGCACCCCCCCACACACCCCCACTTCCTTGCCCATCTGCGCCCCCCCCCCCCCCCCAATCCCTCGCTACTCCCCTCTCCCAAAGACTCATTCAGATTAATCTCTTTATCAGTGATAAAAGAAAATGTAAATAGTTACAAACTTTTATTTATAAAATATATAAACTGGTAGTTGTACAACAGAAATAACAACTACGAGAACACTGTTTTGAGAATTACTCAAATAACTTTTCTTTAAAAATAACAACAGAGTGATCTTAAAAACAGTTAAAAAATGTTGTTTGGTCAAGATATCAAACTCTAGGCATGTACACACAGCTCTAACAAAAACAATGGCTA
>NC_056510.1:1428136-1433780 GCF_014905685.2 Nematolebias whitei
GGGGCAAAAAGTGTGTGTGCTGGGTGAGTGGGGTCCTTCATGATGCAGGTGGCCCTCTTCCTGCATCTGGAGGTGTAGATGTCTGTGATGGTGGGGAGACTGACTCCAACATCTTCTGTGCAGCCTTCACCACTCTCTGCAAAGCTTTTCTTTCTTTAAAGCTTTCCTTTCTTTTTCCTTTAAAGACAGCAGTTGAGAAATATTGTCTGGGGTCCGAACAGCCCGGAACTTAAAATAAATTACAGGAGTTTTAAAATACACAGAATAACCTTTATTTTGAAAGTGAAAAAACATGTTTTATTATGAAACTAATGAAAAAAATATGACAGAACAAGGTAAAAATGTGCGTTTGCATGTTTCTACGTCCATCTTGCTTCAGCTCTGAGCAGTTTTCAGTCCATGATGCTGACGTCACGATGAGGTGGTAGATGTCCCTCAGACATGATGTCCTCAATGTTTGGTCTCATCTGTCCACAGCACTGTCTTCCACAGGTGTGATGTCCTCTTCCAGTCCACTCCTCCATGAAGTCCAGCTCTGTGCAGCTTCTAGTGGTCCTCTAGACAGATCCTCCATCATTCAGCTCCGTTAGGGATGTTGCTCTGGTCCACTCTGTGACTTTTGGTGGATGAACCTCTCCTAGCAGGTCTGCTGTGATTACATCATCTTTCCATTTCTAATAATGGATCTAATGGAGCTTTGTGTTTTTTCTTATAGTCCACCTCTGATGTGTTCTTCTCTTTGACTTTGACTATGACCTGTGTGGAGACTTCCTTGGTCTTCTTGATGTCTCTTTTTTGTTGGTAGTCCTTCATACTTTGAGGTTTGTCCCTGGAATCCATTAGAACATGTGAATCTATAATATCAATATAATCTCAAGTTTAAACCATCTCTTCCATCAATCATGATGGGCAATGTGAGATCGCTGGGAAACAAGTTGGATGAACTTCAGGCCCTAACAAGGACCCATCCAGAGTATGGGGAATGCAGTGTGATGTGTTTCACTGAGACATGGCTGCAGGATCATATCCCTGACTCCAGCGTTTCCTTGCCAGGCTTTCTGACCATACAGGCAGATAGAGATTTAAAGAGGGGTGGCAAAAGGAAAGGAGGTGGGTTGGCAGTGCTCGTGAACAGCAGATGATGTAATCCTGGACATGTTACTGTGAAGTGTCGTCTCTGCAGTCCAGATATTGAACTGTTAGCTCTAAGTTGTCATCCATATTATTTGCCAAGAGAGTTCACCAGTGTTATTTTGGCAACTGTTTATTTTCCACCCAATGCTGTTGCTGAGACTGCATGTGATGTCATCAGCTCCGAGGTTGCTAAGCAACAGACACATTACCCTAGTGCGTTTATTGCAATATCTGGAGATTTTATTCATGCATCTCTCTCTGCTACACTTTCAACAGTGACTTGACAACAGTTTGTCAGCTGCTCTACCAGAGAAAACAATACGCTGGACTTGTTTTATGCAAATGTCAAGGATTCATACATCGCTAAAGCAAGACCCCCTCTTGGTAAATCAGATCACAATCTAGTGTTTCTCTGCTCAAAATATAAACCCCTTGTTCAGAGGTAACCTGCAATAAAGAGAACAGTGAGAAAATGGTCAATGGAAGCTGAAGAAGCCCTGCGGGGTTGTTTTGACGCTACAGACTGGGATGCACTGTGCCAGCCACATGGAGAGGACATCGATGCCATGACTGAGTGTGTGACCGACTATATAAACTTCTGTGTAAACAACACCATCCCCACCAGAACAGTGAGAAGCTTCCCCAATAACAAACCCTGAATCACCACTGACCTGAAGGAACTGCTAAACCAGAAAAAAAGAGCCTTCAAGGAGGGACAGGGAATTATTGAGGAGCACACAGAAGCAACTAAAAGTCAAGATAAGAAACAGCAGGAGGTGTACAAGAAGAAACTGGAGAGCAAGCTCCAACAGAACAGTATCAGAGAGGTGTGGTCAGGGATAAAACGGATCACAGGCTTCAAGCAGAAGGAGGATCAGAAGGATGGAAGCCTGGACAGAGCCAATGAACTGAACACGTTCTTGAATAGGTTCAGTTCAGGAACAAGCTCAGCATCCTCCTCTCTTGCCCACAGCCAAACATACATACCACCGTCCATTGACCCAAGGCTGTCCTGTCACACCTCAAATATTGTATCTACCACCTCAGTCATGGACCCTTCTTCTACATATTGGTCTTCAACTAAATCAGAAGATGCTGATACCTCCTTTGCCTCCCCCCTCTGCATCTCCAGAAGTCAGGTGAGGAAGCAGCTGGAGAGACTGAACCAGAATAAGGCTGCATGTCCAGATGGTGTCAGTCCCAGAGTCCTTAAGGTCTGTGCAGAGCAGCTCTGTGGGGTTCTGCAGCATCTCTTCAACCTTAGCCTGACCCAGGAGAAGGTTCCAGTGTTGTGGAAAACCTCCTGCCTTGTTCCAGTGCCAAAGAAAATGCACCCATCAGTCCTCAATGACTATAGACCTGTTGCCCTGACATCCCACATCATGAAGGTCCTAGAGACTTCTGCTGACCCACCTGACTAAACAAACAAGCACATATCAGGACCCACTGCAGTTTGCTTATCAGCATGGACTTGGAGTTGAAGATGCCATCATACACCTGCTTCCTCAAACTCACTGTCATATAGAAAAGGCAGATAGCACTGTGAGAGTCATGTTCTTTGATTTCTCCAGTGCATTTAACACAATCCAGCCTGACCTGCTTTGTCAGAAACTCCAGAAGACTCAGGTGGAGGCCTCAACAATCACCTGGATCAAAGACTCCCTGACAAACAGACCACAGTTTGTGAGACTGAAGGGTTGTGTGTCTGACCAGGTGGTCAGTAGCTCAGGAGCTCCACAGGGGACTGTACTCTCACCATTCCTTTTCACTCTGTACACCTCAGATTTCCAGTATAAAACAGACTCCTGTCATCTGCAGAAATATTCTGATGACCCTGCAGTAGTCGGGTGTATCAGAGATGAACAAGAAGCTGAGTACAGGGAACTGGTGGACCGCTTTGTGGCATGGTGTGGAAACAATCATCTCATCTTGAATGTGAACAAAACAAAGGAGATGATTGTAGATTTCAGGAGAATCAGGAACAGGTCCAACCCTATTTCCATCATGGGATAAGAAGTGGAGGTGGTGGAGAAGTATAAATACCTTGGGGTTCACCTGGACAACAGACTGGACTGGAGATGCAACAGTGAAGCGTCTACAAGAAGGGACAGAGCAGACTGTACTTCTTGAGGAAGCTGAAGTCCTTCAACGTTTGCAGCAAGATGCTGCATATCTTCTATAAGTCTGTTGTAGAGAGCACTGTCTCTTCTGCATCATCTGCTGGAGGAGCAGCACCAGAGCAAGAGACTTAAAAAAGATCAACAAGCTCATAAAGAAGGCTGGCTCAGTTCTGGGGACTCCTCTAGAACCTCTGGAGATGATTGTACAAAGAAGGATTCTTCATCAAATGAAGAACATTATAGACAACCCTCAGCATCCTCTTCATCAGACTGTCATACAGCAACAGACTGTCATACAGCAACAGAGTGTCTTCAGTCAGAGGATTCTTCAGATCTGCTGCAAGACAGATGCTACAAGAGATCCTTCCTGCCCACAGCCATCAGCATCTAGAACAACTCATTAATGAAACCAGGATGGTGAGTTACCACAACATATAATTTCCCTCTGGGATTAATAAAGTAGTTTTGAACTGGAATTGAATTTGAATTGAATAACAAGACCACCTGACTCGTAACTTATGTGGCTTCTGAAGGAAACACATCTCTGCACAGTTCTGGAACGATTTATAATCATTTAAAAACATTCTCTTCTTTTATATGTCCCCTGTCTCATAGAAGACAAGAGCTCTGTCCTTGTGTCCTGATGATAGATGTGATCTGCTAATTTGACCTCAGATGATCTTTCTCTGTCTGAGGTGTAAAAACTGTCTTGATGCTGCAGAGTGCTAAAAATAAAGCAGAATTTGCAGTTAAAATGAAGAAAAGCTCACCGCTGCTGGGAGGCAGGGTCTCCTGAAGGATCCATGAGGCTGAAGACCCAAAGAACTCAAGTTTTCCCAACCGAGCTCCAGGAAGGTCCGTCATGAACCAAACCAGCAGAACTTGTGTTGGTTTTCTTCACCTCGCCAGTGAAAATAGTTTTCTTCAGACAAAAGGATGTTGACAGATCACTCGTCAGTTTTGGCAGCAGAAGCAAAGTTCCTGTTGGTTGTCAGACGATCTTCAGTCCTAAAAGAAAAACCTCCTCATGTTTCCTCCTCGTTCCCCAGTGAACAAAGATGATCCAGCCTGAGGCTTAAATACACCAGCCTGCCCTCGAACAACATGTCTCTGTTTACCGGCCTGTGGTTTCAGGCTCTCACTGCTCTGACTGGTTCTGGTGAAGGTCCGGTCCTCCTGCTCATCATCTCAGATGGTTTTCATTAGATCAGACAATTAATGATCCATCAATGGTCAATGTCAGAAACAGCCACCAAATAATAACAACGTGTTGGGCCTCATCAGGATGTACAGATTGATGATTATCCTGATTTATTTATGGTAAGGGGCAGCTGTGGTTGAGTGGTTAGCGCAGTCGTCATCCTTTAGGAGAGTTGTGGGTTCGATTCCACCAGCAGTCACATGTTGAAGTGTCCCTGGGCAAAACATTGAACCCTCATTGCCTCTGATGTGTGTCCCATCGGTGTATGAAAATGATAAAGTGCTGATTAGTCTTTGTACAGATCTAGTAAAGTGTGGTATGAACGTGTGTGTAGTAGAATGCTGTATGAATGTGTGTGTAGTAGTGTGCTGTAGGAATGTGTGTGTAGTAGAGTACTGCATGAATGTGTGTGTAGTAGAGTGCTGTATGAATGTGTGTGTAGTAGAGTGCTGTATGAATATGAGTAGTAGAGTGCTGTATGAATGTGTGTAATAAAGTACTGCATGAATATGTGTGTAGTAGAGGGCTGAAATGAAAGTGTATGGTATTTTGTTGTTGATGATTGTGTTCATCCATTTTGCTTTTACTCCCTGACATTTAATGCAGGGTGATTTGATTGAGTGTTTCATTCTTTCTTATTATATTTAATGTTTTTATGCTTTTATTCATGTTGCTGTAATATCTTGTTATTAATATTTGATGCTGTGATCTTTTTTGGTAAGCACTTTGATAACAGTTACTGCTTTAAATGTGCTACATAAATAAAAGTGACTTGACTTACTGTATGAATGTGTGTAGTAGAGTCCTGTATGAATGTGTGTGTGTAGTAGAGTGCTGTATGAATGTGTGTGTGTAGTAGAGTACTGTATGAATGTGTGTAATAGAGTGCTGTATGAATGTGTATAGTAGAGCGCTGTATGTTTGTGTGTAGGAGAGCGTTGTATCAATATGTGTAGTAGAGTGCTGTATGAATGTGTGTAGTAGAGTGCTGTAAGAATGTGTGTAGTAGAGAACTGTATGAATGTGTGTAGTAGAGTGCTGTATGAATGTGTGTAGTAGAGTCCTGTATGAATGTGTGTGGTAGTATAGCGCTGTATGAATGTGTGTAGTAGAACGCTGTATGAATGTGTGTAGTAGAGCATTGTATGAATGTGTGTAGTAGAGCATTGTATGAATGTGTGTAGTGGAG
>NC_056510.1:1433880-1434976 GCF_014905685.2 Nematolebias whitei
TATGTGTAGTAGAGTACTGTATGAATGTGTGTAGTAGAGTACTGTATTAATGTGTGTAGTAGAGTGCTGCATGGATGTGTGTGTAATAAAGAGCTGTATGAATGTGTGTAGTAGAGTGTTGTATGAATGTGTGTAGTAGAGTCCTGTATGAATGTGTGTTTAGTAAAGAGCTGTATGAATGTGTGTAGTAGAGTGTTGTATGAATGTGTGTAGTAAAGAGCTGTGTGAATGTGTGTAGTTAACATGGTTATTGTTATTAAATGACCCCAATTGGCAGACCAAAAACACGAGGACAACAGGGATACAAAAATGATAGTTTATTTACAGTGCGGATGTGATCTTGGCTGTGGAAGGAAAAGAAGGAGACGAGATGAGTGTCTTGATATGGATGGTCTTTGATAATTGAGATGATTTTAAGTGGTTTGTCTTGCGGTCGAATGTGGTTGCAGATGGCGTTGGAGTGGTGTGAACAGAGAGTTCAGAATCCAGAGATGGCAGGGAATCCAGCGGGTGAGTATTGATCGATGATGCAGTCTTGGTTGAAGGATCCAGAATGTAGTTTCTTAATATGGTTTGTGTGCAGGATTGGTGACCAGACACAGCCACGAGGAGACCAGACAGGCAAGACAAACGGGAAACTGAACAGACGGGCAGAAAGGCAACAGGTTAGTATTTGAACACACTTAGGTTTGGCTGGCTGTCACAATATTACCAAAGGCAATAAATGTTCGAGCGTCTGCTGAACGTCTGGTTGCGGCTTAAGTAGAGCAGGAGGTGGAGGTGCAGGTCTTGGTAGCAGGTGCAGCTAATCAGCCAATTAGTTGGAGAGAGTGAGATGGTTAAAGGAGAAGGCAGAGAATCCCACAGTGCCCCCTCCTCAAACATCGCCTCCAGGCGATTTCTTCTTGTCTGGGTGATCCCTGTAAAAAGTGGTGATTAGGGAGGAGTCCAAAATGAAGGATCAGGGAACCCACGATCGCTCCTCAGGCCCATAGCCTTCCCAGTCCACAAGGTACTGAAGGTTTCGACCCCTGCGATTAACATCCAGCAGGCGTCTAACAGAATAAACGGGGTCGTTGTTGATGAGCCGGGGGGG
>NC_056510.1:1435076-1437539 GCF_014905685.2 Nematolebias whitei
TGGCTTCAACAGGAGGATTTTGTTGGTATAAATGAATCCACTCCTGTCAATTATTTAAATGTTCATGAACAACAGGTCGAGGCGGAGCTGTAGCTTCTATTTTTCAGTCAGGATTATTAATTAATACTAAACCAGTTAGTAGTTATAATACTTTTGAGTCACTGTCTCTAAGTCTGTCCCATCCTAAATGGAAAACGGAGCGGCCACTCTCACTAGTTGTTATAAATCGTCCACCAGGCTCCTATGACCAGTTTTTGTCTGAATTATCAGAATTCTTAACTGACTTACTAAATACTGATAAAGTCATAATAAAGGGTGATTTCAATATTCATGTAGATTTTTCTTGTTTTTAGATGATCACTCACAGCTTGGGTTTGATGCTCCTTGCAGATTTCTCCACTAGATGTTTGATTGACAGCTGCCAGTCACTCACAAACTTCTGAAGTGTGTAAAAAGATCCAAAACTTTGCAAACAACCTCGTCTTATTCCCACGTTTCCTTTTGGTTCGTGAACAAACATCAAATCATCAGCACCTTGTCCTTCTGTCACTGCAGGACATGTTTCCTCTCAAACCTGCCAGAATGCAGAAAGTGCAGCCGAGCTTCTTTTAACTCTTCGTGTTTTATCCAAACTGAAAGTAAGTTTAGTAACATAAAGAGTCATTCATGTGACCATCGGTTAAACCTTTTTAACCTCTGAATCATGCTTTTCACATATCAGCTGTTTTAAGGCTTACTTTGTAGTCTGTGCTTCTGTCTGTCAGACACAGGTGTGTGGTTACCATGGTGACCATACTGAACATCTGGAGGCAGCTCTAACTGATCCTTTGATCTGTTTCTTTCTACACGTCTTCTACAGGTCACACTTCAAAACGTCAGATTGTTTTTTATAATCATAAAGTAAGACAAATTTTTGTTATTTAGGTTCAACGTCGATATTTCTTCAAAGACGTTTTTAGTCTTTCGCCAACCGTCCTGACCTTTTCTGCTGTGATCGAACAGTTAAGTTCAAAGACAACGAGTCAAACATGGATGCAGAAGTGTCCTACCTTTTGGAGTCCATCTTTCCTCAACGACCGGAGTCAGTGAACGCACCGTAGAGAAACGCAGACAGTGGAGCAGCTGATTGGCTGAGCTGTTTGTGACGGAGACAAACTGGCAACTTGTGGTTGAAACATCCAGCATCTTTAATAGGGGGTGGTGGTGTGTGTGTGTGTGTGTGTGTGTGTGGGGGGGGGGGGGGGGTTGCTTCTTTTACAGTCCATTCCAACAATCTCATGACTGCTGGTGACAGAACTTAACAAGAACTATCACCTCATCTGCTCCTAAATAATAAGACACTGTGGATTGTATTACAACATGTTCTAAAGTGATCTAAGAGCGATCACGTTCTTCACACGCCTCCTGGTTTGCAGACGACTCACGGGATGTTTGTCTTGAGTGACCAGGATGTTAGAAACTGGCAGAGCCACCGGCACCTCCCTCGGTAAACACAGCAGCTCCCGCCCTGCAGACTGATGGATCCAACTCACGATGGGACAACTGGCACCTAAACTCTGCTCAGGGCTTGTTTGTAGACTTTAAACTTTGTCTCCATGAACCGTTCACTCCACAACAAAACTGCAGATCACTCTCAGGCCTTGTCCACACAGAAACACAGTTTCTGCAAAATGTTTTTTTTTTTTTTTTCAGAAACGAAGTGCCATCAATCCCTTTTCTTCACCTACATTTCTATTCAGGTCACCGGAAGCTGCTGCTGAGCTCCAGTTGTCATTGTAGGGGGGCTGTGGTTCAGTGGTGCGAGCTGTTGTCCTCCAACGAAAGAGTTGCAGGTTTGATTCCATCAGTATGCAGTCCCGTGTTGAAGTTTCCCTGGATGGGACACCGAACTGAAGTGTCCTATCAGGGTATAAATCAAAGTGTTTCCTGAGGAATAGTCATCAGAGAAAACCAGCGGAAACTCAAGGTCAGTCCAACATCTGAGCTCTAAACAGGAGAACTGAGGATTTTTCTACATTTACGGAGCAAAGAAGCATCACAAGCTGCATCTGTTTCAGTTTCCCAAAAACAGTTTCTGTCTTCTTCAATGCCCAAGATTATCCATGCATGCCTCTTGTTCTAGACTTAGTTATTGGGGCAGCATCTTGAGCAGGGAGGTCCAGACATCTCTCTTCACAGCCTCCTCTTCCAACTCTTCTGGGAGGACTCCAAGGTGTTCCCAGGCCTGTTGAGAGACGTAGTCTCTCCAGCGTGTCCTGGGTCTTTTTTGGAGAAATTCTTGTTCACTAACGTTTGCCCAAAAGAACCAAAACTCACGGCAGATGAAGATTTTTAACCAGGTTTTTTACTTAACGGATGACGTGAAGGATCAGCCAGTGGGTGTGTAGGTCCAACCCACTGACGTTAATTGACAGTTGAAGTCATGCTGCTGAAAAGAGTCATTATGAAATAAATAAGCTGTCA
>NC_056510.1:1437639-1440561 GCF_014905685.2 Nematolebias whitei
TTTCATAATGATGAGCTTAGATACACATTTCATATTGCTTTAGTTATTTATTTATTAAATTTTTAGCATTTTGGTGTTCCATACAAGGGAGCAGATAGAGTGAAAACAAAACATGTCCAAGACTCGTGCCCTGTGGGACCCCACAGGAAAGAGGCACTGACACAGAAACACCATTTCCAACCTTAACACAGAAACTCCTGTCATATATATAAGAGGTGAACCATTCTAATGCTGCACCTGTAATCCCAACCCAGTGTTCTAACCACGATATAAAGGTACTGTGGTCAGCAGTGGCAAAAGCAGTGGTAAGGTCCAGGAGTGCAAGGATCACAAACTGACCAGAATGTCATTACAAACCTGTTATGAAGCTGTTTTGGTGCTGTGCAATTGTTGTAGAGGTGTAGAATGTAGACCCCTCTTCACAGATTTTTATAAAGCTTTTATACTGTTCAACATTTTTCAGTCAGGTCATCTGGACAGTTTCTTTTTTTTGTGCTGAAACATTTCACCTTTGATCCGGAAGGTTTCATCAGTCAAGGACACACACAGTTTCCTTGACTGATGAAGCCTTCCGGATCGAAGGTGAAATGTTTCAGCACAAAAAAAGAAAGTGTCCAGATGACCTGACTGAAAAATTTTGGATTGTATACCTGGATTATTGAGCATGGACTTTGTTGTTCTTTTATACTGTTCTTATCTCTTGTGTCATAACAGCTCTCACTTGTAAGTTCAGAGAGGATGCACTGGGTCAGGACCTCAACCCAGACATCACAGCATCTTTGTTTCTATCCAAGTAGGTTTGCTGATGACATGTCATGTTCAACCTTTATTTAAACAGATAAGTCACATTGAGCCTCGAAGACACATTTACAAGTGAGACCTGTTTGGACAAACAATAAAAAGGGGTGAAAAATTAAACATAGGGTTTGGAGCCAAAAAAAAATTCCCAACACGCTTTTGACCTCTATTTGAAGGTCAAAAATGTGATAATGAAAAAAAATCCTGCACACAAGCACATAATGACGCCGACATTACGCAGGGGGGTGGACGTGGATGCAAGGGTGGTGAGCAGCCAGAGACAACACACAGAGGCACTGCAGTGTTCAGATAAAATCACTTAGTTCATAAAGTTCTCTCTGGAGAGATCCGTGCACACTCGGGGGGGTGCCGAGGTCGACCAGAGATGAATCCAGAGTCATGAAATGATGACAGAATGTTTATTCAGCTGGGCTCCTCTGAAAAGTCCATGGAATTTCCTCAGTAGGAGGGAGGGAGGGGCAGAGCATTAGGTTTACAAAACTTCCAGGCGGGTTGAGATAAGATGGCCTGTCAAGGCCAGTCAAGGAGCTGAATTCAGATAAACACAATTGTTGTGGGGACAGGCAGAACTTTAATGACATCTACCTTGAGTCTGTGTCGGTCCACTCGGTTCCGAAACGTCCAAATTAAATGACCATACCAATGGAACGTGTCTGAGAATAACCCCCGAGATCTCATCCATTCTGCCAAAAGTTTGGGCACTCGAGGCACAACCCAAGCCATCATATAAGGCAGGCAGTCTGACCAGGTCCAGATTTGCTGCCAGAGAATTCCTTGTTTGTTGATGGACCAGGAACCAGCCGAATCCAAAAAGCAGGAACCAGTTATCATAAATTCAATTATAAATGCATCCTTAAAATCCATAGATGACAGCAGAGATAAACACGTCATCAAGTCTTCAAAGTAGATGAGATATCCAGCTGTGTGCCAACAGGGCAAATCGGCTCACCTGAAGCCCGTCTTCTCTTCAAAAGAAATGTTATCAGTTGTGTTGAGGGACCAACTGAACAAATCCAAGTCCATAGTTATGATTCAGAAGATTTGTAGAAGAGAGCTCTAAAGCAGTTTCACAGACAGGACAGAGCAAAAACAAAGTGGAGCCGGAGAGGAGAAGGCGTCCGCCCTTGAGAAGAGCAAGTGTTGAAAAAAAGTCTTATTCCACTGCCTCAAACAAAACTCTACTTCAAGGAAGGAATGAAGCAAATGGTAAACAGAGCTTGTGCTAGCAGTTCAGCTCCCTCTTCACCACAATGGACCGAAACAAACTCAGTTTCAGTGTAGAAATTCAAATAATTTTCTGAGTCTGATCTGGTCACTGAACAATGGAAACCTGCAGGTTAGCCTGGTATAAGTTCATCAACATGAAACACATCCTGTTCTCAAGGATGACCTCACCACTCTCCAAAACCATTGAACAGTAAAACCTCCTTCACTGAAGACAAACAGGACACTACAACACTTAAGAAATGTCTAATCTGTTCCACTCTCCTGTGCCACCACCAGGCTTCTGGGGGTTGGGCACCTGGTGGCCATGGCCCACCTAGATTAATCTTTGGCCACATCAATTATGTGAAGAAACTTTAAAGAAATATAAAAACTAGACAGTAGAGTTTCTTCAGATTGGCGTGGTCAGTTTACATATACTATAAACAAATAAAAAAACTATATTTTATTTATTCATTTTATTTGTTTATTGATATGAAGACAGATATTAAATATTAACATACAGAACACATTTACATTCAAAGTCCAGGCTAATTTGCTGTGCGTGTCCCAGACAGACCTTTAGTCACACAATTCAAAACATCTTAAAATACAGTTAAAAAACAATAAAAACATTACAGAAAATACAGAAAACATTAAAATGAATCACATTAACATAAAAAACCCAGAGTGGCAGTTATTCCTGACTATAAAACTGCTTCAGTTCTGATCTGAAAGGATTTGATTCAGAATCAGTTTCAAATCTGCAGGAAGTCCAAAAATGAATGGTAAACGGATGGTGCCTATACAGCTCCTTTCTGTCTCCTCAAAGCTCTTTACATAACACTCTGTGCTTCATTTACACATTCATACAGCACTCTACTACACACATTCATACAG
>NC_056510.1:1440661-1446971 GCF_014905685.2 Nematolebias whitei
ATATATATATTTATTTTTTATTTTATTTTATTTTTTTCCCACTCAGTCTTTATTTATACAGGTTAGTCTCATTGAGCCACGAGGACTCATTTACAAGAGGGACCTGTTCCAGATAGAACATAGTACAGACAACAATAACAGTAAAAAATGACACCAATAGACTGCAGTAAAAATGCAGTTGAAATACAGTGACTAGTGTATAAAACAATAAAACAGGGTGAAATACTAAAAACAAAAACATATTTGCTTTTCATATTTGAGAGCATATTTGCTTTTATTTTTCCATTGACATTATCCATTGTTTGAAACCCCTTAAAGAAACCAAGGAGGACAAATTCAGTTCCTGTTGTAAGGTGTTCCAGGTGCAGGAGCTGAGTAGGAAAAGTCTTGTTGCCAAGTTCAGTCCGCACTGATAGAACGCTGCGGGTAATGATGGCCTGAGAGCGCATGTTGTAACTGCACTGATGCTGTGACAAGGGGGAGGAGATATAAGAAGGCAGCAGACCAAGGAGGGATTTATAGATGAAAATGAACCAGTGTGAGAGCCTACGTGTAGATAATGATGACCAACTGACCAAGGAGTACAGGGTGCAGTGATAGGTACGGTAGTTACAATCAGTTATGAATCTTAGCGCACCATGGTAGACAGCATCCAACATCTGAAAGGAGCTGGCAGGGGCATTCATGTAAATAATGTCACCATAGTCAATGGCCAGTATGGTAGCAGTTACAAGGCGTGTTCTGGCATTCAGAGTTTAGCAAGATGTATTTCTGAAAAATAAACCCAGTTTTAATTTCAGTTTCTTTATCAAGTTTTTGATATGTGGTTTAAAAGAGAGATGTGCATCAACCAAAGTCTCCAAATATTTGTAAGAATCTACAAACTCAATATGAACACCATGCATGGATGAGATAGGAGGAAGAGTTGCTGGCACCGACTTTCTGTTGGAAAATCAATCAATCATTCAACCTTTATTTCTACAGGTAAATCCCATTGAGCCTCGAGGACTCATTTACAAGAGAGACCTGATTTCAACAAAGAAAGATGACAACAATGGACAACAGCAACAACAATAAACAGTTATAAAAAGCATACTAGTTTTTTTTTTTTTTTTTTTTTTTTTAACAAATAGGATGGCTAAAAGGAAAAGGTAACAACAACAAAAAAACAGCTAGATTCCAAGACAAATGTAGAAACTAAAAACAGGAACATGTCTGCATTGGACCCTGCCAGGTGTTCAACAGATTCTTAAAGACACTTAGAGAGGTCAAAGGTCGAGAGCTTCAAATCTTTTTGTAAGATATTCCAGGAAACAGGAGCGGAGTAGGAGAAGGCCCTTTTGTCTAGTTCAGTCCTCATTGAGGGAACACTGCAGGTAATGATGTCCTGAGAGCGCACGCTGTAGCTGCACTCACACAGAGACATGTAGGAGGAGATGTATGAAGGCAGCAGACCAAGAAGTGATTTAAAGATGAAAATGTACCAGTGAGAGAGTCTGTGTGAAGTTAATGGTGTCCAGTTAACCAGTGAATACTGGGTGCAGTGGTGGGTATGATAATCACAGCCAGTTATGAATCTTCCAACAGCATCCAACATCTGCAGCATCCAACATCTGCAGCATCCAACATCTGCAGGGTTCTTGTAGGAGCGTTCATGTAAATAATGTCACCATAATCAATTGAGGGAAGGAAAGTCACAGATACAAGGTGTTTTCTAGCATTCAGGGTTAGACAGGATCTGTTTCTGAAAAAGAAACCCAGTTTAATTTTCAGTTTCTTTACCAAGTTTTCCACATGGAGCTTAAAAGAAAGATGTGAGTCGACCAAGATACACAAATATTTATAGGAATCAACAAACTCAATGGGGACACCATTTGAGGATAAAATCGGAGGAAGAACTGCTGGGACCAACTTCCTATTTGAAAAAAGCATCCCTTTGGTTTTGTCGGCATTTAGGACAAGTTTGAGGGAAACAAATCAGTCTGGATGATGTTGAATGCAGATTTCAAAAGCTGGAAAGCCTTAGCAACTGTTTTAGCTCGACAATAAAAAACTGTGTCATCAGCATAGAAATGTATGGATGCATTAGGGATGTTTTTACCTACATTATGTATGTAGATTGTAAAGAGGGTAGGTCCTAAGACTGAGCCTTGTGGTACACCATTGTTGACTGTTAAATAACTGGAGGAAGTACCATTATGTTGAACACATTGCCTCCGGTCTGAAAGATAGTTAGAGAACCAACCAATGGTGTGTTCTGAGAAACCAGTTTCTGAGAGTTTATGACACAAGATGTTCTGATCCACAGTGTCAGACTCTTTAGACAGGTCTAAGAAAAGTGCAGCACAGTAATCCTTAGCATCCAGTGCTTCAACAACATCATTAAGAACCTTCAGTGAAGCAGTGGTTGTGCTGTGTTGTTTCCTGAAACCAGATTGATGTGGAGGTAAGATGTTAAATGAGTCCAGGTCATTTTTGATTTGAGAGTTTATCAGTTTTTCTAGAACCTTGGCTGAAATGCAGAGTTTACAGATTGGTCCATAGTTGTTCAGTGAGGTGGGGTCTCCTCCCTTCAGCAAAGGAAGAACAAAGGCTGTTTTCCAAGTGTCTGGGATGGAGTTTTGTCTTATGGAGAGATTGAAGATGTGGGTCACAGGGACTGTGATGATATGAGCAGCCAGCCTTAAGAAATAAGGTGGAAGTTCATCTGGACCTGCAGATTTTTTAGGATCAAGATCTTTTAACAGTTTATTGACCTCACTGACTGAGAATGGAGAAAAAGAGAAGCTGTGATTAACTGAGGATTGACTTGTAGGAGGGATTTGATTTCTAGAAGTTTGGTTATTAAGTGAAGTGGCTGATCTTCCATTAGTTACTGTGTCAAATAAAGAACTAGAAGCAACAAAATGTTTGTTGAAACAGTTCAGGATCTCGTGCTTATTTGACACAGGAGCAGAGTTAATGAGAAGTTGTGATGGGAGGTCAGATGATTGGGGGTTGCCTGAGAGAGATTTGATGGTTTTCCAGAATCTGTTGGGGTCATTTAGATTTTTGGAGGTCTGAGATAAGAAATAGTTGTGTTTTGCTGCTTTAACAGCAGTTGTGCATTTATTCCTCATCTGTCGAAAACTCAACCAATCAGTGTCTGAGCCAGATTTTCTCGCTGCGGCCCAAAGATGATCTCTCCTGTGCAGGAGGTCAGCTAGCTCTGGAGTAAACCAGGGGCTGTCTCGTCCTTTTATTCTGAACTGACGAAAAGGAGCATGTATGTTCAGGAAATAAATGAAATTATTATGGAAATAGTTCCAAGCGGAGTTCACGTCATCAGTTAACAGAATACGAGGCCAGTCAAAGTGAGACAGATCCCAGAGGAATGACTGTTCACAAAAACGTTTCAAATCCCTTTTTTGAATTAATCTGGGCTTAGAAGGTGGAAGTTTAATATATCTCAAAGCAGCTGTCACACAGTGATCACTCAAAAGATCAGCAAATACACCTGTACCAGGGAATTTGTGAGGCATATTAGTTAGAAACAGGTCTAAGATGGAAGATTTTTCAGGATGGTTTTTATTTAATCTAGTGGGGGAGTCGATCAGTTGGGTTAAATTAAAAGACAAGCAACATTTCTTGAATTTGTCACAGAGGGGGGTCGACTTACACCAATCAATGTTGAGATCTCCAGCCAAAAAGACCTCTGTGAATTTTAAATTACCAAGAAATTCCTTCATGGCAGTTAATGCCTCAGGTGATGCTGAGGGTGGGCGGTAACAACCTACTACAGTTAAAATCTAGCCTCCATTCAAGGTGATATTTACAGATAAGGCTTCAAAACAACATCCCTTTGATTTTGTGAGCATTTAGGACCAGCTTGAGGTGGGATAAGTCAGACTGAATGATGTCAAATGCAGACTGTAGAAGCTGGAAAACCTTGGCAACTGTGCTGGCTCGGCAATAGACAACAGTGTCATCGGCATAGCGATGCCAGGATGCGTCAGGAATGTTTTGACCTACGTTATTTATATAAATGATGAAAAGAGTGGGACCTAAAACTGAGCCTTGTGGTACACCATTGGTGACTGTTAGGTAGCTAGATGAAGTAACATTATGTCCAAGATGTTGCCTCCGACCTGAGAGATAGTTTGAGAACCAGCCAACAGAGTGATCTGAGAAGCCACAATCTGAGAGCTTGTGGCATAAGATGTCATGATCTACAGTATCAAAGTATTTGGACAGGTCTAAGTAAAGTGCAGCACAGTAATCAGAATCAGAATCAGAATAAGCTTTATTATCATTGCACCGAGACACAACAAAAACATGTACGTACAGTTGTCCAAAAGATGGACGTAGTGCACAAAGCTGCTGCTAATTACCGCAACCTTCTTATTCTTCCTCAGAATAATATTTTGCTTAGATGAGAAAAGGGAAGAAAACATAAGGAGAGACGGTGTTAAAAAAAAAGATCTCTCATTCCGTGTCATAGACAGGGCACGATTTGAAACATCAAAAAAACCTACCACAGCAAAGCAACATAAATAGACGTGATGCATGCACATATAGGCCGGTGAAGACATTGAATTTTATGGGAAGGTCATAGCATAGTCCAGTTGCATCCCCCCCCCCCCCCCCCCCACACACACACACAGCCATTGTCCAGATGAGAGGAGTTATTTATCTAAAGAGGTGTTATTTATATCAGCTCGGTTGAGGTTCTGTCACATGTCCACAGCCTTGGGGAAGGGAGGTGTGAGGAGACAGACAAAGCATCTTTGTTTTGTTCTAAACATGCCAGGAGGAGTTGAGATAAGTCTGCCATCAAGGCCACAGTTTGGGTCAGGCAGAACTCGTAAATTGCCCTTTCTGCCTTTTAAAATCTTGCTGATATATTTCTCTGATGGTGACTCCAAACAACCAAATTGATTCTTTACGCCGAAAGTTGAGCTTACAGCTTCTCCAAGATTATTCCCAACCATACATGGGTGCTGCCAGAAAGTTCAGTCCTGATAACAGCTGCTCCAGCTCTCTGCCGCAGCTCCACATAATTCAGTCTGAGTGTTGCCAAGCTTCGACACATCCACACGAATTTGTAGACAATCCTGATTTCACCAACCCAAACAGCACAATCCAGTTGTCATCAGGAATCCAATTTGTTTCCGTTGAGGTCAGAGGGTCCCCTTACACTGACTCCAGTCAGAGAAGTTGATCCTTCAAATTAGGAAGGTATGCAGGAAAAAAGAGGCTCTTTAAGGGTTCACAAGATGAAATAGAGCAAGCAGGGAAGCGGGAGGGTGCGGGGGGGGGGGGGGGGGGGTGCACAGGGAGACACGTCAGTCTTGATCGGAGCACAGAGAGAAAAACAGGTCCTTAGCATCCAAAGCTTCAACAACATCATTAAAAACCTTTAGTGATGCAGTCATTGTGCTGTGTTGTTTCCTGAAGCCAGATTGCAGGGAAGATAAAATATTTATACTTGAGTACTTCTTGACTTGAGTATTTATCAGTTTTTCTAAACCCTTAGCTAAAATGCAGTTTGGAGATTGGTCGATAATTGTTCAAAATAGTAGCGTCTCCTCCCTTCGAAAATGGCAGCACAAAGGCTGTTTTCCAAGCATCTGGGACAGTATTATGTTACAGATTGAAAATGTATGATGCCTGTTCTGCTATAATTTGTGCAGCTAGACTTAAGAAGAAAGGAGGGAGGTCATCAGGGCCTGCAGATATTCTAGTATCCAGATTGTTTAACAGTTTGGTAACCTCACTGACAGAGAACGGTGAAAAAGAGAATGTATGGTTTACTGAGGTTTGACTTTGTTGATGGAGTAGGTGGTTTACCTTTAGAAACTGTATCAAACAAGGAACTGGAGGCAACAAAATGTTTTTTGGAACAGTTTAGCATCTCATACTTCTCTGACACATGGGCAGAGTCGACAAATAATTGTGGTGGCAGGTCAGATGAGTGAATGCTGCCATCAAGAGATTTCATAGTTTTTCAGAAGCTCTTTGGATCGTTTAGAATTTTGGTGGTCTGAGAGAAATAGTACAGTAGTTTCATTTTGCCGCTTTAATAGAAGCCATACAGTGATTCTGTAACTGACAACATTGCAACCAATGGGTGTCTGAACCAGTCTGTATTGCTGTTGCCCAAAGCTGGTCCCTCCTGTGCAAGAGGTCGGCTAGTTCAGAAGTCAGCCAGGGGCTATCCCGGGCCTTTACTCGGAACTGGCAAAGTGGAGCGTGTTTATTTACTAAACGAATTAAACTATATATAAAAAGGGTTCAGACACCCATTGGTTGCAATGTTGTCAGTTACAGA
>NC_056510.1:1447071-1454554 GCF_014905685.2 Nematolebias whitei
TATATATATATATATATATATATATATTTCTATATTTAGACGGCATACGAGATATATGTAGGTATGTACAGTATAATTTATGAGTGTGTGTTCATACACTGTGCATATTATTAAAACAGAAACCCAACAATAACTTCAAAACGACCAGTACATTGTGTCTCTGTCAGTGTGTTCATTCTTAAACTAATGGCCACCTTGGGCTTGCATGTTTGACCAGGTTTTCTGGCCAGAGCACTGAAGGCTATCTCAGACAGGTAAGTAATGCTGAATAGAAGAATAATCCTCATCAGTGCGTCTTTGACCAGTCTGGGTGCAAAAATGTGTCCGTTGGCAATCCAAAACTTTTTGTATCCATTTTCTTGGAAATATTTTTTGGCTGCACAATCAGCTTGGAGGTCACAAAGCTCATCTTTACATCCAAGGTATTCCACGTCTTTGATACTGGAAATGTAGGGGTTCATCACTCATCTTTCTCTTGACAAATGCGCATCCATGTTGGCAAAGCAGCTTTTCATCTCCTGGCAGAGCAGGTTCATGTGCTGGATAAACTCCTTGCATAAAGACGCATGAATGGTGCCAGCTGACTGCTTCAGCAGTAGGGGAAACTGCTGCAACTCCCCTTTTGACATCTTTTCAACCCTGTACTCCAGTTTGCGCACAGAACTATCCACAGCATCCATGCACTGCAGGACAGTTAGTTGTTGTTCCATCTGTTGTAGGTAAGCTGTTGCTGGTCCCTGAGCTGCTGCGGCTATCTGTTGCTAGCTGTGGGCCTCAGGCCTCATCTCAGACCCCAGGTTCACCTCTAGCTCACGCGGCACCCAGCTCGGGTCCCCTCAGAAGTAGTAACTCACACAATGAATCAAGGAAACATGAATTAAAGTTGACCAATTGTATTAAATCAAGGCAGGAAAAATTACAGTTTACAGCGCTAGCCTTGCTGATACAATTCGATGTGAGATCTTGGACCGGAAGGGGTGGATGACGCATTGCTTTACAAATATATGGGGCCTAGGCTCTGGCTTCACATCCGGTAGCACCGTCTATCATGTGGATAAGAAGGGGCGGACTAAGTGTGAATTGAAGATGGTGCCGGTGTATGTGGCAGGTCGTCTCTCACTGTCAATTTTAGTCATTATTATTCTGTTGTTTATGAGTGAAGTCAAGCCACTACTGGTGTATGATAGCCAAACATTATTGGATCTAATGCCATTTATCATCAATGTGTCTACTTTAAATACATGGGAACATAAAATATCCCCTCAGCTTCTGTCAGGAATTCCAGCTCACCTGTGCCGGGCTCTGGCGCTGCTGCACCGGTGGAAACGTCATCGCCGTCATGGTAGACACGGTGGACGCCTGGTGAGGCTGAAAGCCTTTTTGTCACGGCGCAATGGTTTCCATCCAGTCCCTGGTGTGTTTTTGTCTTGGTGTTTTCTGGAGCCGGTAGATGCTTGCCTGGTTTGTGTTGTTGGTATGGATGTCCCCCAGCGTCAGCGCACCTGCCTACTTTGGCTCAGCAGGTGCAGGGCGAACCCACAGAACCCGAGACAGCTGAGTCGGACCCTCCTTCAGCGCGACAACACTGCTCCTGCTCCAGCCAGGATCAGCTGGGTGAACACCAGGTCACTGGTCAATAAAACTTTCATCCTGAGGATTTATTCAGCTCCCATAACCTGGATTTCCTCTGTATCACAGAGACTTTGCTCATTGAGGCTGAGCCAGCTGCTCTGTTGGAGCTTTTACCAATGGGCTGCTCTTGTTTTAACTCTCCACGATCATCGGGCCCGGGAGGAGGAACTGCAGTGGTGTATAAAAATGTTTTTAGTTGTAAACAGTGTTTTAAACAGCGTCAGTTCACCAGCTTTGAGCTGACCTCCTGTGACCTCCTGTTGTTCTGACCCGACACTCTGCGATGTCATCTAACGCACACCCAAATACAATAAGGATTTTATTAGTGACTTTTCAGAATTTCTTTCTGAGATAGTGACTGGATATGACCATGTCCTTATTGTTGGTGACGTTAACATCCATGTTTGTTGCCCAGACAAACCTCTGGTAAAAGATCCTGATGCATGCTCAATGATCCAGGTAGAAAAATCTAAAAAACTTAAGTCTGGTCCTCTGGACATTCAAAAAACAAAACAAAGCAAAACAAACAAACAAAAAAAAAAAAAGGAAACATTTCGTCTCTCATCCGAAAGACTTCTTCAGTCTGAGGTGCTGTATTCAGCTCAGTCTCTTAAATAGCACCTTCTCAGAGTGGATCAACCAGTTTGCTGCTGACAACCAAAACCAGCTGATCACATGATCAAGAAGGACCATCAGCCTAACAATGGATCATTAGCACACTGATGGCTGTTTACTGTTCACAGAGGGCTGAGTGATACTAGCAATCACAGCATTGTAAGAGGGGGACAGTTGAACCCGGAGGCTCCACCCCTGTTTAATGATGGACGATTTCTTTTCACAAAGATGGCCTCCTTTACTCTTCTCTCAAACCATCGTTCCTCTCTGTCCAGGATGTGAACATCTTCATCCCTGAAAGAGTGACCGCTGGCCTGCAGATGAGTGTAGACCGCAGAGTCCTGGCCTGATGATGTTGATCTTCTGTGCTGGTCCATCCTTTTGGCCAGTGGTTGTTTAGTTTACCTGATGTAAGACTGATCACCCTCCTGACACTGAACAACATACACAATATTACTCTGTTTGTGCCGGGGGACTGGATCTTTGGGATTAACCAGTCTTTGCCGTAATGTATTTTGGGGTTTAACCAGTCAACGTCCCAGTGGCTTTTAAACACACACAACAGTACAAGTACAGTACACAGTACAATGCACCACAGTCAAGTCTGTTTTTTATAATTTGAGAAAATTGGTTAAGGTAAAACCTATTCTTTCAAGGCAACAGTTTGAAACAGTAATCCATGCCTTCATTTCATCAAGGCTGGATTACTGTAATTCTCTCTACATCGGAGTCAGCCAGTCCTCACTCACATGTCTGCAGCTGGTGCAAAATGCTGCTGCACGTCCGTTAACTGGAACACGTAAAAGAGAGCACATCACCCTGTCCTGGCTTCTCTCCACTAGCTGCCCATGTATTTTAGAGTTCATTTTAAAATTATTTTGTTCGTTTTTAGGTTTTAAACAGCCTTGCCCCACCTTATTTAACAGAGCTTCTCCACCACTACACTCCCCCTTGGTCACTCAGGTTTGCTGACCAGCTGTTTCTGATCATTCCCAAGAGGAAGCTCAGAGGAGACAGGGCCTTCTCTGTTAGTGCCCCTAAGTTATGGAACGCGCCGCCTTTGTACGTCCGACAGGCCCCTTCACTGTCCATTTTTAAAACCCGTCTGAAAACTCATCTCTACTCATCGGCCTTCAACGAACTGAGATTTGATTTTACTTCATTTTTATTGGTATTGATTTTATCTGTTTAACTCGTCATTTTATTGTGTTTTAATCTGAGTTTTTAGTTCACTGTGTGCTTGGCTTTGTAGCTTTGTTTTTATGCTCTCTTTTCTTGTTTTTAACTGATGTTCAGCACTTTGTTTCAGCTGTGGCTGTGTTAAAGTGCTTTATAAATAAAGTTGTTGATGATGATGATGATGATCTTATGTGGTCTTACATGTCAGGAACAAATGATACGGTGCACAAATCCTCTCTTATGTGATGTGGCGAGCCAATAATGAAATAACAAATAAATAAAAACTCTATACCTTTACGAATATTGAATCCCGGGGAGACTCTTTTTAGAGTTACTGGCCCCGTTTAAACTGGTCAGAACTGGGTCATAATTTCATAACACTCCGTCTCTGAGCAGATCAAAACCCAGGGTCAGTCTAGATAAAATACTAACATATCCGCTTGTTTGTGTCATTGTAAGTTCAGCAGTTCCAATGTTGGCAATTCAAAGACTTTGTTCTCTCTCCTTAACCGTTCAGTCTCATCTCCTAACTCATTACCCTCTCACATGGTTTCCACAGAATTTTGCAACTCTCTGATGTCTTATTTCAATGAAAAGATTCTTTCAATTCATAAACACCTTGGACCTAATACCACCTCCAGCATCTATGTTGAACTCCCCCCTCCCTCCCTCCCCTTCTCTGTCTTCTCCCTCCCCTCTGCTGATGACATTGCTGACATTATCAGCAAGTCTAAGTTCTCATCCTGTCAGCTCGATCCATTTCCCACAGTTCTTGTTAAATCCTGTCTCCCATCTCTGCTCCCCATCATCACCAACATCATCCACTCCTCCCTAACCTCTGGCATTGTTCCCACAGCTTTCAAATCTGCGGCCATCACCCCCATCATCAAGAAACCAGGTCTTGACTTTACCAACCTCAGTAATCTTCTTCCAATCTCTAATCTGCCCTTTATTTCCAAAGTTCTTGAAAAAGCCGTTGCTAGTCAACTTCACTCTCACCTATCCAACAATAACATTTATGAAGAGTTTCAATCTGGTTTTCGCCCCCACCATAGCACCGAAACAGCTCTAATAAAAATAACTAACAACCTCCTTCTTGCTGCTGACTCTGCTCTTCTGTCTATCCTCATTTTACTGGATCTAAGTTCTGCCTTCGACACAATCTGTCATTCTATCCTCCTCAACAGACTAACCTCCATTGGCATCCCAGGTGCTCCGTTAGACTGGTTCAAATCATATCTCTCTGACCGCACTCAATTCATTCAGCTCAAATCCTTTCATTCCCAGTCATCCCCCGTCTCCACGGGTGTCCCCCAAGGCTCTGTCCTCGGAACCCTCCTCTTCATCCTTTACCTCCTCCCTCTAGGTCACATCTTCTGTAAATTGGGTGTCCATTTTCACCGTTATGCTGATGACACACAGCTCTACTTGTCAACAAAACCAAACTCCACCCACCCACCCTCCATCCTCACCGACTGTCTCAATGAGCTAAATCACTGGTTTTCTAACAATTTCCTACAACTAAACAGTAACAAAACAGAAATCATTCTTGTCGGTACCAAAAACTCTATTTCAAAATCTGAACATCTTCTCATCCCCCTTAACAACTCTCTGCTATCCCCCTCGCCTCAGGTCAAGAGTCTTGGTGTCATCCTTGACACCACTCTCTCCTTCACTTCACACATCAACAACGTCACTCGGTCTGCCTATTTCCATCTCTGAAATATTAACCGTCTCCGCCCTTCTCTCACACCCCGCTCCACAGCCATCCTTGTTCACAGTCTTGTGACTTCTCGGATTGACTACTGCAACTCCCTTCTTTATGGCCTCCCCAACAAATCTCTCCAGAAGCTGCAATTGGTCCAAAACTCAGCTGCCCGTGTCATCACTCAAACCTCCTCCTATAACCACATCACTCCAGTCCTGCAGCAGCTCCACTGGCTCCCGGTTAAATCACGCATCGTCTTCAAAATTCTTCTTCTCACTTTCAAAGCTATCCACAACCTCGCCCCTCCGTACCTATCTGACCTCCTACACATCTCCATCCCCTCTCGCTCTCTCAGATCCTCCTCTTCACTACACCTCCATATACCCTCTGCCCGCCTCTCCACCATGGGGAGCAGGGCCTTCACCTGCTCTGCCCCTCATCTCTGGAACTCTCTACCCCCTGACTTAAGAAACACCACCTCTCTTTCTCTATTCAAGACTGCTCTGAAAACACATCTCTTTATACTCGCTTATCCTTAACTTTGCTGTATGTATTTTATATTCTTTATGCATTTTATATTCTGTATGTATTTTATATTCTTTATGTATTTTATATTCTTTATGTATTTTATATTCTTTATGTATTTTATATTCTTTATGTATTTTATATTCTTTATGTATTTTATATTCTTTATGCATTTTATATTCTTCATGTATTTTATAGTCTGTATGTAATTTATTCCTGTTGATCTTTGCACTGTGCTTGTTGTTTGTTTTAACACAATCTTTCTGATATGTTTCTTACTGAAAAGTGTCCTTGGGTGTTCTGAAAGGCGCTTTTTAAATAAAATGATTATTATTATATTATTATAAAGTGTGAATATGTTGGCAAGATACGCTGTTTTGATCCAGAACACGTCGTTCAGATGTTTGCACAGTGTTTACACATAGAAGCATTCACAACTGCATGTGGATATGTTTATACAGTATATTTAATAAAACATGAGCTTAACCAAGAGCAAAGAAAATGTACTACCTCGGAGCAGTACAGAACTGACATCGTAACAAAGCGTTGTTAAA
Organism: Nematolebias whitei; assembly: GCF_014905685.2. Classification (NCBI taxonomy): domain Eukaryota; kingdom Metazoa; phylum Chordata; class Actinopteri; order Cyprinodontiformes; family Rivulidae; genus Nematolebias; species Nematolebias whitei. Next base: position 1,453,285 of record NC_056510.1, read on the forward strand.
GTGACAGTACAGATATTAGTGTTTAACATAATACGTTATAGAAAACTCTTCAAACAAAACCAAAATGAGAGTTCTTCAGTGTTAATCAGGATTTGGTGAAATTTCAAACATTATAATTAAAAACATATTTTGTAAAGTTGTTACACAGGCAATAAATTGATATTTTTACAACCTCTGAGCAGACACATTATGCGCACCCCCTGTGCTCTCTAGCGGCCCCCCGTGGGGGTGGGCCCCCTAGGTTGGGTATCACTGACATAGAACATCAGTTTTTTTCACATTCTTACTGATAACTTCAAGCTTTGGGGACTGACGGTATGACTCTGGTTTGTTGGCGTGGTCTGTAGTTGGTGTTCTGTAAAACTGCTGGAGGTGGTTCTGTCACTGAATGATCTGCATGGTCTTTAAAGGTAATGTGGGCAGTATTTATGTGCTTGATGAGCAAAAAGAAGTTTTGTGTTCTTGTTGGAGGAGGTCAAGTGAACTTCATTACATTTTGGATTTATCACTCGCCGGACTTTGGAGCGTGTCATTCTCTATAAGAATGCATCTAAAAGGCTGTGGTCTTCTTCTGAGCTCTGTCTCTTACAACATGTTTTTTTTCTGTTCTTCACGTCAGCATGTCCCACTGAAAATACAATCTGTTGTCACTCTCTCAGTCAGCAGCCAGTCAGACGCAGAGAAGAAGAAGAAACTGAAAGGGAAAGGAACCCAGGAGCTCAGCATCGGTCTGCGTACAAAACTAGCCACGCTGCAGGTATTACTTTCATGAACACTGTAAACCAGCAAAATATATTTCAGCAATGTTTAGAAAAGCACAAATATCTGAAAATGTGTCAGTAATACAATACATTTTGAATCTCCTAATTATTTTGTCTTTCATTAATCTGTCTACACTTGGTATAATAATACACGTTGGCTGCCATTTTTTCCATGTTGGTGGTATTTTTGTAAAAGGTTTTTATGAAGCAAAGCCAGACATAAACCTGGATTTAAGGAGTAACATGGCCATTGTGAGACTAGTTTTTTATATCTTATAATATTTTTAAAAAACTATATTTCTGTCTTCAAAGCAATTTTGTTGAGCTAAATCAGAATCAGAATCAGAATAAACTTTATTGGCATTGCACCGAGATACAATGCGAATATGTCCGTACAGTCGTTCGAAGATGGGCGGAGTGCACGAAGCTGCAGCCAAAATAATCAGCGCGGCCTCTTATTCCTATTCAGAATAATATTTTGCTTAGATAAGAAAAGGAAAGAAAACATG
>NC_056510.1:1454654-1458775 GCF_014905685.2 Nematolebias whitei
CACACACACACACACACACACACATCCTGAGGGTCATTAAGGTTTATATTAGCCTGTCTTACAGAGAGAGGTGTTGGTCACCTGCATGAAGGTGTGAATTAGAGTGAAAGTGACTGGAAGCCAGGCTGAATGCTTAATTGTGTGTTTGACACAAGTGACTTCTTTCACCCCATCCCAAACCATGTCCTCCTTGTCCTAAAAATGAACATCTTGGTTCTCATAAGTGTCCCTTGTTCTTCAGTTTGTAAAGCTTCCTCAACAGATGAGACCATTGTTGAGATGTTTACCTGTAATCACAGAAAATCAATTTGGAAAAACTTGGGCACAGCTTGTCAGCACCAACACCTCATACCAATTATCAGCTCAAAGGTGGATAGAGTTCCTGATAGTCTGAGATTGTTTTGTAGCCACCAGAATTGGCAATCCTTAAAGCAATTAAGAAAAGTGCTTCTGACAATCTCAACAGTTGTACAACAAGGAGCTGGAGGCAGAGTTTGGTCCGTTTGATGATTGGGTGAACACTTACGAGCTGTTTAGGGGAAAAGTCAACGAGGATGAGGGGGCATCCGAGGAGAGGTTTGTTGGAAAATTTAAGGTAAGTTTCACTTGTGGGTTCTGATGGATCCTGGTGGATCTTAAGAACATTATCCTTCCTTCATGCACATTTTTCTGCTACTTCCTTAGGGACGATTCTGCCTCTACAAGCTGAGTGACGATGAAGCAGGAAACTGGGGTGAAGTTGCGGACACAAGTCACTTCATAGTTAGCAGAGGAGTCCCTCCCAACCACCAGGTCAAAGTCCTCATACGGGTTTATATAGTCTCTGTGAGTCCTTCTCAGTCCTATCTTCATTTCTTCATAGCATAGTGTCAGGTCTATTTTGAATAAAACCTGCACTCTTCTCAGGCATCGAACCTGCACCCAGCTGACCCTGATGGGAAGGCCGACCCTTACATTGTTCTTCGGCTTGGCAAACATGAAATTAAAGACAGAGACAACTACATTCCTAAACAACTAAACCCTGTTTTCGGAAGGTAAGTACCAAGATCCTTTCATTCAGATCTTTACTCGCCTTTATGTGCGGGAATGCAGGGAGCTGGGGCCTCATATCACCATGAGAAGAATTGGGAGGTAGTGTGTTTTTAGCGATCACCCCCTAACCAAACACCAATCAGGTTTTTCTCAGTCATCCCTGAGCTGTGCTATGCATCCGTATACATGTTTTTTTCTTTCGGCTGCTCCTTTCTTCAGGGGTCGCAACACTGTGTGAACTCACCTACAGATCTGGGTTTTCTTTTTACACTGAATGTCCTTCCTGAGTCAACCACTGGCCACCGAGCTACAGCCATCCACATGTGTGGAGAGACGGTTGCCATGCCATCCACATGATGCCCAGAAATATCAAATTCTCCTACACTATGGCTGAAACACCCCGAAAATACACAGATACACATTTTTTCTACTATTTAAAAAAATCTTCAAGTTCTACCAAGTTCCTGAGTGCCTCTGTGTTTACAGTAATTATGTTATTAAGCACGAGTAAAGTTGGAATTCCCTCAGTGTCAGAAGTGCATCGCAGCACTCCCCAGTTCAGTTATTCCGTGACAACACACACATTCCTCTTTGTGCATGTGTAGCAAACATGTTTTTACACCTCACTACTTATTTAGGAGTGTTTCTCATTTTCCTGCATCTAGACATCATTTCTGATCATGCAGAGAGGACAGTCCCACATGCAGGACGTGCATCTATTTACAGTAAATATTTAAATGGAGGTGTGTCAGAGGAGGTGTCTGTTACTTGCACTGCTCCTAATAGGCACAGCCCGCCACGGAAAGAACCCTTTTGTACCAGTACTTTAGCTAGTATTTTTAGCTGATTCGAGGCCGTTTCAGGACCTCTTTTCGTTCCTGCTTCTCTGGTGTGACCGTTGGAGCTGAGTCGGGACTGAAACATGAATGCAGGACTCTGATTGGTCAGGGGGAGGAGTCACTGGATCTCAGAAACTTTTCACCAATCCTCCATTTGCAATTTCTCGGGATGTGGAGCAGCAGCTGGATCTAGTTTTAAGATTTTAAAATCAATAATGACAATGCCATGTTTAATTCTGAAGTCCAGGCTTGTTTTGTGTTTGGTGACCGACGACAAAATTTGAGCGAGCGGTGTCACCGCGGAGGATCATACGAGCTGCCGACCTGTTGAAGCCCGCGAGGCCGGGGCTTGGGGTCCGGTCTCGCTGGCTCACAAAGGCCGGATTCCAAGCCCTGGCAGGCGGGAGGAACGGGACGAACGGTGGAAGCGTTGTTTTTTTTAAAAACATTTTATGTATAAAATATTATGTTTTTATCTGTGAAGATTAAAAATGAATAAACGGTGCCGGCTTTATCATGAAATCCTGTTTTCACTGTGACTTTATTAAATAATCTGTTAATTAAAGTTAACTCAGCTGAAAAATAATAAAAAGACTAAATTACTGGATCTCTCAGGAATATTTCCCTCAAACAGGTTTTTTATTATTATTATTATTATTATTATTATTATTTTATTTATTATTTTTATTCTAACCCACAGATGTACAAATCACAAAACAAGCATTACACTTTAAGTTAAAACTTTAAATCAAAGCTAAAAATAATCTGTATACAAGAAACAAAACCACAATGAGTGCAAACACGTCAAATGATGAAGAAAAACATAGAATTTTAAATATAGATGTTTTTGTAGGATCTGCTTCATCAGAGTTAATTTAGTTTATTTATAAATCTCCAAGTCACAACAGAAGTCGTTTCAGGCACTGAACAGAAATATTCATATCTAAAACAAATTATTCATAAATAAATTCATATATAAAAATAATAATTTAACATTATTTATCTGAGGAGCAGAACTTTCATTAGCAGGACTTGGATTCTGGACATGCCTCCAGAATCGGTCCTAAAGTGCAGGTGCAAATCCAGGCTGAGCTGAGTTGGGGCTGAGCTGGAGCAGTGCAAACAAGCCACGTGCACTGCAGGGGTGGTTCCCCACATCTCTACAATTGTTCAACTTAAGTAGCTTCACATTTACACTTTTCCAGATCTTTTGAGATGCAGGCCACATTTCCTCAGGAGTCTATGCTGTCGGTGGTCATCTATGACTTCGACCTGGTGGGAGGCGACGACTTAATTGGAGAGACTCGCATTGACTTGGAAAACCGATTCTACAGTCGACACAGAGCCACCTGTGGGCTTCCTTCTGAGTACAGCCTGTAAGTGCAGGTGTTTGCTTTCTATTCTGCCGACTGAGGAATTGCATGTTGGGAGAAACACAATCTGAACACCAATCAAAATAAATAAATTCAAGTATCCTTTCACGTGAAAACTGTTTGCCCTTTGCCTGTCAGTGGGGGTTATAACGCCTGGAGAGACTGTCTGAAACCATCAGAGCTGTTGTCAAAGATGTGTAAAGAAAAGGGTGTGGACGGCCCTCACTTCAGTCCAGGACGCATCGTTGTGGCAGACAAAGTCTTCACCGGCAAGACATTGTACATGGATGAGAGTAAAGGTGAGTCACGCTCTATAAGTTTTTAAGATGCTTACTGTCTACCAGCTCAGGAATCAGAAGCAGCGATCATATGGATCATAAGTGAATGTATTATTGTTAGGATAACCTTTGCACTGATTACATAAATATGCCACACAGGAACGAGTAGATAATTTTCTTAATCCCAGTTCAATCTTAGAAGATGGAACAGAGTTGAAATACAAGCAGGCAAAATGTTTACATGTCTCTTTGTCTCCAAGTTTGCTCCAAGAGAGCATAAAAGTGTTTTTTTGATAATGTTCTCAGAGGTGCTGCCTATCAGGTGAAAGGCTCCATGCTTCTGCAGCGCCACTCTGTCCTGACACAACTCTAACGTACACATGGTTCATATACATTTGACACTAATAATTGAAAAACATCTGTGACCTATCACATCTCCATCAATTATTTCTGTGGCTAAATAACCCCACACAGGTGAGGGGCCCAATGGTTTCCACCAACAGGTACAAGTCTGTCGGGGCACAAATTAGGACTTCAGTTTTCTCTTTAAGGTATAGAACAAGGCTCTTCAACTGGTGGCCTATATATTATATATATAT
>NC_056510.1:1458875-1481676 GCF_014905685.2 Nematolebias whitei
CCGTGTGAGCAGATGAGCACGCATGAACACAGCAACATGAAACAGATCAGCAGCAATATGAAGCAGATCAGCAGCAACATGAAGCAGATCAGCAGCAATATGAAACAGATCAGCAGCAACATGAAGCAGATCAGCAGCAACATAAAACAGATAAGTAGCAACATGAAGCAGATCAGCAGCAACATGAAACAGATAAGCAGCAACATGAAACAGATCAGCAGCAACATGATGTGATTTTTCACAGTGATTCTCCTGGTTAGAGATTCATGAGTCTAACAGCCTCAGGGTAGAAGCTGTTCCTCAGTCTAGTGGTTCTACACTTAATGCTCCTCAACCTCCTTCCTGAGGGGAGCGGGGCAAAAATTGTGTGTGCTGGGTCAGTGGGGTCCTTCATGATGCAGGTGGCCCTCTTCCTGAATCTGGATGTAGTGTGTTTAGGTGTGTTTGTTCCTTCTGAAGTCCACGACCATCTTCTTCACATTGATGTGAAGGTTAAGGCTCCAGTATACCCGCGCGTCCTGTCAGCCACACGGAAACTGTGAAAACTATGCGCAGAGGGTTGAGACTTCATACTCAAGCATCCCTGCCTGAGCGGCTGCAGAGCAGCTTCACAGACAAGGGCCGTTTACCTTCGGGTCAAATTGAGTTCGCCGATTGGTCATTTGCTGACACGCCTACTGGATTTATTGACAGGTCGCCAAAAAAAAAAAAAAAGAAAGCTGGCAGCTCCAGCCGCAGCAGTGTTCTGTGTTTATATGTTGTTAATAAAAAGTTCTAAAAAAAAAACAGGGAACACTGGCCCTGCAGTCCACACATCAGAGACCAGCCCACCAGGAAATCTCCAGACCCTCCTGCAGTCACTCTGGACATGATTTTTATTCGCTCGTGACAAATTCCTTCATTTCTCACAATTTCAGTCATGGCTTCAACGAAAGAGGAGGAACAGATTGCTTGCTTCTTGGAAAAAAAAACAACAACAAAAAAGGCCAGATTAGGGATGAAGAAGGGGAGTTTAATGCATTGGTGTTGCATACAAAACGTTGGTTACGTACTGTAACCCCAGATTCTATGAGTATAGGCGTAGCCCTTTAAGGCTGTCGCTTAGTGGGTTTATCCCGATATGCAAAGCATCGCACTGAAAAATTTAGTCCACGCCCACCTGCTGTGTGGGCCCCACCCGGTCCATATAAATTACGTTAAGAGCGGGAAATCGACTCCCAAATAGCTTTTTCTTCAGCCATTTAGGAGCCAGTGAGGCCCGACGCTTAAAGGGCTACGCTTACAGTATACTCATAGAATCTGGGGTTACAGTACGTAACCAATGTTCTATTTCGTATAGGCTTCGCCCTTTAAGGCTGTTGCTTAGTGGGTTAAGGGCGAAGCGGATGTTGTCCTCGCCTCACTGGGTCCATTCGAACATCGTATGAAGCAGAAGCTTGCCCAAAAAACGTCTTGTCACTCAGCTCCCCATGTGCGTCATTACGCATTGCGTAATTATGTGTGCCATGCACAGACGCTGTTGTGTAACTATGCGTTCTGAATGCATGAACGCCCTGGAAAACTTCAACGGGGAGGGAAAAAAGCTGAAAAGAGCCATGAACCAACCGGTTACGGCTGAACCGTATGAACAGATTAATAATAACAGGAGAGCTGATTATTAATCAAATGAACTGATTAGTGACAATAGAACCAAAATAACAATCACACCTGTGACTGATACCAACATCTCACACTGTAATGCATGCCGACAGATGTGAGTAAAACGGAGTACCATGAAACAACAATATTCATTCTGTAAAACACTAAAGACAGAATGTGTCATGGAACGAGCCGTCACATTATGTAGATAAAAGTGAATAAATGAGCAGGGTGTTGACCACGCAGCCGCAGTGCAAATGTCCTGCATTGACATACCAGTATGCAAAGCAGTCGAAGATGCGATACCCCTGATCGAGTGTGCTCTGAGGTTGACAGGAGGCTCTAAATCTGATGCTCTGGAGGCTTCAGAAATGGCCTCACACATCCAATGTGACAAGCGCTGGGTGGATAACGGTTGACCTGTAGATGCATCTCTATAATGCACAAACAAATGTTGACGCATTGCAGCTGTGCACGCTATGTAACACGTCAACGCCCGCACCGGACAGAGGAAATGAAAAGACGCTACTTCTTCTGATCTGTGTGTGAAGGGGGGGGGGGGGACCCCTCCAACGATATCGCTCTTGATTTAAAAGAGCTCGTGATGTTTTTAGGCATAAAAGCTGGGTTTGGTCTTAAATCAGCTGAGCTGCCGTCAGCCTGAATTCTGAGACATGACGGAGCGACAGAGAGGGCAGATAAATCACTCACCCTCTTAGCAGATGTTAAAACCAACAGCAGGGCTGTTTAAAGAGACAAGAATTTAAGTGGAACCTGATCCAAAGACTCAAATGGAGCTTTGATCAGGACCTGCAGGGCCAGTATTAAATCCTACTGTGGAACAAGTGGGTGTGAAAACAGGCCTGCGTCGCTGTACACCTTTTAGAAAATGCTTCATCAGCGGATGATTAAAAACCTGTTCTGTCTCCGAAACCTTTCGTGGCAGGAAGAGATGTCTGCAGCATATGTTTTAATCGTGCTGGACGCCAAATTTCTGTCCATCAGCTGCTGCAGAAAAGACAACATGCCACCTAATGGACATGAGGTGGCCTCTACACCCTTCTCTGTACACCAGCGCTGAAAAGCTGTCCGCTTTGATGTACACAGCGCTGTGGTAGATGCAGCACGTGAAAACAGAATTGTGCCCACTACATCCTGTGGGCAACCCATCCTCTCTAAGCGGATCCTTTCAGCGGCCAGACCCACAGGTGCTGGCCTATTTCTGGGTAACTCCTGGTCGCTCCTCCTGCCTGGAGGAGAGCGTCCTCCCTCCACGGCAGTTTCCACAGGCGCCCCGACAGCAGGCGTTGCAGGACTGGGAACCATGGTGCGTTCACGCGTTCGGGGGCCACCAGGAGCTCTCCTGGTTGACCTCACAGGTCGTGAGCTGTCAATCCCTCCTCCTGAACTCTGTTCAGGAACCGTAAAATCAAAGGAGGTGGAGGAAACACGTACAGAAACATTTTGGGCCATGGGCTGTGGGCAAAAGCATCCACCCCCAGTGGTGGTTCGTCTCTTGGGCTCAGAGAAAACCATAATTGACACTGAGCGTTTCTCGTGTCACAAACAGGCCCACAGCTGCTATTTCAATCCGAGTCAAAATGCTCCGTCAGAGGATGATTAAAGGTTGTTCTGTCTACGACAACCTTGAGACAAGAAGAAAACATGGCTGTAGCATACGATAAGCGTGCTGGACACCAGATTTCTGTCCATCGACTGCTGCAGAAAAGGACAGCATGTCGTACAGTGGACATGAAGTGGCCTCTACGCCTTTCTCTGTACCGCAGTGCTGAAAAAACTGACCACTTGATGTGAACAGTGCTGTGGTGGTTGTAGCACGTGAATCCTGAATCATAAGCACTACATCTTGAGAGAGATCCATCCTCTCAAAAAGATCCGCACAGTGGCCAGACCACAGGTGCTGGCCTAATCTGATTAACTCCTGATCGTTCCTCCCGCCTAGAGGAGAGCGTCCTCCCTCCACGGCAGGATCTACGAGCGCCCTGATAACAAGTGTCGTAGGCCTGGGAACCATGATGCGTTCACGCACTTGGGACAGAGGAGCTGCCAATCCCTCCTCCTGAGCTCGGTTCAGAAAACTGTGATACCAGAGGGAGAGAGGAAGGTGAAAAAGCATTACGACCATAGGCTGTGAGCAGGCACGTCCACCCCAACGGTGGATAGTCCTGTGGCTCCATGATAATTATAGTTGACATTGAACGTTCTCTCATGTTGCTACACGTCCACAGGCACTGGCAGGATTTCTGCCATGTCTGAGCCATAGCTCTGGGTGGAAGGTCCCAGGTCCCCGTGCCACAAAGGACCGTCTTTGGACATCACATCCGTCCCTTGTTTGGAATACATGAGATGTATCCTACTCTAGTGGAGAGCAGATTGGGTGTGCCCCACACAGCATCTGTCTCACAATGTGGCACATGGGTTGAGCGCATACATCTCATGCTAGTATGTATGCAACAGTCACTGCTGTCTGTGTGAATCAAAAACCCTGATGATTCTGCAGTTCAAGATCAGTGTTGAGTCACATTCAAAGAACCCGTGCGACACTCCAAAAACATTTAAATGAGCTGCTGTGTGGAGAACCACAGCGCCCCCACAGCTTGTTAAATGTGTGTGCCTCTGTGAAAACTGACATGTGTGACGTAGGTCTGCTGACGGAAAACAGCTGATATCACTCAACCGGTTCACGTGAGTTGCACTGCTGCCTCCTGTCTGTACAAACTGCTCAGCAGCAGCAGGTGTCCAGATAAAGCAGAATTAGAGCGGCTCGGGCGCATAATGGAGTGTTGTTTCTCACAGTTCAAAAAATTGACAAATCTAGAATAAATCTCATCTTTCCAGTTCGTTGGGACCAGGAAGTGATGAGAGAGGGACCTTGCGTTTTCCTCTCCTTCTGAGACTCTAGAAATAACATTTAAAACAGAATTTCCTGAACTTCTGCGAGAGGGGACGGGATCTGTTCAGAAATGGCAGAAAACGTCACAGAGTTCCTCCACACCGGGGTTTGAGCTGAACTACAGCGTGAATCCCCGGATGAAAACGGTTCGCCCATCCGTCTGGAGCGCGCGCTCATTGCCACTCGTTTATAAGTTATAAAGCGGGCACGCATTTATGTTGTGAAACTCACATGCATGCTGATGTGAGCTGGTGCGCGCTGAGTGAGAAAGAAAACATGCGCGCCCCCGAGCATGCAAATCGTTGTGCGTTTGCTGCGGGACGCAGCTCATGTGTTGTGCTCACGTTGTGTGCAGCTGATCCATGTAAACGTTCGGGGAGCGGGTGCACATATGAGCCGACGTGCCCTGAAGAGTCGTGTGTGTACGCCCTCATTCATGCGACGCCTTAAGCCAGGATTGCCGCGGGTGAGGCGAGGTTACCACTGGCTCGGTCTGCAGAAACATGTTCATTCTTGGCTGCGAATCACGTGAACTTTTGAGTAATTCCACGAGCTGCAGTTTTAATTCAGAAACCCTTCTTCGAGGATGAAGGAGCAGAGATGCTGTGAGGCTTGTGAAACTGCTGACGCCGCGGGAGCGCGCGTTTGACACCACTGCGATGAAAAACGCATGCCACTCCTGCCGAGAGCGAGATACGTTACTGGGCTCGTACCGCGGTCTCACGTTAACGTTGACGTAAACGGCGGGCGCTGAGAGCTGCATGCGCGCTTTGACACCGCTGACAGTGAATGAAAACAACCTTAAAAAGGCTCATTTGTGATGAGTGTGTGTGATGGGGCACTTGTCTGATAATCCATGCTGACAGCCTGGCTAAAAAACACTTCATCATAAAATGATGTTTATTTCACATCGTGTCATCAACACACCTCCAGCAAACCGACACCTGGTTATCCTCCCTTGAGCTCTGTTTGTTGTCCTGGAGGGCCCCCTATTGGCGAAGTCCGGGAAAAATATGAACTTCCGGATGCTGTGGACGTCTGACGGGAGGGGCTGGCGTAGCAGAGCTGGGGAGGCGTTGTGCAGCCGTGGAGCATCTTGAAATGATCTCTCGCTGATGAAAAGAGGACCTCCAACAAGCTCCTGCAGCTGGAGTGATGACCGACACGACGCTCTCCAGGAGGGAATGAGCAGCGGGGGGCTGCAGCTGAGCGCCGCCTGTCCCGGAGGAACCATCCGATTCACTCCGAGGGTCGGCGATAAGATGAAAATTACAAGATGGCGTTGTCCAGCGTGTAGCGACCTGTCACTGAGACATATTCCTCAGCGCTTACCTTGAAACAAGACTGCTCGTCAGCTTCTCCTCGGGGAGGAGAACTCACCGGACGACCAGAGGTCGACTGCCGGGCCAAGCATTCTTAACAAAGGTTGGTCATCTACACAACTTTCCTTCTTCGTTCTACTGACAGTGCTATTAGCTTGCTGAAGAAAAAATGGGAGCCGATTTCCCGCTCTTAACGTAATTTATACGGACCGGGTGGGGCCCACACAGCAGGTGGGCGTGGACTAAATTTTTCAGTGCGATGCTTTGCATATCGGGATAAACCCACTAAGCGACAGCCTTAAAGGGTGAAGCCTATACGAAATAGAACAGTCAGTTGCTTGGCAGTTTATTGTGTGACACTGAGTACAGGTACGCGGTCGTAAAACATGAGCTTTGCACAGACATGCCCTGTGGGCGTCCGCTTTGACTTTAATCCGGTATGCGTAAACCTCTGTGGACTGACATACGCCCAAGTATACTGGGGCCTTTAGTCTTCTCTTTTCATTCAACCTTTATTTAGACAGGTAAATCCCATTGAGCCTCGAGGACTCATTAACAAAAGAGAGACCTGATTTCAACAAAGAAAGATGACAACAATGGACAACAGCAACAACAATAAACAATTATAAAAAGTAATACTGCAGGTTGGTTTTTTTTTTTTTACCAAATAGGATGGCTAAAAGAAAAAGGTAACAAAAAAAAAAAAACAGCTAGATTCTAAGGCGAATGTAGAAAACTAAAAACAGGAACATGTCTGCGTTGGTCCCTGCCAGGAGTCCAACAGATTATTAAAGCCACTTAGAGAGGTCAAAGGTCGAGAGCTTCAGATCTTTTTGTAAGATATTCCAGGAAACAGGAGCGGAGTAGGAGAAGGCCCTTTTGCCTAGTTCAGTCCTCAATGAGGGAACACTGCAGGTAATAATGTCCTGAGAGCGCACGCTGTAGCTGCACTCACACAGAGACATGTAGGAGGAGATGTATGAAGGCAGCAGACCAAGAAGTGATTTAAAGATGAAAATGTACCAGTGAGAGAGTCTGTGTGAAGTTAATGATGTCCAGTTAACCAGTGAATACTGGGTGCAGTGGTGGGTATGGTAGTTACAGCCAGTTATGAATCTTAGTGCACCATGATAGACAGCATCCAACATCTGCAGGGTTCTTGTAGGAGCGTTCATGTAAATAATGTCACTGTAATCAATGGAAGGAAGGAAAGTCACAGATACAAGGCGTTTTCTAGCATTCAGGGTTAGACAGGATCTGTTTCTGAAAAAGAAACCCAGTTTAACAGCTCTTCTTGCACCAGCTCTCCAGGTGTTCCACCTCCTGCCTGTAGCTGGACTCATCGTTGTTTGTGATGCATCCCACCACCACTGTATCATCTGAAATATTTACAATATGACAGCCTGGATGGGTAGGTGCACAATCATATGTGAGCAGAGTAAACAGGAGAGGGTTCATCACACAGCCCTGAGGAGAGCCAGTGCTGAGGGTTATGGTGGAAGATGAGAAATTGTGGATCCTCACAGACTGTGGTCTGTTTCTTAAGAAATCTAGGACCCAGTTGCAAATGGAGGGGCTTAGTCCTGGTGTGAGTAGTTTGTCCATCAGGGTTTGAGGGATCATGGTGTTGAAGGCAAACGTGAAGTCCACAAAGAGCATACGGACATAGGAGTCCTTCTGCTCCAGGTGGGTGAGTGCAGTGTGGACCACAGAGGAGATGGCATCTTCTGTAGATCGATTCTCGTGATATGCATATTGGTGAGGGTCCTCGTTGATGTTGATGGTTGTTTTGATGTGGGTCATGACCAGTTTTTTGAAGCATTTAGTGAATATCAGGATGAGGACTACTGGCCGGTAGTCATTCAGACCAGTCACTGTAGAGCTCTTTGGGACTGGGATGAAGGTGGTGGTCTTCAGGCAGGTAGGAACTGTTGCCAGCGTAATTGAGGAGTCAGAGATGTCGGTCAGCACCTCACAGCTAATTGGCACAGTCTTTCAGCACCTTCCTGGGGATTTTATCTGGGCCGGTTGCTTTGTGAGGATTAATCCTCCTGAAAGAACTCCTCATTTTGGCTGAGATCACGCTGAGAAGCTCTTCATCTGGTGGTGAGGTGAGTCTGGTGCTTAGTGGTCTGTTTGGGTCTTCAAAGCATGCATAGAACTTGTTGAGGGCATCAGGCAGTGATGAGTCTCTAGGGTATTGTTCACTCCTGCCTTTATAATCTGTTATACACTTAATGCCCCTCCACATGCTCTGTAGATCTTGTGAGGTGAATTGACCCTGGATCCTCTGTGCATAAGTGGCCTTGGCCCTCTTAATGCCAGCAACCAGCTCTTTCCTTGTCCTTCTCAGATCCTGGGAGTTTCCAGACCTGAAGGCAGTGTTCCTGGCTTCCAGCTGGGTGCGCACCTCTGCATTCAGCCTGTTCGGGTAACTCTTAATGGTGGTGACATCATCAGCACATTTACTAATCTACACCAGAAGTGAGGTTGTGTATTGCTCCAGGTCTAGCGCCCCCTCACTGTCAGCAGCTTCTCTGAAGACCTGCCAGTCTGTTTGTTCAAAACAGTCTTTCAGTATGGGGCCACTGTTTTAGATCCAGATTTAACTTTCTTTTGTACCGGTCTGGAGCATAGCGGGGGAAGGTAAGCAGGAGCTAGGAAGGTTGAGATGTGATCAGAGAATCCTAGGTGGGGACGGGGTTCGGCTTTGTATGCATCTTTTACGTTCATGTAAACACGGTCCAGCGTGCTGTTTCCATGTGTTGGAATGACCACATGCTGGTAAAATCTTGGGAGGCAGTCTTTTAGAGTCACGTGAATAAAGTCTCCAGCTATTACGTAAAGAGCCTCAGGGTGTTTGCTCTAATGATCATACAGCTCCTGCAGAGCGTCGGTAGCATTAGCGTCCGGGGCTATGTAAACAGCTGTTATGAACACTACTGTGAACTTGCATGGTAGCTAATGTGGTCAACATTTCACTGTTACCTGCTCCAAAGCCTTGGGGCAATGACAGTTTATCAGTGTGCCATTTGTGCACCAACTTTTACTCATGTAAATGCATACTACCCCCCCCACACACACACACTCCCACCCTTGCTGCCTAGCTCGCTGCAGCGATCCGCTCGAAAAAGAGTCTGTCATCCAGCTGGAAGGCTGAGTCTGGCATGTCGCTGTTAAGCCATGATTCCATGAGGCAAAGCACCACATATTTCCTCATCTCCTCTGAGGAGCCCACTCTCAAACGAAACAAATCTATCTTGTTGTCCAATGAGCGGACGTTCGACAGAAAGAGAGAGGGTATCAAGAGTTTGCCAGTTTTAGCGTTAGCTTTTATCCTCAGTGTATCTGTTCAACGTTTGTAGCAACAAAAAAAAATTATCCTGGGGCTTAAAAGATATATAACTGAACAAATAATATGTGTAATGTGTAATATCCTAATATGTGTCAAAATATGCTGAGAGGAAACAGGTAACAAAAACAACAAGGGCCCTAAAACACCTCTGTGAAGCATTGTAGGCAAGAGGAGTGGAAGAAGTAACAGAAAAAGGTTGTTCTGACAAATATAGAGAACCCTCCTTTAAAACAGACCCTGATACATCCACCAGTCAAGCTTCATGTAATGATCAATGGTATCTAAAGTTGAGGTCAGTAAAACATCAGAAAAACACAAAATGCTCCATAACAAGGCAAACTCTCACAGGAGCTGTTTGAGTGGGATGAGTTCTGCGGGAGTCAAATTAAAAACGATCAAAAGGATGTATTTATCCAGAAGAGCTGAGGGCATGTGAAAGCAACAACTGTTTCCAAAATCTTAGAATTAAATGGATATTTTGACAGTGGTCTGAAAACTTCTAGAAAGAGAAAGGTCAAGTTATGTAATGACAAGTTATGTTAAGGGATTTTAAACAATGGCTAAGTTCGATGCAAAAATCAATGCAGACATGTTCCTGTTTTTAGTATTTTACCGTTTTATAAAGTAGCTTGTTTTTATTTTGTGTTATATCACTGGGATTAACCTGTCTAAATAATGGTTGAATAAATATGACAGGTCTCTCTTGAAAATTAGTCCTCGTGAGTCAATGAGACTAACCTCTCTCTTAAAAGATCTGAAGCTCGCGACCATGACCTCTGTAAGTGACTTTAAACATCTGTTAAGTTACTGGGAAAAACCAATGCAGACATGTTCTTGTTTTTAGTTTTCTGCACTGTCCTACAATTTAGCAGTTTTTTTGTTACATTTTCTTTTAAATACCATTTTATTTTCACTTGTTAAAAACAATAAAAATCTCAATTTGTACGCATCCTTTATGATTGTCTATTATTGTCTTTGTTGACTACTGTTATCATTCTTTGTTAAAACCAGGTATCTCTTGTAAATGAGTCCCCGAGGTTCAATGGGATTAATCTGTATAAATAAAGTTTGAATGTTTCTTTAGGAGTAGGTGGATAACAGAAAACAGAAGTTCATAGTACTGTATACCCTCGATCTGTACTATACCTGGGGTTAGAGGAGCCTGACCTAAGTTATACCCTGGGTATACCATGTCCAAAGCTAATTTATACTCCAGGGTATAAATTGGCCTAGGCCTGTTTATACCCCTCAGGCCAGATTATAATCCAGCAGTGTTGAGTTATTAACACAAGAACTACATAACTTTTCAACATTTTATTGATGGTTCAGCTTTGTCAGGTAAATTAAAGTCGCTCATATCATTGATAAGTGCGACTTCACTCGGCAAAATAGGCATAGACATACAAATTTAAGTTTCCTTTTTTTTTTACAGATCAAAACAAAATAGCAACCAAAAGTACAATCAAGAAGAATAGTAGCAAAAAACAGCTAGATTATAAGGCGATTTAGGAAAGTAAAAACAGGGACGTGTCTGCATTGGTTTCTTTACCAAGTTTTCGACATGAGGCTTAAAAGAGAGATGCGAATCGACCAAGACAGCCAAATATTTGTAAGAATCAACAAACTCAATAGAGACACCATTCAAAGATAAAATAGAAGGAAGAACTGCTGGGACCGACTTCCTGTTTGAAAACAACATCCCTTTGGTTTTATCAGCATCTAGCACCAGTTTGAGACGGAACAAATCAGACTAAATGATGTCGAAAGCAGATTGTAAGAGCTGGAAAACTTTTGCAACTGTTCTAGCTCAACAATAAGGTCAAGGTTTTTTATTGTCATTCGCATCACATGTGGTACATGAGGTGGAATGAAATTGTGTACACATGGTCCCAGTTACATCCAACAATACCAAAGGTATAAACTGTAGAAGAAAACAGTATAAAGATCTAAGATATGAAATAAGAAATATGCTAAACTAAGAATATGCTCAACACTTAATAGTACAAAAGCTATACACAGAACAATAGTAGCATGAACATTCGAGCCTGTGTGAGTAGGTGAGTACGAATGAATACAGCTGCATGAAATAAATCAGCAGCATGAGATCAGCCGCATGGATAATCAGCAGCACAACTGTAAAAATTAACAACTGTGTCGTTGGCATAGAAATGTAAGGATGCATCAGGAATAATCTGACCTACATTACTTATGTAGATTGTGAAGAGGGTGGGTCCTAAGACTGAACCTTGTGGTACACTCTGGACTCTGCAGTCTACACTCATCTGCAGGTCAGAGGTCACCTTTTCAGGGATGAAGATGTTCACATCCTGCATAGAGAGGAATGATGTTTGAGAGAGGAGTAAAGGAGGCCATCTTTGTGAAAAGAAACCATCCATCATTAAACAGGGGCGGAGCCTCCGGGTTCAACTGTCCCCCTCTTACAATGTTGTTATTGCTAGTATCACTCAGCCTCCTGTGAATAGTAAACAGCCATCAGGGTGCTAATGATCCATTGCCAGGCTGATGATCATCCTTGATCATGTGAGCAGCTGGTATTTGGTTGTCAGCAGCAAAACTGGTTGATCCACTCTGGGAAGGTGCTATTTATAAGACTGAGCTGAATACAGCACCTCAGACTGAAGAAGTCTTTCGGATGAAAGACAAAACGTTTCTACAATTTTTTGTTTTTTGAACCCGTCCAGAGGACCAGACTTAACTTTTTTAGATTCCTGGATTGTTGAGCATGCATCAGGATACTTGTAGTACACTGTTGTTAACAGTTAGCTTTCCCGCTTTGTGGGCAGGATCGTCAATCCAAAGTGTATTGTAACAGGTTATTGTGTTAGAGCCACTCTGCCCATTGTGGTCCTTAACTGCCCTATTATTGGACTTCAATTTCTTTAGCTTACACTGGCACTGCTTATAGGTCCGGGTGTAGCCATGCTGTGCCATCATCTATGATATTTCTTGGTAAATGCACTCATTTCTTGTGGCGCTATTCATTAACACAATCAGAGAGGAATTGGACGTTCAGATGTAATTTGCAGTTCTATTTTGTATAGGCTTTGCCCTTTAAGGCCTTCGCTTTAGTGGGTTTATCCCGTTATGCGCAGCATAAGCACTGAAAAAATTTAGTCCACGCCCACCTGCTGTGTGGGCCCCACCCGGTCCGTATAAATTACGTTAAGAGCGGGAAATCGGCTCCCATTTTTTCTTCAGCGAGCTAAAATAGCGCTGTCAGAAGAACAAAGAAGGAAAATTGTGTAGATGACCAACCTTTGTTAAGGATGCTTGGCCCGGCAGTCGACCTCCGGTCGTCCGGTGAGTTCTCCTCCCCGAGGAGAAGATGACGAGCAGTCTTATTTCAAGGTAAGCGCCGAGGAATATTTCTCAGTGACAGGTCACTACACGCTGGACAACGCCATCTTGTATTTTTCCTCTTATTGCCGACCCTCGGAGCGAATCGGATGGTTCCTCCGGGATAGGCGTGCTCAGCTGCAGCCCCCGCTGGTCATTCCCTCCTGGGGAGCATAGTGTCGGTGGAGGGGGGCTGAGTGAATGCTCAACCCATCCCACCTCGTTTCACATCGGCGATCACACCGCTCCCGGCCGACGGCGCCCTCAGGGGTTGCCCGGCGTAACCCAGGAGGAGGCTGACATGAAAGGACCCTTTTTTACGTCCTACGCCTTTCCCGCCAGTTCGGATGATCCGGCGGGAAGGTTGTTTACTGGGCTCCATTCCGGCTCACCATCTTGATCCATATGGCCTCGTGCTCCCAACAGGACGTCCTACGGGCGAGGCCACAGACGGGTTCTTTCCTGGTAGATTGGGGGAGCTGGTCTCCACAGTCCGCACCCATCTCCAGAGCAGGGGTTCACTGAGCGGAAAGTCCCTCCGTGCCCTCTGGAGCCGAGCCTGATGGAGGCTTCATTGGAGTAAGATGTTCGAGATGGACCAGCGTCTCGTGCCTCCGGTTAGCATAACCGAGACGGTGACACCGCTCTCCAACTGAGCTCACCAGCATGTGTTCCACACGGCTGCAGCAAACAACACGTTACGCTGTTGGCGTACATGTTCAGAGGCGAGAAGAGATGGTGGCCCTCTGTCCTTCGGCTCACTCCGCTCTCGTAGCAGCTGCTTGCTAACGACGCTGCCACCCCCTGCAGTACGCTCAGTCTACAGGTCAGCTGACGTCATCCTCAACTGGTGCGCCTCTTTTGCTGTCTGCCGCCCCACATCGCAGCCGGAGAACTAGGTCCCAGAAGTTCTCCTGGCCCGTCACTCCACCTTCCTCTCAGGAGAGATGCAAGAGTCCGTTGGTGATCCTCTTTTCATCAGCTAGAGATCATTTCAAGATGCTCCACAGCTGCTCCATGGCTGCTCAACGCCTCCCCAGCTCTGCTACGCCAGCCCCTCCCGTCAGACGTCCCCGGCAGCCGGAAGTTCTTTTTTTTTTTTTCCTGGACTTCGCCAACAGGGGGCCCTCCAGGACAACAAAAAGAGCTCAACGGAAGGTAACTAGGTGTCCGGTCGCTGGAGGTGTGTTGATGACACTGCGAAATAACATCATTTTATGATGAAGTGTCTCTTAGCCAGGCTGTCAGCATGGTTTATCTGACAAGCGGCTCCATCACACACAGTCATCACGAATGAGCCTTTCTTAAGGTTGTTTTCATTCACTGTCAGCGGTGCCGATGCGCGCCCCCGCGGCATGAAAGTGCGCACGCAGCTCTCAATTTTCTGAGCTGTGAGAAAGAACACTCCATTATGCGCTCGAGCCGCTTTAATTCTGCGTTATCTGGACACCTGCTGCTGAGCAGCTTGTACAGACAGGGGGCAGCAGTGCAACTCACGTGAATCGGTTGAGTGATATCAGCTGTTTTCCGTCAGCAGATCTACGTCACACACATTTAATAAGCTGTGGAGCCGCTGTGGCTCCCCACACAGCAGCCTTTTAAATGTTTTTGGAGTGTCGCACGGGATCTTTGAACGTGACTCAACACTGACCTTGAGCTGCAGAATCATCAGAGTTTGTGATTCTCAGACAGCGAGTGACTGTTGCATACATACTAGCAGGAAATGTATGCATTTTTTTCAATCCATGTGCCACATCGTGAGACAGATGCTGTGTGGGACACATCCAATCTGTTCTCCATTGGAGTGGGTACATCTCATGTATTCCACCCAGAACTAGGACTCAGACACGGTAGAATCCTGCCAGCATCTGCAGACGTGTAGCAACACGAGAGAACGCTCAATGTCAATTATAATTAGCGTGGAGCCATAGGATGATCCACCGCTGGGTGGACGTCCTGCTCACAGCCTGTGGTCATAATGCCTTTCATCTCCTTCTCTCACTCTGGTATCACAGTTTTCTGAACCGAACTCAGGAGGAGGGATTGGCAACTCCCCTGTCCCAAGTGCGTGAACGCATCATGGTTCCCAGGCCTACGACATTTTTTATCAGGGCGCTCGTGGAACCTGCCGTGGAGGGGGGACGCTTCCCTCCAGGCGGGAGGAACGATCAGGAATTAATCAGAATAGGCCAGCACCTGTGGTTTGGCTGCTGTGCAGATCTTTGAGAGGATGGATCTCTTGCAAGATGTAGTGCGTACAATTCAGGAGTCACGTGCTGCATCCACCACAGAGCTGTTCACATCAAGTGCTCAGTTTTCCAACGCTGCTGTACAGAAAGGCGTAGAGGCCACTTCATGTCCACTGGAAGACATGCTGTCTTTCTGCAGCAGCCGAAGGACAGAAATCTGGTGTCCAGCACGACTATTGTATGCTGCAACCGTGTTTTTCTTTTGTCTCAAAGTTGTCGTAGACAGAACAACCTTTAATCATCCTCTGACGGAGCATTTGTCTAAGATTGATATAGCGGCTGTGGGCCTGTTGTGACACGGGAAACGTTCAGTGTCAATTATGCGCTTCTCTGAGCCCATGAAACGAACCACCGCTGGGGGGTGGATGCGTTTGTCCACAGTCCATGGCCCAAAATGCTTCTGAACGCGTTTTTTCTCCACCTCCTCTGATCTTATGGTTTTTGTACCAAGCTCAGGAGGAGGGATTGACAGCTCTCCTGGTGGCCCCGAGCGCGTGGGTGCACCATGGTTCCCAGTCCTGAAACGCCTGCTGTCGGGGTGCCCGTGGGAACTGCCGTAGAGGGAGGACGCTCTCCTTCCAGGCAGGAGGAGCGACCAGGAGTTACCCAGAAATAGGCCAGCACCTCTGGGTCTGGCCACTGAACAGATCCGCTTAGAGAGGATGGGTTGCCCACAGGATGTAATGCGCACAATTCAGGTTTCTCGTGGTGCATCTACCACAGCGATGTACACATCAAAGCGGACAGCTTTTCAGTGCTGATGTACAGAGAAGGATGTAGAGACCTCCTCATGTTCTTTAGGTGGCATGCTGTTCTTTCTGCAGCAGCTGATGGACAGAAATTTGCATCCAGCACGTTTGAAACGTATGCTGCAGCCATCTCTTCCTGACATGAAGGTTTCTGAGACAGAACAGGTTTTATCATCCGCTGATGAAACGTTTTCTAAAAGGTGTACAGAGACGCAGGTCTTTCTCACACCCACTTGTTTCCAGTGGGATTTAATACTGGTCCTGCAGGTCATGATCAAAGCTTCATTTGAGTCTTTGGATCAGGTTCCACTTAAATTCTTGTCTCTTTAAACAGCCCTACTGCTGGCTTTAACATCCACTAAGAGAGTGAGTGTTTTGTCTGCCCTCTTTGTCGCTCCGTCATGTCTCAGAAATTAGGCTGACGGCAGATCAGCTGATTTTAGATCAACCCAGCTTTTATGCCTAATACATCACGAGCTCTTTTAATCAAGAGCGATATCGTTGGAGGGGTCGTCCCCCCCCCCCCCCCTTTCACACAGATCAGAAGAAGTAACGTCTTTCTATCTTCTCTGTCCTGTGCGGGCATTGACGTGTTACATAGCGTGCACAGCTGCAATGCGTCAACATTTGTTTGTGCATTATAGAGATGTATCTGCAGGTCGCCCGTTATCCACCCAGCGCTTGTCACACTGGCTGTGCGAGACTATTTCTGAAGCCTACAGAGCATCAGAATTAGAGTCTCCTGTCAACCTCAGAGCACACTCTATCAGGGGTATCGCTTTTTTGACTGCTTTACATAATGGTATGTCAATGCAGGATATTTTGCACTGTGGCCGCGTGGTCAACACCCTGCTCATTACTCGCCTTTATTTAGGTGATGTGATGGCCTGTTCCATGACACATTCTGTCCTTAGTGTTTACAGAATGAATATTGTTGTTTCATGGAACTCCGTTTTACTCACATCCGTCTGCATGCATTACAGTGTGAGATGTTATCAATCACAAGTTGTGACTGTTATTTGATTTTATTGTCATTAATCAGTTCACGACTATTGTTACCAATCAGTTCATCTGATTAATAATCAACTCACTTGTTATTATTAATCTGTTCATACGGTTCAGCCGTAAACCGGTTGGTTCATGGCTCTTTTCAGCGTTTTTCCCTCCCCGTTGATGTTTCCGGGGCGTTCATGCATTCAGAATGCATAGTTACACAACATGCGTCTGTGCATGGCCACATAATTATGCAATGCGTAATTATGCACATGGGAGCTGAGTGATTAGACTTTTTTGGGCAAGCTTCTGCTTCATATGGTGTTCGAATGGACCCAGTGAGGCGAGGACCACATCTGCTTCGCCCTTTACCCACTAAAGCGAAGGCCTTAAAGGGAGAAGCCTATACGAAATAGAACGTTGGTTACGTACTGTAACCCCAGATTCTATGAGTATAGGCGTAGCCCTTTAAGTGTCGGGCCTCACTGGCTCCTAAATGGCTGAAGAAAAAAGCTATTTTGGGAGCCTATTTCCCGCTCTTAATGTAATTTATACGGACCGGGTGGAGCCCACACAGCAGGTGGGCGTGGACTAAATTTTTTCAGTGATTATGCTGCGCATAACGGGATAAACCCACTAAAGCGAAGGCCTTAAAGGGCTACGCCTATACTCATAGAATCTGGGGTTACAGTACGTAACCAACGTTTTGCTGGGTGGGTCATCCAGTGATGTAGCACCGCTGGCCAATCAGTGGCTGCTGTCTGCCTATGTCGAAATCAGCAATTCAGAGCAGTCCGCTTGAAACCTGAAACCAGGCGGTCTCATAAACTGGGCTGAGTGGGTACTAGCAGTGGGCAGGCCCTTCACTGGTGAAGTATGGTGTGAAACCAATGAGAGTTGAAACATTGGCAAAGCTCCATAACCGAGAAATTTAACAGACTTCAATCCTAGTACTCTAAACATTTAGTATGAGGTACGATTATAGGTATATATGGGTACATAGATGGGTATATTTTGGCCTGGACTGGTATAGTATGGCCTAGGCTATTTTACACCCACAGGTATAGTTTGGCCTGGGACAGTTAATGCCACAGGGGAAGCTGGCCTGATACTGTTGCACTAGTGGTAATCAGAAGTAGCGACTTTGGTAACAAAAAATGGGGTCATCTTCATCAGCTACTGTGATGAATTTGTTTACTTGATTGTTTTTAAAGACAAGGTGGGTACATGGCTGCATCACAAAGAGCTATAGTTTCTTCACATGTTGATAGCAGTTTTAATTCTTGCACATGTGCGCACATCTCAGATGAACCTGTGGAGTCCTACGAGCACCTGTCTCTGAAGGTCCTGCATCGGTGGGCTGAGATCCCAGCTGTGGGGTGCAAACTGGTACCTGAGCATATAGAGACCAGAACACTGTACAACAAGGCCCGAACTGGAATGGACCAGGTATTTAATTATCAAAACTCACTTTCGTGATAAGCAGCAAGAAAAATATTTGTTAGCACATCTCATAAATCACCAGACAAAATTCAATGAAACTGTCAGAAAGTAATTATTAGAAGAGCATCTACAACTGAGCTTTTGTAGTCTACCTGCTTAAAGATGGCTGCCACAGCTACATTGAACCCAGTTGATAGTTTTGGTTTGACATAATCCATTGGTGTTTTTGTACAAACAAATTAAAAACGTTTGTTTTGCAGTTGCTGCTAGAAGACGAGAAATATGTGCCAGCCATGTGTTCATTTTAGTTTTGATATTTTTTTATGTAGAAATTAGTGTGTTGTTCTCTGATGTTATAAAAACACAGGTAGGTGAGTCTCTCTCTCTCACTCTCTCTCTCTCTCTCTCTCTGTGTGTGTGTGTGTGTGTGTGTGTGTGTGTAGGGTCAGGTCCGGATGTGGGTGGATATGTTCCCCATGGACCTGCCACACCCAGGACCTCCAGTAGACATCTCCCCAAGAAAACCAAAAGGGTGAGGCCCATTCATCTAACAGCATGTTTGCCAATTTTCAAGATGTTTTGTGTTAAGAAACAGGCACATGATGTTATGGTGTGTGTGCGTTCAGGTATGAGCTTCGTATCATCATCTGGAACACAGAGGATGTGATTTTGGAGGACACCAACTTTCTGACGGGTCAACAGTCCAGTGACATTTATGTCAAAGGGTAAAAACATTTATTTTATTTTGACTTGCCCTCTTTTTCTGCTGTTTGCACCAGTTGATTTAAGATGGAGAAGGCTTCATTCACGTTCCTCTGCTGAACTACAATATCCATTATTAAACAACTTCTGATCATACATACAGTTTCTGAAATGGGTGTTTTTCTGGACTGGAATCAGAATCAGAATCAGAATAAACTTTATTGGCATTGCACCGAGATACAACGCGAATATGTCCGTACAGTCGTCCAAAGATGGGCGGTGTGCACAAAGCTGCGGCTAAAATAATCAGTGTGGCCTTCTTATTCTTATTCAGAATAATATTTTGCTTAGATAAGAAAAGGAAAGAAAACATGAGGAGAGACGGTATAAAAAAAAGATCTCTCACTCCATGTCCTAGACAGGGCACGATTTGAGGCATCAAACAAACCTCCCACAGCAAAGCAACATAAACAGACATGATACATGAACATATAGGCGGTGAAAACATTGAATTTTTAAGGGAAAGTCGTAGCATAGTCCAGAGCCCCCCCTCAGCCATTGTCCAGATAAGAGGTGACGTTCATCTTCAGCTCAGTTGAGGTTCTGTCACATGTCCACGGCCTTGGGGAAGGGAGGGGTGAGGAAACAGTCAAAGCATCTTTGTTGTTTCTAAACATTCCAGGAGGAGTTGAGATAAGTCCGGCATCAAGGCCACAGTTTGGGTCAGGCAGAACTCGTAATTGTTGTTTCTGCCTTTAAAGTCTTGCTGGTACATATTCTCTGATGGAAACTCCAAAACAGCCAAATTGATCCTTTACTCCAAAAGTCGAGCTCACAGCTTCTCCGGATTATTCCACCATTCATGAGTGCTGCCAGGGAGATCACAGTCCTGATAACAGCTGCTCCAACTCCCTGTCACAGCTCCACATTCAGTCCGAGCACTGTCAAGCTTCAACACCTCCACACGAATTTGTAGACAACCAGATTCCACCGACCCAAACAGTAGATTCTAGTCGTCATCATAAATCCAATTTGTTCCTTAGAGTTCAGAGGGTCCTCCTTACCCTGACTCCTGTCGGGAGAAGTTGATCGATTTTGTTGAGAGACCAGCTGATCCGTCCAATTAAGAGGTATGCAGGAAAAAAAAGAGAGGCTTTTTTAAGGGTTCACAGGACAAAAGAGAGCAGCAGGGAAGCGGGTGGGGGGGAGAGAGGGAAAACACATCTGGTTTCACCGTAGAATAGCAAGAAAAAAAATTGAGCAAGGAACACAAGTAAACCGTAATGTTTTTGGTGCAAAGTGTTCAAGTTTGTAGGAGGTACTTTGTGGAGAAGAACAGAGGGTTCTGACATGGCAACCCAAAGGAACCATTCTTACACTGCCACACACCAGAATGGAAGTCTGTACTTTTTTCATTCATTCTTACAAGTGAGACCTGTTTGGACAGACAAAAACAGTGGTTAACTGGACACATGTAGGAGTTGGAGGCGAAAAAAATTCCTATCAGACTTTTTTCTTGGCTGAGAAAAATCTCTAAAATTGAAAAAACACCTCGCACAAACAAGCACGTTTACATAGACATTCTGCATCAGAGACGAGAGCAGTCAACAACGCTTATAGATGCTCTAGAGGTCACTGTAATCAGTCAATGTCCTCTGGTGAGATCCATAAACATTCTCGAGGTATGTCGAGAAATGGCCAAGAATAACCTCTATGAGAATCCAGAGTCCTGAAATGATGACACAAAGTTTATTCAGCTGGTTCATCTGGTTATCAGTTGGAAATTCCTTCACTTGTTTTTCAAGTTATCGTGCTCACATCAGGCACGGATGGAGGGTATTTCCACTCAACAATCAGCAGAAGTCTAACAGGATCTTTGAAGTACTTTACCTTCCAGTGAGGTGATCTAACCAAAGACACCTGCTGTTCTCTCATTTTCTGAAGCTGGCTGAAAGGACTGGAACACGACCGGCAGGAGACTGACGTGCACTACAACTCTCTGACCGGAGAAGGAAACTTCAACTGGCGCTTTGTGTTCCCCTTCAGCTACATGCCTGCTGAAAAGGTGCAGACACAATGAACCCCACAGTGGTGTTCGGACCCAGGAGCTCATCTCGCATGTGCTCATTCTTCTCTCCCAGGTTGTGGTCGTAAAGAAAAAGGAACATATTTTCTCTCTGGATAAAACCGAGCGGAAGCTCCCTGCCATCCTCATCCTGCAGGTGTGGGACTTCGAGACGCTCTCCTCGGACGACTTCTTAGGTGAGCGTGTGACTCTCTGCACGTGTACATGTCTGTGCATGTGTCACGGGTTTGACTGTTTGTGATCAGGCACTTTGGAGCTGGACCTACATGAATTTCCTCGTGGAGCCAAAACAGCCAAGTCCTGCAAAACCGACATGATGGCGGAGCTGGGTGAGAGGACCTCCATCTTCCAGCAGAAGAGAGCACGAGGATGGTGGCCTTTCCTGAAAACTGGAGAGCTCACGGTATCTACACCATCACACACACGCACGCACACACACACACACATGCACGTACACACGTGTACATAATTATAAAATCCAACACTCAAAGTCTGACCGAGCACACTTATGTCCATCCTCCAGGGGAAGGTGGAGGCGGAGTTCCATCTTGTAACGGCTGAGGAAGCTGAGAAGAACCCTGTTGGCAAAGCTCGTAAAGAACCGGAGCCGCTACCAAAACCAAAGTCAGTCCCAATACCGGTAGTCCGGTTCATTTTTTACCTAAAAAGCAAGAACATTCTGAGGAAAGATTTAAAATAATGATTCATTTTAAAATATTCTGACCTTTAGCTTGTTTTCACATCAAGGTGAGTCAAATAAAATTCTGACTTCCATTTTGGTGTGCGGCTGCATCGAAAAGTAAGAAAGCTCCCTGTTATAAATGGGGTTGCCAAGTCAAAATCCAAGATGTCCACCACCATGTGAGGAAACTGCGCTTTCTTGTTTTTATAATGGTTACAAGTATGGTATCTTCAAATGCTTGGGGTGCCTGAAGATTAATCTAAGGGGGCCCAGACCACCTTTGCCTACCATTGTAGTGTCTTGAGTGAAGAAGACTCATTTTCAAGAGAGACCTGTTTTATACAAACAAAATCACAGACAACAATAAAAGCAATCAAAACAACACACGTTGCTGGTAGTAAGTCGGACCCCTCCAGGGCTGCTCGTTGTCACAGATTCTGTTCATAAGTTTTATGGACAGAATTTCTCGGTGCAGCCAGGGGGTGGAGGGCGTCCAGTTCAGTGGTCTCAGGATTCATCTCTGCTCTTTGTGGATGATGTGGTCCTGTTGGCGTCATTGCGCTGTGGTCTTCAGCTTTCAGTGGAGCGATTCACAGCTGAGTGTGAAGCAGCTGGGATGAGAACCAGCTCCTCCAAATCTGAGGCCATGGTCCTCAGACAGAAAAGGGTGGCTTGTTCTCTTCAGGTCGAGGGTGAGGTTCTGCCTCAAGTGGAGGAGTTCAAGTATCTTGGGGTTTAGTTCACGAGTGAGGGAAGAATGGAGCGTGAGACTGACAGATGGATTGGTGCATTGTCCGAGGTATTGAGGGCTCTGTACTGGTCCATTGTGATGAAGAGGGAGATGAACTGTAAGGCAAAGCTCTCTGTTTACCGGTCAGTCTGTGTTCCTACCCTCACCTATGGCCATGAACTCTGGGTAGAGACTGAAAGAATGAGATTGTGGATACAGGAGGTTGAAATTAGTTTCCTCCACATGGGACTCTCCCTTAGAGATAGGGTGAGAAGTTCAGTTATCCTGGAGAGACTCGAAGTAGAGTCGTTGCTCCTTCATGTCAAGAGGAGCCAGTTGAGTTGGTTCAGGCCTGTCAAACTGGGAGGAGATCCCGGGGAAGACCCAGGACACACTGGAGAGACTACATCTCTCAGTTGGCCTAAGAACACCTTGGGGTCCTCCCAGAAGAGCTCGAAGAGGCTGTGGAAAGAGATGTCTGGACCTCCCTGCTCAAGCTGCTGCACCGAGACCTGACTTCAGAAGAAGCGGAAGATGGATGGATGGATGGATGGATGGATGGATGGATGGATGGATGGATG
>NC_056510.1:1481776-1486212 GCF_014905685.2 Nematolebias whitei
CTGTGGAAAGTGTGGTCCTGCTGCTCAGAGTGGTGTCTGATTTTAATCTTAAACTGACCAATTCCATCAACCTGAATGCACGTAAAAAGTGATGTGACATCAAAAGAGACCGTTGTTTCATCAGTCTCCATGATGACATCCCTCACCTTATCCACAAAGTCCATGGTGTTCTGTATGTGGTGTTCTGAGCTGCCAACTGAAGGGATGAGTACACATTTGGAAACATTGTAAGTGACAGAGTTAATCATGCTAACAATTGGTCTTAAAGGTACACCTTGTTTGTGGATTTTAGGTAAACCATACAGACTAGGTGTGGCCTCCCCTGGATACAGTCTGTGGTACAGAATTTGGTCAATAGCCTAAAAATTTTGGAGCAGGTCAAGGCTGCTTAGATTTATCTGCCGTTAACACCTAACAGTTCATGCTCCGTTCGCTCTTTGCTAAAATGTCTTGACATCAAGATTGGATGGCTGCAAACTTCTTGAGTTTTAATGATCAGAAGACTGAGGTCATTGTGTTTAACCCTAGCTCTGTCACTGCCACTGATCCTGCAAACCTGGACTCCCTTCAGCCGTATCTAAAACAGTCTGTTACCAACCTCGGGATAGTTTTAGACTCAGACTTTAAGTTTAATAAGCAGATAAACTCTGTTCTTCAAAAAAGCTTCTTTCAGCTAAGGCAGATAGCTAAACTCAAGTCCGTCCTGTCCAGATCTGACCTTGAAAAATTAGTCCATGCATTTATTACAACCCGGCTGGACTACTGTAACTCACTTTATGCTGGGGTCAGTCAGGTCTCTCTCTCATGTCTCCAGCTTGTCCAAAATGCTGCAGCTCGGCTACTAACAGGAACTCACAGGTTTGAGCACATTACTCCAGTTCTGTCCTCCCTTCACTGGCTTCCTGTGCGTGCCAGAATTTATTTTAAAATTCTTCTGCTGACATTTAAGTGAATTAATATAATATGCATGTATGAGCGTATCTTAATGTGGTGGTAGGAAAAGTTTGTTCGATGACTTTCTGAGTTTTGTTCATGGAGCTCTCCACTCTAGATCATGTGACCTCACAGCTGCAGTTAGTGTGAGAAGTGTTCTGTTAGGCGTTTACATGGGGAAAACTGTGTCTTTTTTGGAAATTACGTCGCCATGGTAACTCGAAACACCAATAAATGTAACAGCACACATCACGGCGCCGAGCCGGTCATTTTGATAAAACAATTGTGGGGGGACACGTTGCAATTCGGGCCGTATTAAGTTGATAGAAGAGCAAGATCCCAACCAGGTAGATAATAATAGGGGCTGCCTTTTAATAGGCAGTCCCCAAATATTCATAGAATTTGAGGAGTAACAGAGTTATTGTGATCTATACTGACTGAACTGTTGAAGCCGTGCTTCTAAATGTTTCCTTTCCTTCTGTACTCCTCCCCCAGCCGGCCAGACACATCCTTCTCATGGTTTGTGAACCCGTTCAAATGTTTCTTCCACTTGGTGTGGCGAAGCTACAAGAAGTACATCATCATCGCCCTCGTCCTCCTTATCACCGTGCTCTTCCTTGCCCTGCTCTTCTACACTCTGCCAGGAGCCATCTCCCAGAAGATAATCAACGGATAATGGACTGAACACAGCAGACTTCTACAAATACACAAACGCAACCATGAACATTTTTAACTTCCCAAACTCATCAACTGTGACCAAGAAAACACGTCTGGTTGATTTGAATGTTGCACAGATTTTTCTCCTAATTGATCATATTAATCATATTAGTTAAAATAATTTACTCACTTGGTAAACATGAGTCCAGATTTCATCTTTGGTGTCTTAGTGCTCTCTCTCACTATTCTAGTTTGTTTTGCAGATAAAACATCTACCTTCCTTCTCAGCATCATGTCAGCCAGTTCTCTACCTTTGCCTGTCATTGTCCCCACATTTAGAGTCACAACCCTCAGTCCTACATTCTTGACTTTTCTCTTCTCCTCTGTCTCCTGACATGTTTCCCTCCTCGTGGTCTTCAACTAACAGTAGCACAGAATCTGCCAGCACCCTGTTTGTCAACAGTTATATTTTATTGTTTATTTACCCTTTATTTATCCAGGTAGTCTAATTGAGTCACAAGAACTCATTTTCAAGAGAGATCTGTTTTGGGAGCAGATGATGGAGGTTAAGGGCCTTGCTCAAGGGCCCAGAGTGGGGCGAATGAGGGTGGAGGCAGGTGTGGGGGCTTCACCTCGTCCACCCACAGTTTAATATTGTTGGTCGGGGGGAGTTGAACCTGCAAATTTCCAATCACTGGCCCATCTTCTCTGACCTCTGCGCCACCACTCCCCAGTTCAGACTGCAGTCGTTTAGACGGACTCACATTATAGTTTTGGCAAAAAATGTTTTCTGTCGGATGTCCTTCTTGACACAACTCTCACCATTTTTCTGGGCTTGGGACCAGAACCAGAGACACTGGCTTGTGCTCCCTAGTGACTGGTTGGGTTGTTAAAGTAAAAGCCACAGTGTGTATGTGATGCAACAACTCATCTATCTAAACGTATATTATACTTGGTGTTGTGCTAAAAGCTACATGATCACTAACTTTTAATAAAAACTGACATCACTGCTTTTAATAAAAAAGTTTTAGTGTAATTCAGAACAACAGTTCGTTTTGCTCCTTTCATTTTCTTCGAGGTGTTCTTCTGGCGAGCTGCATACATGATCTGTAACATTTTGTACACTGAAAGAGCAAAAAAAACACAGGCTTTGCTGTGAGCGTCCATCTTTTGTCCGACTTCCAACATGTGGGAAACTGGAACAAAACTTACAAGTTTAGACCGCTGGTCAGAACTTTGGAATGGGGCGGGGCTTGTGGCAGTCTTCAATGCAGAATGTTAAGTCTCCAAAGTCTCTGTCAGAGTCCAAGTTGCTTTTTGAAATAAAGTCACAAGAAGGTTTTTGCCAACTCGCTAAAGAAAGTGACAAAGTCACCAAGTTGGCAACAGTGCCTCTATCACAATAAAAGCACTGAATTTTATTTAAACTTTATGTCTTGTTATCCTGATGCATGCTCAATAATCAAGGTAGAAAAATCTAAAAAAGTTAAATCTGGTCCTCTGGACATTCACAAAACAAAGCAACAAAAAAATGTAGAAACGTTTCGTCTCTCATCCTGAGGACTTCTTCAGTCTGAGGAGCTGTATTCAGCTCAGTCTCTTAAATAGCACCTTCTCAGAGTGGATCAACCAGTTTGCTGCTGACAACCAGAACCAGCTGATCACAAGCTCAAGAAGGACCATCAGCCTAACAATGGATCATTAGCACCTGATGGCTGTTTACTGTTCACAGAGGGCTGAGTGATACTAGCAATCACAGCATTGTAAGAGGGG
Source organism: Nematolebias whitei (assembly GCF_014905685.2). NCBI lineage: Eukaryota > Metazoa > Chordata > Actinopteri > Cyprinodontiformes > Rivulidae > Nematolebias > Nematolebias whitei. Next base: position 1,485,140 of record NC_056510.1, read on the forward strand.
GACAGTTGAACCCGGAGGCTCCGCCCCTGTTTAATGATGGACGGTTTCTTTTCACAAAGATGGCCTCCTTTACTCCTCTCTCAAACCATCGTTCCTCTCTGTCCAGGATGTGAACATCTTCATCCCTGAAAGAGTGACCTCTGACCTGGAGATGAGTGTAGACCGCAGAGTCCTGGCCTGATGATGTTGATCTTCTGTGCTGGTCCATCCTTTTGGCCAGTGGCTGTTTAGTTTCCCCGATGTAAGACTGATCACCCTCCTGACACTGAACAGTATACACAATATTACTCTGTTTGTGCCGGGGGACTGGATCTTTGGGATGAACCAGTCTTTAATGTATTTTGGGGTTTAAAAGCCACTGGGACGTTATGTTTAGAAAATAAACGTCTCAGTTTCTCTGATACTCCCTCAACATATGGAATGACCACTGGTCTGGGTCTGGGTTCCTCCTTTTCACCTGTTGGCTGACTGGAGTCCTGTTTGGGTTTCTTCTTTCAGGAAGGCCCAGTTAGGATATCCACATTGCTCTAGAGCCTGTCTTGTGTGGGATTTCTCCTTCTGCCTGGCTCCTGAGTTAGTGCGGACACTGTCTGCTCTGTGGTACAGAGTCCTGATGACTCCTAACTTGTGCTCCAAAAGGTGATGGGAGTCAAACTGCAAATACTGGTCTGTGTGGGTGGGTTTGCGGTACACTTCAGTTTGCAAATGTCCTCTATCAGAGACTGAGACCTCACAGTCCAAGAAAGCCAACTTGCCATTTATTACATCTTCTCGTGTGAACTTGATGTATTTATCCACATAGTTGATGTGGTCAGTAAAATGTTGGACTTCCTGAGATTTGATTTTAACCCAGGTGTCGTCAACATACCTGAACCAATGACTTGGTAGTGTCCCTGAAAAGGACGTCAAGGCTCTCTTTTCTACCTCCTCCATGTACAGGTTGGCAACAATAGGCAGAAACATGGGTGTGCTATGGGGTCTCCAGTTTCTCCTATTGTTGCCAACCTGTACATGGAGGAGGTAGAAAAGAGTTGACACAGTTGTTCTGTGGAAAGCGTGGTCCTGCTGCTCAG
>NC_056510.1:1486312-1495923 GCF_014905685.2 Nematolebias whitei
GGGGGGGGGATCTATCTATGATCGATCGATAGATAATAGATGTGAATGTTTTATTTTAAATGTGACTTTTATTTTTGAATGCTTTGATCTTCATGAGTGTGTTCATGTGAAGTTCACTGCAACGTTTGTACGTCTGTCAGTGAGACGCTCCGTGGTGACCTGGTAGGATGAAGATGATGTCACAGTGTGGTCATGTGAAGCCATGTTGGACCCACGCAGGAGCAAGGGGGGGGAGGGGGAGGAGGGTACAAGGGGGAGGCCGGCGGGGCTGTTGCTGAAGAAGCTGTTGGGCTGAAGATTCGCTGAGGTGTCTCACCGCCGGTGGCTGGAGGAGGAACCTGAAACACAATGAGGCCAACATGGGTTCCATAATGAAGAAAGAAGCTTTTTGTTTAAAGAGCTCGAGCATCGTCAGCGTAGAATATTCGGTCGAGATGAGCTTGTTGGACAAAACCAAAGCAGATTGTTGCCGTCTGAAAACAACTCAAATCTCAACGATCTCAGATGTTCCAAATGTTTTCTGAGAAGGAGAATAATTATAATTTTAGTGGAAGGTTCGCATCGGTGGTTCTCAAACTTTTTTTTGACAAGCCTTTTGTCCTCTTTGGCGAACAAAGGTTATATAAAGACACAAATACATCATGATGGTTGTTATATTTAAAAACTACAAATATTGGACTTTTCTGTGGCTAAAAGTACTTAACATTAAATAAGAAAGATACTTTATTAATTCCAGGGGCATGGGTGTCAGAAGCATCTGTAATGTGGGGGGATACACTGGTGTGCGTGCACGCGTGCGTACACACACACACGTGCACCAATGTGCAATAAAGTGTACACTAGTGTACAAAAAAAGCAACATTTCATGTAGCGTTCCTAACTTTAATTCCACATATTTAAATCGTGTTTCTCACCAAGTTTGTGTGAATTCAGCTGTGGGTTTTAAAGACATTTCAACTTTAATGCACCTGAACACAGCGCCTTACAGCTTAATGCTAAGATGCTACAGATGTAGCGCTCCACTTCTCTCAAGCATCCTACTAACCACGTATATATGTTTATGACCCCCCAGTCAACAACTGCCCGCACTAAGCTTGCTAAACTGGTGAGCGAGCAACACAGACGTGTCTCCACTCCTCCTGAGCGCTGTCGCTGCCCGATCTGTTACGGAAGCATGATCCGTAGTGTAGCTCATTTGCACGTGCGCTAAAAGGAATACTTCCAAGTCGCACGGATCGCCGTTCAATATGCTAGATTAAGGAAAATGTACTGGAAATAATTACTTGATATTAATAAAATATATTTATGAAACATACTGTATTTATTAATATTAATTCAAATATATCTTTCAATAAATTGATTAATTTTCTTATACAATGTTATAATTCCAGTTATGAATAAGAACTGGCGGCTGTGGCTGAGTGGTTAGAGCAGTCGTCCTCCAATACAAGAGTTGGGGGTTCGAATCCACCAGCAGTCACATGCTGAAGTGTCCCTGGGCAAGACACTGAACCCCTCGTTGCCTCTGATGTGTGTCCATCAGTGCATGAATGTGATCTAAAAGCTCTGATCAGTCTCTTTAGAATGATTTGTTCAATTAGCTTCGTAGAGATCTAGTATAGAGCTGTATGAATGGGTAAAAGAGGCACAGACTGTTGTAAAGAGCTTTGAGTATCTTGAAATAAGATAGAAAGGAGCTGTAGAAGTACAGTCCATTTTAATTTACTTAGAAAAGTACGTGCTCTATCTCCGCAGATTTTCATGTTGCTAATTTACGCCACTAGAATTTCCGTTAAAATCATTGACATATTTATGTCATGGTTAAAATGATATTAAATCATTAAATGTGGATTTTTGAACATCAGATCTGTTTCCTCTAAATCCCTGTTAGTTAATGAACTGATAACTGATCATCATATTGATTTATTGTGTCTGACAGAAACTTGGCTACAACAGGAGGATTTTGTTGGTATAAATGAATCCACTCCTGTTAATTATTTAAATGTTCATGTTCCTAGAACAACTGGCCGAGGTGGAGGAGTAGCTTCTATTTTTCAGTCAGGATTATTGATTAATGCCAAACCAGTTATTAGTTATGATTCTTTTGAATCACTGTCCCTCAGTCTTTCTCATCCAAAATGGAAATCAGAAAAGCCACTTTTACTAGTTGTTATATATCGTCCACCAGGTGCTGACTCTCAAGTTTTTGTCTGAATTATCAGAATTATTAACCGACTTACTATTAAATACTGATAAAATCATCATAATGGGTGATTTCAATATTCATGTGGATGTTGAGAGTGATAGTTTAAGTATAGCCTTTAATAATTTAATACTCATTTGGTTTTACCCAAAACGTCCGCACATCTACTCATTCTTATCATCACACTCTTGATTTAGTTCTGACCTATGGTGTAGAGATTAAGGACTTGGTAATAGTTCCTCAAAATCCTGTTCTGTCCGACCATTTTTTAATAACCTTTGAGTTTACATTAAATGACTACACAGTCACTGAGAGTAAATTTCATCTCAGCAGGTGCTTATCAGAAAACGCTGTAACCAAATTGAAACAGTCTCTTCCATCAATGTTTCCTCTGTCTTGCAGAGTAATGCATCAGAGAACAGAGACTTAGATCATCTAGTTGATCATCTTACAACTTCAATGCAAACTTCACTTGATAAAATTGCTCCACTGAAAAAGAAAGTAATCAATCAGAGGAAACTGGCTCCTTGGTTCAATTCTGAGTTACGTACTTTAAAGCAGCATCTAGAAACCAGGAGAGAAAATGGCGCTCTACTAATGTTGAAGAATTTTATTTAACTTGGAAAGATAGTCTGCTAACATATAAAAAAGCTCTCCATAAAGCTAGAACTTTATATTACTCATCTTTAATAGAGGAGAATAAAAATAACCCTAGGTTTCTGTTTAGTACTATTGCTAGACTAATTAAAAGTCCCATTTCTGTTGAACCATGTATCCCTACAACTATAAGTAGTGATGACTTCATGAGATTCTTTATAAATAAAATTATTTCAATTAGAGAGAAAATTCAAACCATCCTTCCTTCTACTATCTCTAGTCCCCTGTCAGATGAGACAACTTTAAAAATTTCACTAGAGCCTGATTTATGTTTGGACAGTTTTTGTCATGTTGAGCTCTGAATTGTCAAAAATAATAACCTCATCCAAACCATCCACATGCCTGCTAGATCCCATCCACATGCCTGCTAGATCCCATCCCAACCAGACTGTTTAAAGAGGTATTTCCCCTAATTAATGTCCACATTTTGGATCTACTTAATTTGTCTTTAATGGATGGTTATGTACCACAGCGCTTTAAGGTTGCTGTAATTAAACCTTTACTTAAGAAGTCTGACCTTGATTCAGAAATTCTGGCCAACTATAGATCTATATCTAATCTAGCTTTCATCTAAAAAATTCTAGAGAAAATAGTTGCAGGTCAGTTGCGTGAACATCTACAAAAAAATAATCTGAAGAGTTTCAGTCAGGGTTTAGAGCTCATCATAGCACAGAAACAGCACTAGTAAAAGTCACTAATGATATTCTCATGGCCTCTGACAATGGACTTGTGTCTCTACTGGTCCTGTTAGACATCAGTGCTGCATTTGATACAGTTGATCACAATATTTTACTACAGAGGTTTGAATATGATATTGTACACCTATAGAGCATTGCCAATGCTGACTGACTGAATAAAGTTAAAAAAACTCTGCAGAGCGAGTTGAACAGAGCGAGGTGGAAGCAGAGTAAAGTGTTTTCAAAGAAAATTAAGTAAATTTGACAAATGACCGACGCAGAGAAAACTGTTTGACCCAAGTCCTCCAAAGTGTGGGAGCTCTTCACAAAGATAAAAACTGAGCAAGATGCAGCTTTGAAAAGTGACGACACGACACGGGAGAACCACGGAGATGAAACGTAAACATGTGGGAGTCACGAGGAGGAGGAAGGAGCTGCAGCTGATACAACTCTTCATGTGTTGCAGGTGAGTCTCTACAATTTAACACTTTGTTCTGTTTCAAGAGAGAAAACGTAACGTCAGTCTGTCTGAAGATGAAGCTGTTTGTTTGTTTGTTTGTTGATTAATGACGGGGATAGAGAACGTGTGTTACTTTTTATTTAATTTAATTGGTACAATCAGTGTTTAAATGTGATTTATAAATAAATCTAACACAAAAATAATAATTTAATGATTAAGCTTCAACTTTTAATTTGCTGGCAAAGTCTGAAGACACTGCAGGTATGGCAGGATGATTTGCATTTAAACAGGAATTAAAGTAATTTATTACATCTACTCAAATGTGTGGAATTAAGTATTTTATATATGTCTGTGTGTGTGTGTTTAATTGCTCTTTTAGCTACTTTTGCCTGAACCTAACACTGTAAGTGAAACAAGGCATTTCTTGAGTTGCTGTAAATTATGATATAAAACATATTTACTGTCTCATTCCAGAAAACAACAACAAACAACAACATCCTTCATGATGGACAGACATCATGGACACCACAGCAGCAGCTGTCTTCACTGAAACATCCTGAACATGATCGTCACTGACATGAGGCCTCTGTCCATGGTTGAACACGAAGGCTTCACTACAATAATCCACACTTTTAATCCAGGTTAATCCAGGTTAATCCAGGTTACACTCTTCCTTCAAGGACACATTTTACAAACTTGCTACATACTGTGCAGGTATAAAGATACATTTGCATATATTTTTATGTACATTAATTTTTTTATTGAAGCTATTTGACAAACTTTTATTTTTTATTATTCAATATTTTACTAACACAATAGTCAAGTAGTAAGCTGTTTTTTGTGTGATTTTCTATGTTAGTCAAATTTTGGAATAAAAGGCGGGAATTAAAACCTTTTTTTTTTTTTTTTTTGGATGACCCATTGATTAATCGAAAACTAATCGACTGATTAATCGATTGTTGCGGCTCCTCAGCGGTCACTGAGTGGGTAAGGCCACCAGGAAATGTCACGGTGCGGGTGGTTGTGATAGGCAGTCCGTCACTTTGCAGCATTGATTTTTTGTGCGCAGAGAATGTGCGAGCAGTGTGTCATTGCACAGGAGACCAGCTTAGAGGGAGGGAACATTGTTTGACACCTCCCTCTTTGCTCTTCATCGTATCTCCTTATACAGTAAATTCAAAAAACATTCAATACAAAAATCCTCCTTATACAGTAGTCCCTTGTTTATCGCGGGCCTTCTGTCCCCAGCCCCCGTGATAAGTGAAAAACCGCAAAGTAGTGACACAGTTCCAAGTTCAAGTTCAGTTCAAGTTCAGTTCAAGTTCAGTAAACTTTGTCATGACATGTGCCAGGCTGCAATCACCTCCAATCTCCCTCCTTAAATAAACTATTTAAATACTGTAACATTTTAATAAACAATCCATGCAGCATGGATTGTTTATTAAAATGTTACAGTATTTAAATTTAAATTGTAGAGAAGAGAGGAGCAGCAGGACATGACAGGATGTCACGCAGCTTCAGCTCTGCAGCACGGAGCACAAATGTTCTTCTTGATCAATGACACTGAAACAACTGAACATAGAAGTTCTAAAATAATTAAAAATAACTTTGAACACTTTTATATTTTGTAATTATGATGATTTTACAATGTGACATACTTTGAATTTTAAGTTGGAAGACAAAAGTGAATCGGTGCATCTGGACATCAAAGGGTTAACTCTTCACAAAGCTGCAGCAGAAATGTGGGCGTGGCAGAGATCAGCTGATCAGCTGCAGGAGGAAGCTTCCCCTGCACTTGTGTGCTGCACACATGGTGCAAAATCATTTTAAATAATTTATTTTAAATAAACAAGGCATGGCTCATCCATCAATCAGACAATTGTGTCATGTCCACTCTGATTTTGAAAAAACGTGATATAGCAAATCCATGATAAACAAACCGCGAAGTATCGAGGGACTACTGCATTCCTGTCTCCTCTCTTCAGTCCTCTCTCTGTCATATTTCTTCTTGACTAACCTCTTTCTTTGAACATCTTCCTGCACTTCTCTATTCCACCACCAGGTTTCCTGATCATCCATTCTCTGTCCAGATGACACACCAAGTACCTTCCTACCTGTCTCTCTAATTACTGTTGCTGTAGTAGTCCAGTCATCTGGAAGCTCTTTCTTACCACCCAGAGCCTTTAACAGCTCCTCTCTGAATTTCTCACAACATTCTTCCTTCTTCATCTTCCACCATTTGGTCTTCTCTGATTTTACTCTTTTTCTCTTCTTCACAACAACAGTCATTCTACACACAACCATCCGATGCTGTCTGGCCACGCTCTCCCCTGCCACAACCTTACAGTCTCCAGTCTCCCCCAGGTTTCCTCTTCTACACAGAATGTAGTCGACCTGCGTACTCCTTCCTCCACTCTTATAGGTCACTCTATGCTCCTCCCTCTTTTGGAAATAGGTGCTGACTACAGCCATTTCCATTCTCTTGGCGAAATCCACCACCATCTGTCCTTCCTGGTTATTTTCCTTGACACCAAACCTACCCATCACTTCCTCATCCTCTGTTTCCTTCACCAACATGTCCATTCAGGTCTGCTCCCATCACCACCCTCTCCTCCCTGGGAATACTCTCTATCTCTTCATCCAGATCTTTCTCCTCCACATCACATCCAACCTGTGGAGCATAACCACTGACAACATTTAGCATCAGACCTTCTACTTCTACCTTCAGACACATCACCCTATCTGACACTCTTTTCACCTCTACTACATTCTTTACCAACTCCTCCTTCAGGACCACCCCTACTCCTTCTCTCTTTCTATCCACACCATGGTAAAACAGTTTGAACCCTGCTCCAGTGCTGCGAGCCTTGCTGCCCTTCCACTTGGTCTCTTGGACACATAAAACATCTACCTTCCTTCTCAGCATCATGTCAGCCAGCTCTCTACCTTTGCCTGTCATTGTCCCCACATTTAAGAGTTGCAACCCTCAGTCTTACATTCTTCACTTTCCTCTTCTCCTCTGTCTCCTGACATGTTTCCCTCCTTGTGGTCTTCAACTAACAGCAGCACAATTTCCGCCGGCACCCTGTTTGTCAACAGCACCGGTGTGGGTTTTTGTTAACCCGGGCCTCGACCAATCCGATATGGTTTCACTTTGATGAACTTGCATTATAGTTCTGGCAAAAAAGAAGTTTTAAGTCAGATGCCCTTCCTGACACAACCCCACCAATTACCCCGACTTGAGACCAGAACCAGAGAGACACTGGCTTGTGGCTCCCTAGTGGCCAGTTTAACTGCATGATTGGTAAAAAACAAATGTTGGCAAACTAGATAAACAAAATGATCTGAACTAATGCAAAATACATTTAGCCTTTTTGATAGGGGCCATCTATGGATCCAGGTTCTAGTCATCTATCGTGTGCTGAAAAGGAGTGATCATTGACCTGACTCTGGGTTAGGCAGGCCTGGAGTTTCCTCTTTGCCCTCCATCTAGCTACTCTCAGTCTGGTCTTCTCTCGACGCTCGCGCACCTTGAACACAACACGGTCATTAAAATCAGACCACTTCTGGGACGAGGTTAATATTTCTGCTTCCAACACTTGGCTCACCAGATCTGCCAGCAGAGGCTGAGGCAACGTTTTCTCCAGCTCCCTGCGTCTGTTGAGGTTTCGGCGCCGCAGTTCGTTTCTGCGCAGCTTATATTCTTCGTAAAAGCTGAAGTCTTTGGTCCAAGGCCGAGCAGCCTGACGAGGTGAGACACCAGAGGGTGTGGCTACCGCAGAGGGGAATAGGCCAGTCAACTGAGGCAGTGCATCTGAGGGGAAACAGAAAGTGGTATGGTACGTTGGGCCAGCATCAGTCATGGAAGAGCGTAGGTTTACGAGAGGCAACATTTCACACTTTATTTCAACTACTTCAAATTCCATTCTTATCAATTTTGATCTGTCAATAAATGTACAGTTTGACCTGTGGTTTATTGCTGGGGAAAGATATGCAGTATGTATTTGTCCAAATCAAAAATTTCAGTGAGTAAATAAAATGAGTACCACGTACACTCAGCTCTACTTACAGATGTTGAGCTCCGCCGAGCTGAAAGTGGGTTCACAAGTTTTCTGAGGTGCTGAAGGTCTCAACTGCTCTGCTATCGAGAACTGAGGCTAAAGAATCAAAAAATTTAAAAAATATATAATTATATATATATAATTAACAAAAATTAGTTGATGTGCTTGCAGTTTTTTTGTTGACAAGCCTGACTCCGAGCTGACCTGTGACTTCGGAGCACAACCCTGCTCCACCTGGCAGTCCAGCAGGGAGGCCATCACCTCCTCTGGCTCTTCTTTGATACAGATCACAGTCTCCTCCTCCTCTGGCTGAGGCTGGACCTCCTGCTTTACCTGCACACAATCAGGTTATCAGACTCACTTTGGAATGCACACCTGAATCCTGAAGCACCTGTGACACTGACCTCAGCTCGTGGTTTATCAAAATTAACTATGTGCTGAATCTAAAAAAGTTACATCTGGTCCTCCGGACATTCAAAAAACAAAGCAAAAAAATCAAAGAAATGTTTCGTCTCTCATCCTGAGGACTTCCTCAGTCTGAGGTGCTGTATTCAGCTCAGTCTCTTAAATAGCACCTTCTCAGAGTGGATCAACCAGTTTGCTGCTGACAACCAGAACCAGCTGATCACATGCTCAAGAAGGACCATCAGCCTAACAATGGATCATTAGCACCTGATGGCTGTTTACTGTTCACAGAGGGCTGAGTGATACTAGCAATCACAGCATTGTAAGAGGGGGACAGTTGAACCTGGAGGCTCCACACCTGTTTAATGATGGACGGTTTCTTTTCACAAAGATGGCCTCCGTTACTCCTCTCTCAAACCATCGTTCCTCTCTGTCCAGGATGTGAACATCTTCATCCCTGAAAGAGTGACCGCTGGCCTGGAGATGAGTGTAGACCGCAGAGTCCTGGCCTGATGATGTTGATCTTCTGTGCTGGTCCATCCTTTTGGCCAGTGGTTGTTTAGTTTCCCCGATGTAAGACTGATCACCCTCCTGACACTGAACAACATACACAATATTACTCTGTTTGTGCCGGGGGACTGGATCTTTGGGATGAACCAGTCTTTAATGTATTTTGGGGTTTAAAAGCCACTGGGATGTTGTGTTTAGAAAATAAACGTCTCAGTTTCTCTGATACTCCCTCAACATATGGAACGACCACTGGTCTGGGTCTGGGTTCCTCCTTTTCACCTGATGGCTGACTGGAGTCCTGTTTGGGTTTCTTCTCTGCTTTCAGGAAGGCCCAGTTAGGATATCCACATTGCTCTAGAGCCTGTCTTGTGTGGGATTTCTCCTTCTGCCTGGCTCCTGAGCTAGTGGGGACGCTGTCTGCTCTGTGGTACAGAGTCCTGATGACTCCTAACTTGTGCTCCAAAGGGTGATGGGAGTCAAACTGCAAATACTGGTCTGTGTGGGTGGGTTTGTGGTACACCTCAGTTTGCAAATGTCCTCTATCAGAGACTGAGACCTCACAGTCCAAGAAAGCCAACCTGCCATTTTTTACATCTTCTCGTGTGAACTTGATGTATTTATCCACAGAGTTGATGTGG
>NC_056510.1:1496023-1497772 GCF_014905685.2 Nematolebias whitei
CATCTTCTCGTGTGAACTTGATGTATTTATCCACAGAGTTGATGTGGTCAGTAAAATGTTGGACTTCCTGAGATTTAATTTTAACCCAGGTGTCGTCAACATACCTGAACCAATGACTTGGTAGTGTCCCTGAAAAGGACGTCAAGGCTCTCTCTTCTACCTCCTCCATGTACAGGTTGGCAACAATAGGAGAAACTGGAGACCCCATAGCACACCCATGTTTCTGCCTATAATATTGCTCCCCATATGTGAAGTAGGTTGACTGCAGGCACAGTTTCAAGAGTTGACACAGTTGTTCTGTGGAAAGTGTGGTCCTGCTGCTCAGAGTGGTGTCTGATTTTAATCTTAAACTGACCACCTCTACTGCATCATCAACAGGAATGCACGTAAAGAGTGATGTGACATCAAAAGAGACCATTGTTTCATCAGTCTCCATGATGACATCCCTCACCTTATCCACAAAGTCCATGGTGTTCTGTATGTAACACCACATACATATACTTTTTTTTAGATTTTTCTACCTGGATTATTGAGCATGCATCAGGATATATGCTGAACTTTATAAGCTCTTAATTTTAATTTACAAATGAAAAGAAGAACAACAAACATGAACTTTGCATTCTACCATTTTTGAGGGACAATATATTTGTTCAGCGCATTAAGTTGTGAAACACAGAAACTCTTGGTTTTCCTCCTCATCCTGACAAGACACCAGTTGTTTCCTGTGTTGTCACCTTGAGAGCAGGAGAGGGAACACTGGAGCTGTCAGCTGGAGTGGAAACCCCTGGTGACTGTGAGACAGCTGCCACATGGGCCCGGACCGGTGGAGAGGTCTGTGGGTGGGACTGCAAAGTGACGATCCACTCCGCCTCCTGATCATCCTCCGTCTGAGCTGCAGGGAAAAACACTGAAAAACACACAGACAGTCTGGTTCATGAGCGCACCAACACCGTTTACTTCAACACATTCAGTTTCACTCAGGGAGCGTTTCAACATCTGTGGCGTCCCACCACACCCTCGGTGTTCACCGTTATTATCCTCTAACTGCTAAATGTTACATCTTCTGACATCAGTTGAATCTGTGTAGTGATGGGAGTCAGCTTCTTATGATGAAAATCAAGGTTTTGTCAGAATGACTCGATCGATCTGACCCTAACAATGTCCTGAACCATAAACACAGACTGTTCTTATCCGGTCCAGCCTACAGGGCTCCGCAGCTCAAAAAGGGTCAAGTAAAAATTGTTTGACATTCAAGGATCAAAGTTCAACGTTCTTTACTGTCATTCACATCACATGTGGTACATGAGGTGGACTCAGGGTCCCAGCTACAACCACAAAGAGCAAAATACAAAAAGAAGCAGTATATAAGGATATAAGACAAACACTAAACACAACTTCTTCAGTCTTAAAATTAAACAAAGAACATGAACACCATTGTGTGCTAAACTTACAAGGTGTTTTACTCTTTGGTTGCATGAGCAGGGGCCTCAGCACACAGCCCTGAGGGGCTCCGGTGCTGAAGGCCACGGATGTGTGACGGCCCATTCGAACCCTCTGACCCTTTAGAAGGGTTTTGGGAAAACATATATGTTGAATATCCTGATGCATATGTTGAATGTTACGTCTGATTTCATTGTAAAGTTTAACAGTCGTCTTGTGACTTGACACGCTGTTCTGTGAACAAAGCTGTTCTGTGAACAAAGCTGTTCTGTGAACAAAGCTGTTCTGTGAACAACGCTGTTCTGTGAA
>NC_056510.1:1497782-1503782 GCF_014905685.2 Nematolebias whitei
GCTGTTCTGTGAACAACGCTGTTCTGTGAACAAAGCTGTTCTGTGAACAACGCTGTTCTGTGAACAACGCTGTTCTGTGAACAACGCTGTTCTGTGAACAAAGCTGTTCTGTGAACAACGCTGTTCTGTAAAATCGATTCTGGAAATGATCTAAAATTCAAAGATCATTGTGTCCGTGCTGTTCAAAGCAACTTCATTCAAAAACTGAGATCAGCTTCATATCTTCAGCAAAAATGTTAATAAATCTGCTTCTGAAACACTTTCAGGTCAAACAAGTTGGGGCATAAACTGTAAATAAAAATAAGATGTAATGATTTGACATAAATCACATAAACCCGTGTTTATTCACAACAGAACATATTAAACATATCAAATGTTAAAACTAAAGATATGGTAAAATAAAAAGGTTATTTTAAAACAGCAACATGTAAGAAAACAAAGGATGGTGCAACAAAAGGCTGTAGGGAGAGATCATCGGTATTTAGAAACTAATTAGTGAAGCTGCGTTCACACTGCAGGCCTCAACACGCAGGTCGAACTTTTGTGCCTTCATCCGAATTTTGTTGCACGGTTCTTTACTTTCTAATTTATGTGCAAAACAATTTAACTTGCAGAAGAGAAGCCCATGACTGATTACTGTGCAACTTAAAACGGCCATAGAACGTGCTGAGCGTGAGACTAGCAGCCGAGCGTGAGACTAGCAGCCGAGCGTGAGACTAGCAGCCGAGCGTGAGACTAGCAGCCGAGCGTGAGACTAGCAGCCGAGTCAACTCCACCTGTGCTGCTCTCTGCAGGTCCTGCAGGCGAGTTCAGGGCCAGCGTGTCGGGCAGCAGCAGCTCACACGAGTCTGAGCCCAGAACATCTGAAGGACGGTACCCTCTGACCGCTCGTCGGCCGGTCATCTCTGAAGAGGTGCATTCTGGGACTTAAGACATAAACCTGAGTGAGACAAAGAAGGAGCGAGCGGGAGCTGAACATGTCTGTTCTCACCTTGACTGCACCACCTCTGCGCTCCATCAGCAGCTTTCTGAGCAGAGCGCGATGGAAATGGCTCAGTGAGAGAGACGCTGGCCGCCCCGCTCTGCGTCCGGGCAAGCGTGAGAGGGTGGACGTGGGCCAGGGCCGAGGCCCTCTGCTGCAGCTCCTCCTCCACCCCCTGCCGGTAGTACTTGAGCTTGAGCTCAGTGTAGCGCAGCTTTGCTCGGAGGTTGTCGTTCTCCTTCTCCTTCAGGGCTTTCTCCCTCTGGAGCACCACCACGTCCTTCTTCATCAGATCCACCTGAGCTTTCAGCTCCTCAAACTTCACCCCGACCACCTTCAGCATCTCCGCCAACACCGTCTCCACCGCCACGTTCACCGCTTGCTCCACGGCGGTGCCCATCTGGCCCCTGATGAGGGACACGGCAATGCTCACGTCCATGTCCTCCGAAGACGTCCTCTAATCCGAGTTTAGTAATCTAACGAGTCTGAAGAGGATCCTTCACAGATTTACCTGCAAGACCAGAGGACAGCACGGACATTTATCTCAGAAGACCACACTCAAACATTATTCTATCCATAAAACGCTCCTGTGTTCAATGCCTTTTTGTCCCCAAGGAGCAGAAAGTCTTGATTTGTATTATTAAAATAGAGCTGGTATTATTCATGTCCAGTAGTAAGGGGGCCGGCCACACAGCCGCCCACTGCGCCACCATGCTGCGATGGGTTCGATGCAGAGAACCAACCATGGAACATACATGGCAACACACAGCACTTCTTATTATTGGACTTGATCAGTGAGAAACTTAATTACTTCTTTAGCTGAAACGTAACATTTGTGTCAGCGTTTTAACCAGAAGATCATACAGAAAGATTAAAATATAAAATATCGGGATGTTAGCGCGACGCCGACAGGAGCTGCTCACGTCACTTTTTACGTTGAATAATGTTGAATCACACTTTCTTACGAAACATCCTCATTCCACTGAGCACAAAGGCTGAATAAAAAATCAGCTCGGTGTTTTCTCTGGCAAAGCTCGGCGTTAATTTACAGGATTACCTTCAAATCAGAGCTCTGTCGTCTTCTTCTTCTTCTTTTTCTTCTTCGTCGTTTTTCTTCTTCTTCGTCGATTTTATCTGGCGGTTGGCAGACAGTGTTTTGGAGCATTACCGCCACCTGCTGGTAAGGAGTGTGGCCCACATAACAACAACAAAATAATAAGTTTAGATCCTATTACACAACTTGCACTGTTTGAAAAAAGTTAAATATAGCCTGATATCCTCTGCTTCCTGAATCTTTCTATAATAAATTAACAATGTCCACTTTAATTTTCACATTACTAAGATTCTTAACTAACTTGTTTCTTTGAACCTGGTAACTCCTTCAATACAAAATAATATGTTCTATTGTTTCCTCTTCTCCACACTCACATGTCCCTGTCTGATGTTTATTAAAATCATTAAAAATAATGTGCTCTTCAGCCCAGTGTGCCCAATTCTGAGTCATGAAATAAAGTCTCTTCTCTCCTGTTTCTTTCTGTTCTTCTCCTTTCTCCAATTTTCCTTTGGATTTTATAAAACCACCACTCTTTCCTTTCTTCCTCCCACAACTTTTGCCAACTCGCTTTCATTTTTGTTTAATCATACCCTTTATTTCTGTTCTACTAAACCTAACATTAATATCAACCACATCGCGACTGGTGCTCTCCTTAGCCATCCTGTCTGCCTTTTCATTCCCCATAACCCCGTGATGTGCTGGAACCCATATAAAGTTTACTGTAACGTGATTATTCTATAAAGTGTTGTATTTCAATTAATATATCTGGTCTACTGTCTGACTGGTTGTGTTGCAAACTGGACAATGACGAACTAGAATCTGAGCAAATGGTTCTTCTACCCACTGAACTGCTAAAAGTAAAGCAGCATTTCTCCTGTATAAACTGATACTCCATCACTAACCCTTTTTACTACTTTAATATGAAACTGTGCTACAATGAACGCTATCCCAATTCTATTTGGTGTATTTTTCGATGCATCTCTGCATATACTGTACATAATTATAATTTCTTCTGCATTGCTTCTTCTTCTTAGATTTTATTTGACGGTTTTGACGATTTTGTCATCATCCATCTCATTCTCACTATTTCCCCCTGAAGAGGAGGCCATAATGCAACAGTCAATGCTCAGCTTATGCAACCCACCAAACAATTTCAGCTCCTACCGCCCTTGAAAAGTTTGTCCACCTGGTGACCATCCATCAGGTGCGAGCGTCCCTCTCACACTGGTTCCCTCTCAGCTCTCTGGTTAGGAATTCAATTCAATTCAGTTTATTTATGAAGCGCCAAGTCACAACAGAATCGTCTCAGGGCCTGAACAGAAACATTCATCTATAAAATAATAACTGAACAGAAACATTCATGTATAAAATAATAATTGAACATTATTTATCTGAGGAGCAGCTTTGAGTTTAACTCCATCACAGAACTCTCATCTTGAACAAGCATGTAGGCGACAGTGGAAAGAAAAACTTCCTCATGAGGAAGAAACCTTTAGCAGAACCAGGATCAGGACAAGAGGACCATCTGCTTCGACCGGCTGGGTTTGTTAGGAATAGATAAACAATGGCAGGTCAAGAAACACATGTTAAGATAGAAATAGTATCAAATGAAAACCATCCATCCATTATCTTTACCCGCTTATTCCATTTTGGGTCACGGGGGACACTGGTGCCCATGTCCAGCAATCACTGTGCGAGGGGTGGGGGACACCCTGGACCGGTCTCAAGTCCATCACAGGGACACCCTGGACAGGTCTCCAGTCCATCACAGGGACACATAGAGACAAACGAGACAAACAACCATTCACTCTCTCACTCACACCTAGGGACAATTCAGAGTTACCAATCAGCCTAACATGCATGTTTTTGGTCTGTGGGAGGAAACCGGAGCACCCAGAGAAAACCCACGCATGCACGGAGAGAACATGCAAACTCCACCCAGAAAGGCCCCTGGACCGGGGTTTGAACCAAGGACCTGCTCGCTGAGAGGCAGCAGCTCTACCAGTTGCGCCACCGTGCTGCCCTGAAAACCATTCAATTTTAACAATTCATTTAAGGACATGAGGTCAGTTTGTCCAGTAGTTCGATTGGGGACCAATATTCATAACATCTGTTTACATTTCAGCTGGTGCAGTTTGCATTGACACTGCACTGAGTCAGTTCAGCCAACCTGTCCCCCCTCCCCCCCTCGCTTGTGGTGACGCTGCACCAAAAACTACTGAAGGAAATGACACAAAAACCTCTGAAGAAGACAGAAGGTTTGTTCCTCTTTGGAGTAAGCTGTTTGAGGGAAGAATAAATTTTGTGTTGTGTGTTTCCTTGACTGATGAAGCCTTCTGGATGGAAGGTGAAACGTTTCAGCACAAAAAAAGGAAATGTCCAGATGACCTGACTGAAACTTGTTGGATTGTATACCTGGATTATTGAGCATGGACTTTTTTTTGTCTGAAGAAGACACTTCTTCTTCTTCTTCTGGAAATAAAAACAAAAACGGGGTGTTGTTAAATTTTAGTGGTTTTAGGAGTTCTGTTTTGTCATTTTTCAACAATGGTCTCATCATGAGTGGACGAGGAGGCTGAAGACCATGGAGAATGCTGTTTGTCACACAAGGCGGCTGATGGCTTTGTATGAGGTAAGAGAAATGCACGTTTGTTTGCCCTGCATTGTAGTCCACTTCCTGCTTTTGGAGAGGTCTCTGGTCTGCTTGCATTCACACTGCATTCAAACCACACCAGAGTTCACTTCAACCGAACCGAGACCTTGGTATTTAGGTGGACCAGAGTTCACTTTTTTGGTCCGTATCAGAGTTCGATAGCACATTCACACCTCCCCAAATGAACCGGACTTTCTAGGCAAATGGACTAGAGTTTGATTAAAGCAGACTTAGGTTGTTTTCACACCAGATACTCCGCTAGACTCGGTTCAGTTCGGGACCAATATTCATGACATTTTGTTACATTTGAGCTGGTGCGTTTGCATTCACACTGCACTGTGCAGTCGAGTCAACCTGTTGAAGCAACCTGTTGAACCAACCTGTTGAAGCAACCTGTTGAAGCAACCTGTTGAAGCAACCTGTTGAAGCAACCTGTTGAAGCAACCTGTTGAACCAACCTGTTGAACCAACCTGTTGAACCAACCTGTTGAACCAACCTGTTCCCCCGCTCACCTGTGGGGGCGCTGCACCAAGAACTACTGAAAGAAACGACACAAAAACCTCTGAAGACACGTCTTCTTCTTCTTCTGTAAATAAAAATAAAAACGAAGTGGCATCAAGTTTTATCAGTTTTAGGAGTTATATTTTGTCATTTTTCAACAATGGACTCAGCATGAGCAGAAGATGAGACAGAAGACCATGGAGAATATTGTTCTTCACACAAGTCAGCTGACGGCTCCATATAAGAGAAATGTGTGTTTGTTTGTCCTGTGGAGCGGGACCCGGTCTGTTTACATTCACACTGTACTGGAACCGTGCTGGAGTTCGCTTCTACTGGACCCAGACCTAGGTTTTAGCCCGGGCCAGAGTTCACCTTTTTGTTCCGTGACAGAGTTTGATGGTGCGTTCACACCTCCCTAAACGAACCGGACTTTCTAGGAAAACGTGCTAGAGTTCGATTAAAGCGACTAAACAGGGCTGGTGTGAATGCAGCTAAGCTTAAGGCAACATAACAAGCCAACCCTAATTTAATTACAGCAATCTTAGTCCACGAGGATTCCTGCCTGACCTAATCTGTTAGTCAGTCCATCACCAGAGCAAACGAGAAGGGGCTCAGAGCTGATCCTTGATGCACTCCCACCTCCACCTTGAAGCTATCTGTCACTCCTACAGCACATCTCACCACTGTCCTGCTGTCCTCATGCATGTCCTGCTGTCCTCATACATGTCCTGCTGTCCTCATACATGTCCTGCTGTCCTCGTACATGTCCTGCTGTCCTCATGCATGTCCTGCTGTCCTCGTACATGTCC
>NC_056510.1:1503792-1527832 GCF_014905685.2 Nematolebias whitei
TCCTCATACATGTCCTGCTGTCCTCATGCATGTCCTGCTGTCCTCATACATGTCCTGCTGTCCTCGTACATGTCCTGCTGTCCTCGTACATGTCCTGCTGTCTTCATACATGTCCTGTACCAGTCTAACATACTTCTCTGCCACTCCAGATCTCCTCATGTAACACCACACCTCCTCCCTCGACACTCTGTCTGATATTTTTTCTAAATCCACAAAGACACAATGGAGTTCTTTCTGACCCTCTCTGTTCTTCTCCATCATCATCCTCAAAACAAAGATGGATCTGTGGAGCTCTTTCTCTTTCTCAGCATGAAACCATACTGCTGCTCACAGTCACCTCTCGTCTAAGTCTTGCTTCCACAACTCTCTCCCAGATCTTCATCGTGTGGCTCATCATCTTAATTCCCCTGTAGCTGCATCAACTCTGTACACCACCTTGTTCTTAAAAATGGCCACCAGCACTTCTTCTCCGCTCTTCAGGCATTTTCTCATCCTCAAATATGTCATTGAATATTTGAATATTTGTTCTCTGGGATCGTGCTTGAAGCCTTAAACTAATTTATTGTCAGAGAGACCTGTTTTGCCCCACTCCGGACCCTTGAGCAAGGCCTTTAACCCCCAGCATCTGCTCCCTCGGGCGCCCTAGATGCAGCTCTCTGTTCCACGCAGAGGGCTGTGGTAGCTCAGTGGTCTGTGGTTGCGTCAGGAAGTGTATCTGGCGTAAAAACAATTGCTAAGTCTTTCTGCAAGTTAGTTCAGTGTGGAGACCCCTGAAGGAGGGAGCAGCCAAAAGAAGAAATAAAATAATAATAACAATACCCATAAGTGTGTCCAAAAGGATTTTAGGAGAATTAAAATGATTTTTGGTAAGACCATCTATCTCCTCAAACCCTCTGAAACCTGTAGCTGAAAAGAAGGCATCAGTTTTAGTCATGTTTGCTCGACAGTGGTTGGACACAATGTTTGTGTTTGTTTACTGACACTTTACTTTTGCACAACACCAGTGTGTGTTTGGTTTTTAAAAGATGGGAAAACTGGTGCATTTCTCTTCATTTCTTTGCAGCTTCTTCAAAAGTCTCCAGCGCACACGAGCTGCGTTAACAGCAACTAACTAAGATGAAACTCAAATGCTTTTCTACACAAGTAGACCTTTAAAATAGTCTCCTCGTGCACAAGTGGGTTTTCTTCGAGGACTCTGGTTACCTGCCACTGACCAGAAACATGCACTTTACAATGACTGGTTGCTCTGAACGTTCCCTAAATGTGAACGGTTGTTTGTCTCTGAGTCCCTGTGATGGACAGGGGACATGTCCAGGGTGTCCTCTGCCTCTCACACAGTGACTGCTGGAGATCAAAACCAGTTCCCAGAAAAACAAATGTAGGAACAGAAAATGGAGAAACGGTGGATTCGTTCGTGGTCCAGGTCCACAGACGAGGGAGGAGCATGGCAACGGAAGCTTTTTATGGAGACGTTGAGTCAGACAGCTGCCAGAGCTCAGCAGCTTCTCACCTGACGTCCTCTCTCTGACGATGGAGGCTCCTGATGAAGCTCAGCTCTGTTTTCCACAACTCCTCAACACCTCCTGCACAAAGACACAGCAGTTTAACGCTGAGAACGTTTTTCTTTACGTTGTGTTGTCCCTCGTCTCTTTTCTGACTGTGACTCTCAACCTGCTGGTCATCATTTCTATTTCCCACTTCAGGTGTAAAGAGATACCTAACTAGTATATTCGTAGAATATTTTTAATAGTATATTCATAGAATATTTTTAATAGTATATTCATAGAATATTTTTAATAGTATATTCATAGAATATTTTTAAATGTATATTTATAGCAATAGAAATGTACAGTTAGTGTTTAGTACTGATGCTCTTATTGTAACATGTTTGTGATTATTTCTATAAATGTTCAGATCTAACTTTTTTAAATCACACAACAAATAATACTAAACCAGAATATAAAATATTTAATGCATGTGTTACATTTTAAATATACAAAAAAAGTATATTTTCTGATTTTACATCTTCTTCTTCTGATTTGAACTAAACATATATTTTATAATGCTGCAACAGGTCTTTAGTTGTTTTTAACACTTTTGTTCTTAATATATTTACAGAAACTTCTTTCTTCTCGCAGGCAGCTTCACACCACAACCAACTTCTTCCTCCTGTCTCTGGCTGTCTCAGACTTCTTTGTTGGACTTCTTCTGATGCCGATCCGAATCCTCAGGATGGAAAGCTGCTGGGTCTGGGGGAGCTTTATGTGTGGACTTTACAATTATACCAGTTTTATTATTACATCTGCCTCTGTAGGAAACATGGTGCTCATTTCAGTTGACAGATATGTGGCCATCTGTGACCCCCTGAGTTATCCCAACAAACTGACCCATAAGAGAGTTCAGATCTGTGTTTGTCTGTGTTGGGCCTGCTCTGTGCTCTATAATGGTATGATTCTGAAGGAGCATCTGAAACAGCCAGACAAATATAATTCCTGCCATGGACAGTGTAGAGCTGTGATTGATTTCAAAACAGGGACTTTTGATTTCATATTTACCTTCTTCGGCCCCATCACAGTAATCATGGCTCTGTACATGAGAGTGTTTGTGGTGGCTGTGTCTCAGGCTCGAGCCATGAGGTCTCATGTTGCAGCTGTGAGTCAGAAGGGTTCAGCTCCTGTATCTGCTAAGAGGTCTGAGAGGAAAGCAGCTACAGCTCTTGGAGTTGTTGTCATTGTGTTTCTAATGTGTATTTGTCCTTACTTTTCACCTTCTCTTGCAGGTAAAGACACTTCAAATATTTCCAAACTTTCAGTTATTGGAATATGGCTACTTTATGCTAACTCTTGTGTGAATCCAATCATTTATGCTTTCTTTTATCCGTGGTTTAGAAAATCTGTGAAGCTCACTGTAACACTTGAGATTCTGCGGCTTGACTCTTGTGATGCTAACGTCCTGTAATGTTTGCTCGGTCTGCAACTGGACACAATCACCAGCTTGTCACTTGTTCAGTTTCTGATTTAACAAACTTGAATAAAATGAAAAAATGTGACATTTGGCAACTAGTTATGTCTTTGTGTTGTTGGTAAATTTTCTTATTACTGTTTGGTTGTCTATTTCAATATGTTTAGAATTATTTTAGTTAGTTTATATTGTTCTTGCAACTAAAATCCCCTCAGTTTTCATTGTTTCCAGGTCCCATACCCTTGTCAGACATCTGTAATCAACTGTCCTCATTCAGAGATCTCATCTAGGTGGTTCTGAAACTGCATCCTTCCTGTACGACGTTGTTTGGATTTAATCTGACACGATCCATTACTTGTATACCTGGATGATTGAGCATGGACTTTGTTGTTATCCATCACTTCATTTCTCACCCGATAGCAACAAGGTGCTAGGGCCTCTCTGTGTGGAGCATGCATGTGTTATTAATTCAAAATCTTTTCAAATGTCGGGGCACTGCACTCATAAAGAGGGAAAACTATCAATCCATGATTTACAGGATTATCAGTACCAATAATTATCAAATTATTATTGTTAAGGATTATCAGCAATTATCAGTGATTATCAAAAATCACCCCAAACCAGAGTTCTTGTCCTTGGAGTAATATCACAATTACATTAAAACACGCACGCACGCGCACGCACGCACGCACGCACGCACACACACACACCTGATTTAAGTTTGGCTCTATTTATTGAAATACACTAATAAAGTAACAAGTTATGGAAATATGAATAATGAAAAATGTAATCTTGAAATAAAACGAACATGTTATGAATGGATAAAACAAAGTATGACTGAAAGTTTGGTTATACACTGAGAGGCAGGTTTAACTGAAATTAACAAATGAAATCAAATTAAAAGGAAAGTTCTAAATGTGAAACTTATCAAAGACTCATTGACTTGAACTGCTGTTTCTATCTTTAAGGCACCGTGGTCACCAGTATTTGTCCCACCGAGTCGTACAATCGATTTCAGCTCCTACAGTAGAAACCAGGCAGGTGAGTGGCCGGATCCGACCTCAGAAGCGAAGACCTCCCAAGGTGTTAAGGGACGGGCGTCTCTCTCTGTGGTTGGTTCTTCACAGGTGGGCACTCAAGCCGAAAACTTCTGAGGTGGGAACAGCGTCTGGCTCTGTGCAGCCTTAGAGGTTTTGGAGTGGTCCAATTCTGTGGGAGTTCTAGTTTCTGCCAGCCACACTTTCTCCTACAGCTGCAGCTGATACCCACCGCTACACATCTGAGCCTGGTTTGGAGGACTACTCTGCAGGAGTACAAAAGTCTCTGCCAGACACTCCTTCAGTGCTGGGACATATTATCCCACCTGTGGTAAAGGTAATGGTGACACAAACCTCAGTTTTTAGACCCACTGGCAGGCAGGCGAGCGAGGCTGGAGTTTAAAATAAAAATAATTTATTTTAAATGACAACACAGAAAGACTGGCGAGGCAGCAAAAAACACTAAAAGAGGTCAGGCAGGTCAAAACAGGACAGGCACAGAGTCGGACGGAGAATCAGACAAACAAGAGCAGAGGAGGACTGAGACGTCTGTGCATAACAGAACAATGACCGGAGCAAGTGGACGAGACAAGATCTTTAAATAAGTCAGAGGGAGAGTGAGTAATGAGAGCACCTGGGCAGGTAGCTGATGAGGGACAGGTGTGAATGATAGAGACTGGAGAGGCAGACTGAGGAGAGGGGGAAACTGACATGAAACACAGAGTCAAAATACATAAGGAACAGAATGACACAAGAAGCAGAAAAAGGAGAAATGCAAAGGCAGACAAGGAACAGACCCTGTCAAATGGACAACCACTAAACAGTCTCTTGACATTTTGTCTCTAAATACCTTGCTTGTGATCTCCTGCAGTGACTTCCAAGTCCTTCTAGCCTTCCAAGGCCTCCTTGCTCCTCAAGACCTCAACTCGTTTCAATTGTGTCCCACTAGCAAAAGCCTTCAGCCTGAATAACCAGTCCTTACCCACTACGCAACCTGCTCCTCTCTCCATTGGTACTCACCTCTCTCCAGCTAAGGACCTCCTGGAACCTAGGACCTCACTCTCTCTCAGAGCTCTCCCCTCTGGCTCCAACTGAAAGACATTTTCAGTAAGAGAATCTAACTTGTTCTTTTTCAGCCCAAAACCATTGCACCTGTAAATAAAGACATTTATTTTTGTAACTCTGTCTCTGTCATTCTCTCAATCTGCCACTTGGGGTCAACCTTTAACTAAAATCATGTTAAATTCTTAGAGGATGATTCTCAAAAGGCCAGTTTTTCTTAAAGCAGGCGGCTGTGGCTGAGTGGTTAGAGCAGTCGTCCTCCAATGCGAGAGTTGGGGGTTTGAATCCACCAGCAGTCACATGCCGAAGTGCTTCAGGGCAAGACACTGAACCCTCATCCTCTGATGTGTGTCCCGGTGTATGAATGTGATAAAGCTCTGATTAGTCTCCTTAGAATGATTTGTTCAATTAGCTTTGTAGAGATCTAGTATAGAGCTGTATGAATGGGTCAATGAGGCACAGATTGTTGTAAAGCGCTTTGAGTATCTCAATAAAATAGAAAGGCGCTATATAAGTACAGTTCATTTACCATTTAAAGCTCTGTGTAGCTTCACTTTATTACTGTGCTGAATCAAACCAGAAGTTTCTGGTTGGCGGCTTCTTACTTTTTCTGTTTTGCTGTTTTTTTTTCCATCTTCTTTTTCTCTCTATTTTTCACAGTGTTTCCCCCATTTCCCAAGTGTGATTGGCAGGTTCAAAGATTTTGGAGAAGGCATGTGTTTGGAAAGGTTTATCCAATCAAAGTGACTATTTAAATAAAGGTGGGCGTCTTAGTGATGGTCAGCCAATGATGTTTTTGAGTCTTGGTGTACACATCTCAAACAATGAGATGGGGGGGATTCTACTTCAGAACTTCTGTTTGCCTCAAAGTTTAATACTAATAAAAAAAAAAAAACAAGACAAACACTATGAAAACTTCTACTTAGATAAAACCAAACAATCAATGCTTACTTTAAAAATGTATCACATGTTTAATGCCAATTCATTTAACATATCACGTTCTTAATTTTATATTATCACATTTAAAGTCATCTAAAAGTCATACTACTGATATAGCAAAGAAAATTAGCTTCAACTAAAGAAAATAATGGAGACAACTTTTAGTTATAAGAAACATCCATCCATTATCTTTACCCGCTTCTTCCATTTTGGGTCATGGGGGTCACCGGTGCCCATGTCCAGCAATCACTGTGCGAGGGGCGGGGGACACCCTGGACAGGTCTCCAGTCCATCACAGGGACACATAGAGACAAACGAGACAAACAACCATTCACTCTCTCTCTCTCACACCTAGGGACAATTTAGAGTTACCAATCAGTCTAACATGCATGTTTTTGGTCTGTGGGAGGAAACTGGAGAAAACCCACGCATGCACGGAGAGAACATGCAAACTCCACCTAGAAAGGCTCCCGGACCAGGATTTGAACCGGGGACCTGCTCGCTGAGAGGCGGAAACATAAACATTATAAATGTGAGACTTTTGTTTAAAAGATTTTAAAGGACAAATTAGCATTACTATGTGTTTGATTTAGAATGAAACTTCTGGAAGTTATTGGTGGCTAAAAGAAAACATGGTTATTAAAGCATTTTAGGAGTAAACTTACTTACTGAAGAGCAGAAGACATTGTTTTCACAGAATCAGCATTATACATTATTGAGATATTAGCTCAGATTAGGGAGAGAGTCTGGGAGTCTTAACTGCCTTTTGGGAGAAGTGTTGAACCGTGTTTGGTCCTGAGAGAAGTTTATATAAGGGTCATTTCTTTTAAGTCTAAGATTAAGATAAACTAAGATAAGCTGCCTTCATACATCTCCTCCTACATGTCTCTGTGTGAGTGCAGCTACAGCGTGCAGTCTCAGGACATTATTACCTGCAGTGTTCCCTCAGTGAGGACTGAACTAGACAAAAGGACCTTCTCCTACTCCGCTCCTGTTTCTTGGAATAACTTACAAAAAGATCTGAAGCTCTCAACCTTGACCTCTCTAAGTGGGTTTAATAATCTGTTGGACTCCTAGCAGGGCCCAATGCAGACATGTTCCTGTTGGGCGGCTGTGGCTGAGTGGTTAGAGCAGTCGTCCTCCAATGCAAGAGTTGGGGGTTTGAACCCCACAGCAGTCACATGCCGAAGTGTCCCTGGGCAAGACACTGTACCTGTTGTTGCCTCCGATATTTATCCCATCGGTGTATGAATGTGATAAATCACTGATTAGTCTCTTTAGAATGATTGTTCAATTAGCTTTGTAGAGATCTAGTAGAGTGCTGTATGAATGGGTAAATGAGGCACAGATTGTTGTGTAAAGCACTTTGAGTGTCTCAATAAGATAGAAAGGTGCTATATAAGTACAGTCCATTTACCATTCCTGTTTTTATTTTTTTACATTCGCCTTAGAATCTAGCTGTTTTTTGTTACTTTTCTTTTCTTTTTAAATTTTTTTAGCCAACCTATTTGTTTAAAAACATACAATAAAATTGTATGACTTTTTATAACTGTTTATTGTTGTCGCTGTTGTTCATTGTTGTCATCATTCTTTGTTGAAATCAGGTCTCTCTTTTAAATGAGTCCTTGAGGCTCAATGGGATTTACCTGTAGAAATAAAGGTTGAATGAATGAAAATTAAGAATTTATGATAGTGTGAAAAGACCTAGAGGAGCCATGAATCTGTTAAAGTATGTAAATATTCTGATAGTATCAACCAGTATCAACCACTTCCTTTTTGACTTTGGGAAAGCAAAGAGACTGGTAGGATTAACCACAGGAGGGTTCTTTGATTGATTGAAATTCTTGGTGCGACACCTTCTACTGATAACATCAGCAGATGTCTCTTTGTTACTCTCCAGACCTTGGGTGATTTAATCAGGGAAAACGTTAGTTTGGAAAGAGGGAACAAAGAGGTGATAATGGCTGTGACCACAGCTTTATTTAATGAAGTAAAATTATTTACAAAAGTAGTCAGAATCCTTATATGTGACACTACATATCCCCTGCTTGCAATTTACAACCTGGTTCAAAAGTTGGTGAACCACAACTATTAGTGTCATCAAAGCTTGTGCTCAATAATCCAAGTAAAAAAATAAAAAATCCAAAAAGTTTAGTCTAGTCATCTGAACGGTTTCTTTTAGTGTTGAGACATTTCGTCCTTCATCCAAAGGACTATCAATCCTAGGAGCCACTAAAAATTCAGTCCCACAAGCAGCACACTCCCATAGTGGACCAACCAGTTTTCTGGTGATAAGATTAGATATAAGATAAAGTCCTTTGGATGAAAAATGAAATGTCTCAACAAAAAAAGAAACTGTCCAGATGGCTTGACTGAAATTTGTTGAACTAATAGTGTCCATACCACAGAAGTAGTCCATTGGATGTGAGATATATTTCAAACAGTCAAATTAATAACTCTAAGAAAGGGAAAGATCAAGGTTATTCTATATAAAGTCCAAAGCGGTCCTTTGGAGGGCAATGTGAGGTTGATCTCTGGGAGACTGAGGTAAACCACAGGAGAATTAGGTAGGCTGGACTACATATCTGGTGACGCTTGGTGCCCATCTAACTAAGTATATTACCTATTTGTCATAAAATTGGATTAAAGTAGAATAAATCTTAAAGTATACATATCTTATGTCAACTAAATTGACAAACAATGTCCTATGTGTACTAAGGTGTCTAATAAGGTTAAGTCAGGTCCTCTGGATGGATTCTTCTTTGTTGAAATGTTTTACCTTTTATGCAAAAGACCTCTTCAGTCTGAGGTACTGCAACATGCTCAGTCTTATAAACCGCACCTTCTCATAGTGGAGCAACCAGTTTGCTGGAGACAGCCAAAACTCAGTGGTCACATGCAAAAGGAGGACCATCAGCCTAATAATTGGTTGTTAGTGTCCTGATAGCTGCATGCTATTCACAAAAGGCTGAGTTATACTTGCGATAACAGCAATGAAAGAGGGAGACAGTTGAACACAGAGGCCTCCACCCCTGTTTAATGATGGATGGTTTCTCTTCACAAATATGCTGTCCTTTCCTAACACAAATTTTAACATCAAATTTATACTGGACCACAGCTTGTTTGGACATTGTATCAGTTTTTCCACAGGTTTAACCAGGTAACCAAATATGCTTCTGCTCTGAGGAGGAGCACTGAAAAGGTCAATGTGGGCTTTTTGAGGTTTGGTCAACATCATCAAAGAGGCCTGCCTTTGATACATCGTCCACGACAGGATCCGATCTTACAACCTCCACCAGAATTTTGACAGCATCAATTACATTTTGAGATTCACTGGAAACAGACTTTTCATAATCCTGGGTTGTAAGCGAAACAATGGAGGCCTGATAGTCAGATGTCAAACTTGCAACATCAGAAACATTCACTTGTGACACACTTGGTTGGGTTAGCTGTGTGACCCACTCCACAGTTCTCCTGTCAGAGTCCATATAGTCAGAATCAATCACTGAGCCAACAGCCACATCTTCAGCATCAGGTGAGTTATCTAAACTTCCAGGGTTCACATCCAAGTCTACTTCATTTTCATTCCCACACAGGGCTCATCCACAGATTTGTCATCCAGGTCAGATAGCTCTGTAGCAGTCACAGAAGCAACATGTTTAAGCATTAATAACCTCCACAGGAAGAAAGCTGACCAGCATCAGTCTATCAGTAGGTTCCCCCACCTGTGAACCAACGTCTCTGCAACACTCAAAAATTTCATCCTGCAGTGGCTGTGGCTGAGTGGTTAGAGCAGTTGTCCTCCCATGCAAGAGTTGGGGGTTCGATTTCACCAGCAGTCACATGCCAAATTGTCCCTGGGCAAGACACTGAACCCCTCATTGCCTCCAATGTGTGTCCCATCAGTGTATGGATGTAAAAAAAAAAGCACTAATTAGTCTTTGTATAGATATAGTAGAGTGCTGTATGAATGGGTAAAAGAAAGATGCAAACGTAGTGAAGAGGTCATCGACTACCAGAGATAAAAAAAAACCAAAACACTATTTACATCTCTGAACTAAGGTTGAGGGAATTCAGGCCAGGGTCTTTTTTACTTTGGACCTTGAAAATTAACTGTCCAGGAGGCTACTACCTCCAGGCTGTGAGCTAGCCTTCATTTTTGCGTACTTGTCACCAACAGTCAGCTACTGATGATAAAAATAAATAAATAAAAATATAACGCCATGCACTCTATAGCTGAGGCATGCATTGTTTTTCAGGGAAAGGTGTACTGCATGTGTGTTTGTGTGGAAGGGAAAGGACCAGCCCAAAGTAAAAAAAATAACTTTTCAGAAGAAATGGAAAAATAATGGGCAGCACGGTGGTGCAACTGGTAGAGCTGCTGCCTCTCAGCAAGCAGGTCCCTGGTTCAAATCCCGGTCCAGGGGTCTTTCTGGGTGGAGTTTGCATGTTCTCTCCGTGCATGCGTGGGTTTTCTCCGGGTGCTCCGGTTTCCTCCCACAGACCAAAAACATGCATGTTAGGCTGATTGGTAACTCTAAATTGTCCCTAGGTGTGAGTGAGAGAATGGTTGTTTGTCTCGTGTGTCTCTATGTGTCCCTGTGATGGACTTGCGACCCGTCCAGGGTGTCCCCCGCCCCTCGCACAGTGATTGCTGGACATGGGCACAGGTGACCCCCGTGACCCAAAATAGAATAAGCGGGTAAAGATGATGGATGGAAAAATAAATCTTTTATCTTTTTATTTTTATATATATATATATATTGGTGGTTTTATTTTGGTTTGTTTCAAAACCTGATTACTTGTTTTTTTGTTTTTTGAGTTTTTTTTTTTTTTTACAAAACGAGTAGATGCCTTGGGACAAAAAAAATCAGTCTGAATTGTTAGGATGTTTTCACACTAGTTGTCTGGGTATTTTGGTTAAGACTGGTTAAAGATGTTATGCATGTCTTTTTTTTTTCTTAATATTGCCACAAAACAAAAGCAGAGAAAGTGCCAGCAGATGATTTTGTCCTGTTGCAGACTGAGCAAACATATTATCTACAGAATGTTGGCATCACAACAATCAGACTGCAGTATTTTAAGTGTTAAAATAAGTTTAATAGATTTTCTAAACCACGGATAAAAGAAAACATAGATCATTGGATTCAGACAAGAGTTGGAATAAAAAAACCAGCTTCCAAAAACTGAAAGTTGAGAATTAAATGATGTGTCTTTACCTGCAAGAGTGGGAAAAAAGTAAGGACAAATACACATTAGAAACACAATGACAACAACTCCAAGAGCTGTAGCTGCTTTCCTCTCAGACCTCTTAGCAGATACAGGAGCTGAACCCTTCTGACTCACAGCTGCAACATGAGACCTCATGGCTCGAGCCTGAGACACAGCCACCACGAACACTCTCATGTACAGAGCCGTGATCACTGTGATGGGGCCAAAGAAGGTAAATATGAAATCAAAAGCCCCTGTTTTGAAATCAATCACAACTGTACACTCTCCATGGCAGGAATTATATTTGTCTGGCTGTTTCAGATGGTCCTTCAGAATCATACCATTATAGAGCACAGAGCAGGCCCAACACAGACAAACACAGATCTGAACTCTCTTATGGGTCAGTTTGGTTGGATAATGCAAAGGGTCACAGATGGCCACATATCTGTCAACTGAAATGAGCACCATGTTTCCTACGGAGGCAGATGTAATAATATAAGCAGAATAATTGAAAAATCCACACATAAAGCTCCCTAAAATCCAGCAGCCTCCTGTCATGATAATTCGGATCGGCATCAGCACAAGTCCAACAAAGAAGTCTGAGACAGCCAGAGACAGGAGGAAGAAGTTGGTTGTGGTGTGAAGCTGCCTGGAAAAGAAATCAAAGAAACACTAAACAGATAACTGAACATTAACAGCAGTAACAGAAAAAAATACAGTTTGTAAAAATTACAACATGTGTCCTACAGCAATAGAACACAATGTGCAGTAACATATGGCGTTGGCACCATATTTTCATCTGCTATTTCATATTTAAGTCCCTTTAGTAAAAAAATGATGCTAGATTTAATCACTGATAACATTATAACTTCAACTGATGGTCACAAGAAGAGTTGTTATTTACTACAATAACACATATACCAGATATATTTAAAGTATACTTCAAAACTACAATTAGTACAATTGTTTCAGTTTATTTTTTTTATACCTGAAGTAGGAAATAGAAAAGACAACTAGTATGTTGAGAGTCACAGTGAAGAAACAAATTAAGGACAACAGACTGTAAATTAAAATGTTGCCGACGTGATGCAGTGGTGGCTTTTTGCAGGAAGTGTTGAGTTGTGGAAAGCAGAGCTCAGCTCCATTCAGACTCTCCATAATCAGAGAGGAAAGTAAATGTGAGATGGTTGAACTCCAATAGCTGATAAACAACAGCTTCATTCTGCTCCTCCTCCTTTCACAAATAACTTCAAGTGATCAATCACATGTTTATCATACAGCTGAGTGTAAAAATGCACACGCCATTCCAAAAAGTTGGAAATTTAAATATAATTTGATTTACAAATGCCATAAATGTATATTATGTTTACAATAGTAAAAAAAATTGTTGTGTCTATTAAATTGCTCGTATTACAATATATACTATCAGTGAGTTTTTTCTGTCACCAGTAAGTTTAATTTATTAACGATTACAAGATGCTGGCAAGAAACTGAAGCCACTGTCGACAGACAGGTAGCTCTAACTCTAATGACAATTTGGAAAAGCTTTTTCTGGAAATGTTCCTTATCAAAGCCAGATGAAGTAAGATAAAACTGAAAAAAGTACATTAAATTTGGGCTTTATACATAAAGAATAAAAAAAGCTATATTTGACATGATTTTGATTAGTGTTTGACCCCAGGTGGCAGACGAACAAGAGACAGGCACAGAGTTTACAAAAAAAAGTGTTTCCTTTATTTACAGGTGATGGATTGGTTGGTCAAAAGTCTTTTCTTATAGATGGAATCTGAGGAGGGGATTAAGAGGTTCCAGTTCCAGGAGGTTTCTTGATTTTAGAACAGGTAAGCAGCGTTGGACAGAGGATCAGATTGTTAGTGAGTAGGTAGCTGGTTCTTCAGGCTGAGGATGTTGAAACGCCGTATAGGGACAAAATCTTGGACGGGTGGAAAACACAAGGAGCGAAGAGGCCTGAGGAGGCTAGATGAGTCCAGGACTTGGGAGTCACATAGGTAGGATGATGTCCCAGCATTGAAGGAGTGTCTGGCAGGAGTTTTTATGCTCCTCCAGAGTTGTCCCTCGAATCAGGTTCAGGTGTGAGAGGTGGCTGATTAGAAGTAGATAGGGTGGATCCTCAAGGAGGAGAAAGTTGTAGCCGGACTGCTGAGGGGTTGATGATTTTAGTTATAGGGAAAGGGCCGATATACCTGAGAGTGAGTTTTCTGGGAGTATTCTTTAAAGAAATGTCCTTAGTGGATAACCATACTGATAGGTAATTTTCACACCTACAAGATAAAGAACCACACAAGGACAAGAGTTCAACTTTTCCAGTGGGATTTTGCAAATAGAGAAGATGGCAGCAGCAGCTGATTTGGCTGCTACTGACAGACTCTGCCATTCTGCACTTTTCGCACTGCTTTTATTTAGCATACAGGAGGAAGTATGAGATACAGAAACTGGTTTCACAAGTCTTTACACAACACCTTCGTGCGAAGAGACTGGAACAAGAATGTTCCAGCGGAATAAATTTCTTCCTGAGAAGAAAGTGAAATACTTTGAGCATGATAACAACTCAAATTCCTTTACATTTCCCTCCTGTTTATCATGCATAAAACACCAAAAACCATGGCGATATTGAACGCACCCAGACAGTGGCCTCCTTGAGAACATGAATCAGTGCTACACATGTGAGTCTGGTTTCCTTGGGAATAACATGTGAATTGTAGCTTGTCAGGGTTTGTGAGATAAGGTATTTGAGGTTTCAGCATGACCCTTACTGTTACTTTGGTCTGGGCCCAGAACAGCATGTTACAAGTGCCATTCCTGATCCCTGGATGAGCAGGGTCACTGTTTTTGGTCACTATACCGGGATACTAGTAATTCTAGGCTCCCAGGGATGCCATGCATTTAGCCTCAGTGACATTCATTGGCTTTGCATCCAGGTGCACCTGGGTAGAAGAGGGTGGGAGTAAAGAGTACATAGAACAGACTTTTTCAGTTATTTTTCTGGCACTGAGCTTCACATATCGATACCATGAATTAGTCTCTTGCGGATGCTTCGGGTCTCAGGTCCACTCATCCTGATTGTCCATGTCAGTCCAGCACCTTTGTCTGGTCACATGTAGACCTATGAGGTGATAGATACTCCATCCACATGCTACAGCCATTATACAGCAGAAAGCCCACCTTACTTGTGGCACTCCCATTACTGTTCAGTATACAGAAACACTGGACCCCTAGAAACCTAAAAGAACAAGGATCTTTTGGTTTCTTCATTAATGTTGAGCCACCCCCTTCTATACAGAGAGGCCCCTTTGTAGTCAGTCTTCCCCACTGTTCCAAAATTCTAGGGATCCAGCACTTTCAGCAACTTACAATGGCTGAGATGTATCCAGCTGGGTCTTTCAGCGATCTTTATTGCTGTTGGTGTAGTCAGCAGTACTTGGAATGGGCCCTCCCACCGAGGACTGACCCAAGTTTTTTGCTTGATGGCTTTGATGAAGACCCAATCTCTTGGCTGGATGAGAGTTGTTTCCTGTAGGAGAGAAGAATCAGAAGGCAGTAAATTTATCTTTAGCACTTCTTTCTGTTTTAGTGTCTTGATCATGTAATCTGCCAATGTTTGTTCTTCTTCTGCTTTTTGTAGGTCAGGTGAGAACAAAGGTAAATGGTATGGCCTGCCATGAACAATTTCAAAAGGAGTCAGACCAGTCAGATGTTGGGGTCATTCTCATATAAAGTTTCACCAAGTCCAGACACTCTGGCCAGGCTCGGCCTGTTGTCTCCATGCACTTTCTCAGTCTGCTTTTTACTGTACCATTTGTTCTCTCTACTAATCCTGTGTTCTGTGGGTGGTAGGCACAGTGAGTTTTTAGAGACAATCCTAAATGTGAGGCCATTTTCTGTATGACCTGGTTAACAAAATGTGGACCATTATCACTATAAATGGTCTGTGGGATGCCATGTGTGGGAACAATAGTTTTGCATATGGCTTTTGCTACAGTAATAGCGTCTGCACGTTTTGATAGGACTATTTCAATCCATTTTGAAAAAGCATCCACCATTACCAAACAGTATTTGTAGGGTCCACTTTGAATGAGTTCAATAAAGTCCATGTGCATATTCTGAAAAGGATAAGATGGTGTTGGGAAAGAGCCTCTCTTTGGTCTCATATTTTCCTTGGATTATGTTTCACACACACATGACATGCTTTACAATATTTTTTTAAATAAGATTCAAGTCCATATGTTGTGAAATGGTTCTGGATAATAGACACCATCCCTCCTGTTGACACATGGCAAGGCCCATGTGCCACAATTGCTGCTGCTTTAAAAAGGGATTTAGGCAATATTGCTTTATCATGAACATGATAGATTTGGTCAGTGTTTAGTGTGGCTCCTTTGGCCTCCCACATTTGTTTTTCTTGTTTAGGGGCTGTAGTTTGCATGTCTCTTAATATTGTTTTATCAATCAGGTCACCATTTTGTTCACAGGATAAGTAGGATGTTCCATAATGTCCGGTGGCTGCGGTTTTAACAATCTGGTCAGCCAGTCTGTTTCCATTTGATATTGAATCTGTTCCTTTTATGTGGGCTGCACATTTGCATACTGCATGAAGCTTGTACATGGTTTTTTGTTGTGTGGGGAGCAACACTGTTGCTCCAGCCAGGGACTTTTTATCAGTGCACAGTGCAGTAATTGCAACCACCACAAGGGTTTCTTTTAAGAACTTAGTCACATAATCTTCAGAGGGGTTTAACAACATATTCATAGTAATGTGCAACTGACTGGGGGACATCTGATCTTCAAGGTCCATAAGGACCTTACCTGTCTCTCTTAAAAGCAGGCCAGGTACAGTGGGGTTCTGTGTAGGGCAAAGGTCATAAGAACAATATATATGTCATGTAACTGTTGATATGCATAGACCTGTGTATTTTGTAATCTTGTTGCTCTCATGCCATCTTTGATGGGGACTACAGCAATTCCTAGTTTTGTCATCAAATGTCGACCTAATAGATTTATTGGGCACTGTGGGGAGATGACCACTGGCACTGCCAGGCTGACCACTGTCTCTTCGTCTAAAACACACACAGGTTTTGAGATGTTTTGTCTGTTTGTCAGGTCATCAGCGGACTTAACCAAAATGGAACTGCAAGATGATGTCAAACCAGGGACCTGTGTTTTCAATACTGTTTTACACACCCCTGTATCACAAAGGAAATCAACCTTTACTGTGTTTCTCCTCAATATAACATAAGGTTTTTATTTTCGAGCATTTAACAAGTCCTAGGCTGAGCACACATCCACTACTTCCTCTTCTGTCTCTGCTGTTACAGCTGAGGCTGCAGGCGAGGTTAGTCATGCTGAAAAACCTCCTCTATTGTTAGCACCTCCCCTCGGGTGCTGGAATTACTTTTTCTGACACTCACGGGCCCAATGTCCTGTTCCTCCACAGCGCCAACAGCCATCTGAGTCCTGAGGAGGACCACAACAAAATCCACGTCCTCTTCCTCTGCCTCTGAAACCTCGGGTTCTACCTCTCCCTTGTTGCGGGTCAATGAAAAAGATTTCAGACTCAAGGCACTGATCAACATGAAACACTCCAGAATTCCCTCCAGAAATTCCTCCAGACTTTCTTTTCAACACTTTCTCTGCATGTCTCACCCACTGCATCAATACAACTACTGAGCGTGTGTCTACTTCCACGAGGTGCTTTCTCACCCAGTTGGCAATGTCTGGTCTGAAAGACTGTAACAGTCCATTCTTCAACTGCTGTTGGTATGGCGTTTCGTTTCCCTCAGCAAAGGCAATGCCACTGTGCACCCTAAACTCCTTCTCATATCTCACTTTGAACTCAACTGCGTCTTCTCCAGCCTTCTGTTTTACTGCTGATCTTCTTCTTCTTTCGGCTTTTCCCTCTTCAGGCGTCGCCACAGCGAGTCATCCTCCTCCACCTCACTCTGTCCTCTGCATCCTCTGTCCTCACTCCATCTACCGTCATGTCCGCTCTAACTGCATCCATATACTGTATCTCCTCTTTGGCCTTCCTCTTTGTCTTTTTCCTGGCAGCTGCATTTCTGTTTTACTGCTGATAATGCTGCATAATCAGCTCTTCTAAAAGCTTGCCTCACTCTCTCACAAAGAGCATTCCACTGATGTTGGTATTGTCCAGCTAAGACTCCATTATCTGGATATGGAAACGGGTGGCCTCTGTCATCTTTCCATGTATAATCTCCTCGTACTTTAGCCCAGTTTTTGCCTAGGGCTGACTGGGCTGCCTCTCCAGCTTCATGACCGTTCAGCCTGTAAGAGTGTATTATGCCTTCCATGTCTTCTATCCACTGAGCAGGATCTTCACACACGTTTATCACCCCTTCAACTGCCTTTCTAGCCTCTTCCAACATCCATGGTCTGAAAACATACATGTGTGTTTGTTGATCTTGCCCACTAGCATTTGGATTTGGGACTTGGATCATGGGGTATGTATCGGTCAGGGGTGCACTAGGTTTCTGTTTAAATTTGTAATTTTTCTTTGGCCTCTTGTCTTGTGTTGTATTTTATTTCTTTAGAATCATAGTTTTGGCCTGTTCCTGTTGGAATTGTATTTGTCTGGGTAGAGATTATGGTAATCAGGCAGTGTTGGCAGTGCTCTGCCTTCAGCCCCCAAGAGGTTTACAGGGCCTTGGGCTGGTGGTTCCTGATGGACTTGTGGCCTGGATACAGACTCGTTGTCTTCAGGTCTCACAAATAAAGCATTTGATTTTGCTTTCTCTTTATTTTCCTTTTTGGCCTTTACTTTATTCATTTTTTCTTTTCTCAGACGGGATTCATTTAACCACAATTTAGAACATTGTAATTGTTGTTCTAATTTTCTTTTTTCTTTCCCTTTTTCCACAATGATTTTTTTCTTGTAATATGTTTATTATTACTTGCCATGTATCTTGTTTTAAAGTAGGCTCAATTTTATATTCTTTTCTCCATTTTTCTAAATATTTTGTAGAATCTGGGAGGTTTTGAGCCATAAATTTTGAAACTTTGGGTTCGGCCTCCGCAAAGGGCTTACGTTTTCATTTCCATCCTTCCATCCATCCATTATCTTTACCTGCTTCTTCCATTTTGGGTCACGGGGGTCGCCGGTGCCCATGTCCAGCAATCACTGTGCGAGGGGCGGGGTACACCCTGGACGGGTCGCAAGTCTATCACAGGGCCACAAACGAGACAAACAAACATTTACTCTCTCACTCACACCTAGGGACAATTAAAAGTTACCAATCAGCCTAACATGCATGTTTTTAGTCTGTGGGAGGAAACCGGAGTACCCGGAGAAAACCCACGCATGCACGGACAGAACATGCAAACTCCACCCAGAAAGGCCACTGGACCAGGGTTTGAACCAGGGACCTGCTTGCTGAAAGGCACTTTTTCATTTCCCATGGTGTTAAAGTATTCTGCAATGTGTTTTTAGTAATTTATGGTTGTGAGTGACTTAGATGAAAATGCCTCATTTGGGCCTTAATGTCCCTTGAAAGACAGGCTTCTAGACCGATTTCTGTAAATCGATCCAGTCTTTCACTTAGGGTTCTACTCCCGAGGACACAAAGTTTTAGATTCAGAAAGTCACTTCACCTAATTCCTAATAGGGAAGCTTTGACCCGATCAGTGATCCTTCAGTTAACACTGCTAGGTTTCCAAATAGCCAAACAAAATCCTAGATCCCCTCATTCATACACCTCATTCATACATTCAATCACACAGAGGTCTTTTCCCCTGCCAACACGAGTCTGTGGTCAGTTTACATGACCGTGACTCATCCAGAGGAAGAACTCTAAAACACTCCCTCCTTCCTTTTTTTTGTTTTTAAACGAGAGCCGTATCCCTGCCAACACGAGTCTGTGGTCTGTTTACAGGACCGTGACTCATCCAGAGGGAGAACTCTAAAACACTCCCTCCATCCTTTTTAGATAAGAATTCTATCTTGTTTTCACCTTTTCAGACTGTTAAAAAAAGGAAGAAGGAAAAAAACTAATCACTCAGTCCTTGTGGTTCGGATTTTGTTGGGGCTTGGATTCCGTCAATCTGCCTCTGACAGACAAATTTGGACCTATGACACTGGCCCGGCAAAGAACGTCACCTCCTGGGGCTTTTTCTCAGGTCCTAGTTGACTTTGGCCGTGCATGGGCTTGCAGTGCATCCTCCTCAGTCAGGTCAACGGGCAGGTATGTTGGAATCCGGGTCACGGCACCAAGATGATGGGCAATTTTCACACCTACAAGATAAAGAACCACACAAGGACAAGACTTCAACTTTTCCAATGGGCTTTTGCAAAAGGAGAAGATGGCAGCAGCAGCTGATTTGGCTGCTACTGACAGACTTTGCCATTCTGCGGTTTTCACACTGCTTTTATTTAACATACAAGAGGAAGTATGAGATACAGAAACTGGTTTCACAAGTCTTTACACAACACCTTCGTGCGAAGCGGCTGGAACAAGAATGTTCCAGCAGAACAAGTTTTTTCCTGAGCAGAAAGTGAAATACTTTGAACATGATAACAACTCAAATTCGTTTACACATACCTCCTGTAGTCAAGTGCTGAGGAGTGGTGTTGATCAGCAAACTTTTTGTTTTGGTCAGTCGTTCAGAGGAGTGCTATCCTGGTTTGGCGACAGACCCTGAGGCACCACTTCATGTGCTGTTGGACAGAAGAAACAGTGATCTCTGAGTCCTGAGAGGGGAATAATGGAGGATAGTAGCCCAAGGATGCATTAAAAGGGGACAGACATGTTGCTCAGGACTTCTGAGAGTTATGGGCGCATTTGTCCCAAGGTAGATGTACGGTTTCAAGTGGAAGGATTACTTTCAATTACACACCTTAATGTCACCTCCAGCTCCTGGTTGCACCTCTCTGTCTGGTCATTGGATTAAGGGTGGTAGCTGGAGGTTAGACTGGTAGCAGCAGCATCTAGGGCTAGTCAGAAATATCTCCAGACTTGGGAGATGAGCAATTGAGATCCTCTGTCAGATACAATTTCTGCACGGATACCGTGGAGGCGAAAAATGCAATTTATCTTTAGTTGTGCTGTGTCAGAAGCAGAAGGAAATTTTTTCAGAGGAATGAAGTGAGCGGCTTTAGGAAACCTATCAATAACAGTGCAGATAACAGTACTGCCTGAAGACAGGTAGGCCAGTGATAAAGTCTAGGGCTATATGGGACCATGGGCAATTTGGGGATGGCAGTGGGAAGAAAAGACCTGCAGGTGGTTTGTTGTTATTTTTATTGTGAGCACATGTTGGTCAAGCAGAAACAAAATCTCTTACATCCTTGGTCATGTTTGGCCATCAGAAATGTTGTTTTGTAAGGTGTAACAAGTGTGATGCTGGGATAACAAGTGAATTTGCTGTGTGAAGCCAGTTAAGTACCTTGCTGACCACTGCTATAGGAACGAACAATCTCCCATGAGGACCTGTGCCAGGGTCCAGTTCAGTCTGTTGTGCGTCATTGATGTCTTTCTCAATGGACCAGGTCAAGATGCTCCTTGTAGAGAATACCAGTAAGATGCTTACTGGCATATCAGGAGTCTCTGCGGAGGAAAACTGCTGAGAGAGAGAATCGGGTTTAACATTGATTCAAGATTCAACTTGTCTGCTGGATTCCTTAGATAGAGAACTTTACTAATTGGCTTTTATGTATGTGAATGTTTCTGTAAAGTGCACTGAGACAACTTTGTTGTGATTTGGTGCTATATAATTAAACTGAATTGAATTGAACTGAATTGTGAGATCCCGAGATATAAGTAATAGAAAAGTTAAGCCGTGTGAAGAAAAGTGACCACCTGGCCTGTCTGGCATTCAGTCGTTTTGCTCCCTGAATATATGCCAGATTTAAGAGGCCGGTCCAAATGATGAATGCTAGTTTGGCTCCCTCCAGCCAGTGCCTCCATTCTTCAAGGACTAGTTTAATAACCAACAGTTCCCTGTTACCCACATCATAATTTTGCTCCCACATCATAATTTTGCTCAGCGGGTGAAAGATGCCTGGAGAAGAAAGCACATGGGTGTAATTTTCTGTCCTCATAGGTCCTCTGGGACAACACAGCCCCCACTCCTGAGTCTGAGGTGTCTACTTTCACAATAAATTGTTAGTTTGTGTCAAGGTGTAAGAGGATGGGAGCAGAGTTATTTTAACTCTTGTAACACTCTGTCTGCATCAGAAGTCCAGGAGAACATTTTAGGGTGGAGGTCAATTGTGTAAGGGGGGCAGCAATCTTGCTGTAGTTTGTAATAAGTTGTGGTAGAAATATGCAAAACACAGAAAACGTTGTAATTGTTTCCTATTAAATGGTGTTGGCCACTCAGCCACAGCTTTGGTTTATTCAGGGTCTGAGTGAACCTGACCTCTCTCAAATATAAACCCCAAAAAGGTGACTGTGGTCATGTGAAACTCACATTTTTCAGTCTTGACAAAGAGTTGGTTTTCAAGCCGTCTCTGTAGTACAGCTCTGACACATTCAGGAGGCTGTTCTCTGTCTTTGGAGTAGATTAATATGTCACCCAGATAAAACTAACTAACAATGACCAGATACTCGAAATGACCTAAAGGCGTTTTAAGTGCAGTTTTCCAATCATCCCCTTCCCTTATCCTTACTAAATAATGAGCATTGCGGAGATCCAGCTTAGCGAAGACTGCATCTTGCAGTTGTTTGTGCTTTGACTCCATCAGAGGTAGAGGATACTTGTTTTTAAGTTATCTGATTTAATCCTCTGAAGTCAATGCACGGTCTGAGAGTTTGTCTTTCTTTCTAATGAAAAAAAAATCCCTTATCCAACAGGAGAAGTAGATGGGTGAATAATACCAGATTTTAGGAATCATCAATGTACTGTCCGCTTCGACATATGTTATCAGCTATTACAGAAGACAGTGGCAGTGTCTTTTCTTTCTTTCTATCCTATTAAAAAAAAAAAAAAAAAAAAAAAAAAAAAAACCTACACTAGATAATCACTAGAATAAATATTTCATAATAATGGTGTGGAGAGGATGGCTGTAAGGGGAGAAGGGAGGCCATCAACAACAAAAAAAAAGAAGACAGTGGCAGCAGTTTCGGCCATGGCAAAACTGCCGAGTCTGTGTGAAGGTTTTGTTCATGCTTTAAATACTCAAAATCAGCTGATTTATGAGCTAAACCATAAGATGGAAGCAATTTGTGAGAATCGCAAGCCACCTGCGGCTTCTGGGATTCGCCAGCATGCTGGAGACGACCTTGGAGGAGGCACGTAAGCACGGACCAGTGGAATGCCCACTAAAGAGGCCATTTTGGATCTTGAAAGTACCAGCAGGACACAAGGCTGACAGGAAAAAACCGACTGCCTGAAAAAAATCAACATTTGTGGCTTATCTGAATATGACTCCCCCGGTTGGTCTCGAGAACAGGCCGACATCAAATTTCTCCTGGGATAGATATGCGCAAACCAAGGAAAACCTTTGTGTGTATTGCAGTATTGCAACCCTGCATGAGAACTTTTGTGAAGGCTTATCAGAACTGTGCCAGATGACCAACATCTTATCAGGACTATGGTCTATCTAGAAGTGCTACATGGACAAATCTCACTATCTTGCTGTTAAATGCATATGTTATGTGTTTTAAATGTGCTTGGTGACAGAGTTTTTTTGTTGTCTTAAATCATGTCCTGATAGGACAAGATGTGAAGAGTTCTTTTTTTGTAATGTCACTATCCTATCCTCATGGCTTTTTCCCCTTTTCTATCAAAAAAAGTATTCTGAAAAAGGACCAAACCAAACATGCTATACTGAAACGGTTCAATACACCCACATGTACCATTACACCACTACAACTTGGGTCTAATTATCTCGCAGGTTCATAGCGGAAGAAACGAGGCTGACGACCCGGCACAAAGCCAACTGG
The DNA here is from genome assembly GCF_014905685.2 of Nematolebias whitei. Lineage (NCBI taxonomy): Eukaryota > Metazoa > Chordata > Actinopteri > Cyprinodontiformes > Rivulidae > Nematolebias > Nematolebias whitei. The sequence goes on from NC_056510.1 coordinate 1,526,918, forward strand.
AAATATGCGCTTTTTATTTTGTTCATGTTTGTGCAATTCTTATTAATATATTTTTTGATCATTTTTATTGTTCGTTATCACTCCCGTTATTGTTGCAATTCAAGATTGTGCAATATTAGTTTCCATCCATCCATCCATCCATCCATCCATCCATCCATCCATCCATCCATCCATCCATCCATCCCTGCTGTCTGTTATTTGTTATAGATATTTTGTTTATTAAAGTATTACCTTAACATTGTTGTAGAATGTAGGCCTTTTCAATTTATTTTTCATGCACACACCAGTTTTATTCTGTGGGGTGGCGTTGGTGAATGTTAAATCGCTCTGTCATCAGCGACAGCATGACAGCTTAATTTTGCACGACTTTCTTTTATATCAAAATTAAAATTGCCTTGTTCTGTATTTTTCCAAATAATTTAGCTCTAAAAATATTTTTCTTCATCTGTATAATAGCCTATTTTAGTTGATTTTTTAGGCTATTCGTTTTGAATGCTAATATCCATTTGGTGACTTGTTAATAAAAATAAACCTTATATCTTCCTTTCTTTACATTTTTACAACTATCGTGTCAAATTGATTTGTTTACAAAAGCAGTAAAAACAATATATTAACAAAAGTCTTTTTTTCTATTTCGGCCTTCTAATTACCTGTAATGCATTAGGTCCGGGTGGGGCTCGGGGGTGGGGTGGCGGGGACTACGGGCTCGGTCCGGGTCGGATTCATTAGACCTGAATGCAAATCTACACAGGCCTTCGTTACTAACATGTAAATATAATCTTAATCTTACTTGCAGTTTGGGCTGCTGTATGACTTGTATTTATTGAATACAGATAAAAATAGCAGTTTCAGTAAGGTTCTATGGTCCGCTGGATGCAAGGAAACACTGCTGCATTGCAGCTACGTTCCCTTGCC
>NC_056510.1:1527932-1529719 GCF_014905685.2 Nematolebias whitei
GCTGGATGCAAGGAAACACTGCTGCATTGCAGCTACGTTCCCTTGCCTCCACAGGCTTTGACCCCTGAAAATCCAAGACAGCCAGGCTAATAAAAATAGAGAATGTTTTGTTGAAATATTTTATCTTATTTTAATGTTTAGGTACATACTGCTTTGTTTGTGTCATTCACCACAGTAGTTTAGTATCACAGGAACCAGGCTGCAGTATCTTAAGTGTTACAATGTGTTTAATAGATTTTCTAAACCACTGGTAGAAAACAACATAAATTATTGGATTTATGCAAGAGTGACAATGAAATAGCCAAACAAATAAAACATACATCTTCTCATTTGTAAACAAATCTATTCTTGCAAAAGCAGGTGAAAAATAAGGACAGATACTTATTACAAACACAATCACAACAACACCAAGAACTGTAGCTGCTTTTCTCTCAGACCTCTTAGTAGATACAGGAGCTGAACCCTTCAGACTCACAGCTGCAACATGAGACCTCATGGCTCGAGCCTGAGACACAGCCACCACAAATACTCTCACATATAGAACTATGATCACTGTAAGGGGGCTAAGAAAAGTAATTATCAGATCAATTATTTGCATTTTATAGTCAACTAAAAGTACACACTCTCCATAGCAGAAATTATATTTGTCTGGATTCTTGAGAAACTCTTTCAGTATCAGACCATTGTAGAACACAGAGCAGGCCCAACACAGACAAACACAGACTTTTACTTTCCCCAGAGTGACTTTGTTGGGATAATGCAGAGGGTCACAGATAGCCACATATCTATCAACTGATATTAGCACCATGTTTCCTACTGAAGCAGATGTAATGATGTAGGAAATGTAGTTAAAAAGTCCACACATAGAGCTCCCAAAAAACCAGCAGCCTCCTATCTGGAGAATTCGTGCTGGCATCAGAAGAAGTCCAACAAGGAAGTCTGAGACGGCCAGAGACAGAAGGAAGAAGTTGGTGGGGGTGTGGAGCTGCCTGGAAGAAAAAAACACCTAAAATTTTATCATCGTTGTTGTTGTTGTTGTTGTTGTTGTTGTTGTTGTTGGTGGTGGTGGTGGTGGTGGTGGTGGTGGTGGTTGCTGAAATTTGTATCAATTATTCGTTGCATTATTCCAAATCTATGATCTGATGAACAACAAAAATACTTCAACATTAAAATAGGACATGCTCAGAAAAAAAAATCTATTCAGTTGCAGAAGATGCACAAGTCTTGTATTCTACTGTAAACAGGTGTAAAACACATTAGTTGTGAATTTTTTTGACAATTATTGATGGTTGTTAAAAACATAATTTTTCATTAACATGAAATACACTGTGTATTTTGCAAAATTCACTTGTTCTTCATACCTGAAATAGGAGATTGAGATGATGACCAGCAAGTTGAGAGTCACAGTCATCAATGATATACAGGACAAAAGGAAGTAAATGAAAATGTTCTCAGCGTGCTGGTTAAGTGGTTTCTTGCAGGAAGTGTTGGAAAGTTGTGGAAAGCAGAGCTCGTCTTCTGTCAGAGTCTCCATGATCAGAGAGAGAGAGGAAAGCAGGTGAAAGGCTGCTGAGCTCTGATAGCGTAATGACCCAAACTCTGTGATAAAGCTCAGTAAGTTTTCTCCTCCCTCTTTATTGATTGTGATGCAGTCATAAAAATGTTCTTACAATATAGCTGAGATGTCATTATACTTTCTTTGGCCTTGTTTCAGTGGATAAAGACCAACGTGTTAATTAAATACTACTTCACTGTAATTTAAAGTTTTTATGAGGAGATCAAATCTA
>NC_056510.1:1529819-1539846 GCF_014905685.2 Nematolebias whitei
ATACTACTTCACTGTAATTTAAAGTTTTTATGAGGAGATCAAATCTATTTGTTGGGAATTTAATTTGTTTTAATAAATAATTTTATTAAGGAGTGACTTTTGTCCATCCACTACCATACAACCTTGATTGTTGGATTGTGCAGAGATGGTAGTTCAGAGATGGAAGGATCTCCTCACTCCACAGAGGAACTCTGGAGCTCTGAAAGAGTGACCATTGGGTTCTTGGCCACTTCCTCACTAAGGCCTTTCTCCCCCGATGGCTCCGTTTAGACGGCCAACCTGCTCTAGGAAGAGTGCTAGTGGTTCCAGTCTTCTTCCATTTATGAATGATGAAGGCCATTGTGATCAATGGGTCCTTCAGAGCAGCAGAAATGTTTCTGAATCTTTCCCCAGATTTGTGCCTCAGCACAATCCTGTCTCAGAGGTCTATAGACAATTCCTTTGACTTCATGATTGGTGCTTGCCCTCTGACATGCACCTTCAACTGTGGGACCTTATATAGACAGGTGTGTGCCTTTCCAAATCAAGTCCAATCAACTGAATTTACCACATTCAGTTGATTACTCCAGTAATCCTGCAGTTTATGTCATAACTCAGGAGACCCAGAGAACATGAGACCAAGACACGCAAGGCTCAGAGGCGATAAAAGTTGAACAGTGTTTATTATCCTGATGCAAGCTCAATAATCCAGGTAGAAAAAGGCCAGCGGTCACTCTTTCAGGGATGAAGATGTTCACATCCTGGACCGAGAGGAACGATGGTTTGAGAGAGGAGTAAAGGAGGCCATCTTTGTGAAAATAAATCGTCCATCATTAAACAGGGGCGGAGGCCTCCGGGTTCAACTGTTCCCCTCTTACAATGCTGTTATTGCTAGTATCACTCAACCCCCTGTGAATAGTAAACAGCCATCAGTGTGCTAATGATCCATTGTTAGGCTGATGGTCCTTCTTGACCATGTAAGCAGCTGATTTTGGTTGTCAGCAGCAAACTGGTTGATCCACTCTGAGACTGTGCTATTTAAGAGACTGAGCTGAATACAGCACCTCAGACTAATGAAGTCTTTCGGATGAAAGACGAAACAAATCTACTTTTTTTTTTTGCTTTGTTTTGTGTTTTTTTGAATGTCCAGAGGACCAGATTGAACTTTTTTGAACAGTGTTTATTATTTACAGTGAAAAGGACAACAGTTGATTTTCCACAAAAACCCTGGAACGGGAGGAGATGCATCAGGATGGAATCCACAGGGTTAAGGAGAATTTTGAGTGTTGATCTGATAATTCTGTTTTCTTACAGGTCTTGGAGATGAAGGAGAGATGGCGTTGGTTCGAGGAGCCACAGGAGAGGAGTCCAGGCAAGAGACTGGAAGTCAAGGAGGTCCAGGAGGCACTGGTGTCCAGAACAACAGGCCATGGAGGAGCACGAGGAGACACAGGTAACTGTGATACAAAAAGAGAGAGATAAGGCAACCCTTTCTCTAATCACAAATAGGCCAGAAGCATACTATCATGAAGGGAGGTGAATGCTCCAGCGGAAAGTAGAGCTCGACTGCAGCCTTAAGAAGTGCTGGATACGTGATGATGAGGTGATCTGCAGGTGTGGTTAATTGGTGGCCATTTTGGATCCAGGAGCTGCAGACGGTCATACTCTCACAGTACACCGACACCTCAACCAGCTGGTTTCCAATGGCAACAGTGCTCGTGAACAGACAGTGCATGTAGTTCACCTGCTCGTTTGGCCGAAGCCATGTCCAGGAGAAACTCGATCTTCTTAGACAAGCACTCAAGGCTCATCTCTGCCAAGGGCTCAAACAGAGCAGACCGTAGGGCAGCGAGGACCAGAGAGAGGTCCCACACAGGCACAACAAGGCGTGTGAGGGGTGCAGACATCGGGCGCCTCTCAGAAACAAGGACACATCCTTGTTACGACCTACTGCCTCCCCACCCACCAACGTATGCCAGCAAGAGATGGCAGCAACAAACTTTCAGAGTGGATGGAGACCAGCCCTGAGAAGGAAAGTAAGGAAAGTAAGGAAGGAAAGTAAGAATAACAGAAAGAGGACAGTGTACTGGGTCCTCGTGTCTGGCATAACAACAGTTGCTGAAAACCTTCCACTTATGTGTGTACACCAGTCGTGTGGAATAGGCTCTGGCATTATTCATTGCATGTGTAACCTCCCCGTCATACTCTGAGAAGGTAATGCCGGGCCCTGTAGCAGCCAAGCCTAGAGCAGGAGGTGACTGGAATTGGGCTGCAGGATCTGACAGGAGGTCATTCCTGTGGGGTAGAGGCATCGGAGAGCTACAACAGAGCCTGTGCAGCAGGGGAAACCAAGTTCTCCCGGGCCAGAGGGCAGCCACTAGGAGGACTTGATGCCCCTCTTCAAGGACTCTCAGGAGTGTTGGGCCTATCAGGGGAAGTGGCAGGAAAGCATACAGTAGCACCATGGGCCAGTCGTGTGCCAGTGCGTCCTGACCCAGGGGACTGACACTGCCTGCCAGAGAGAATCAAAGCGAGCAGTGTGTCATCTCTTGAGATGCAAACAGGTCTACAGCTGCCTTGCTGTACCTCTCCCAAATTACCCTTACCACCTCCAGATGGAGCCTCCACTCCCCAGGTGGTGGGCGCCCCCGAGACAGAAAATCGGCCGGCCCATTCTGCACTCCTGGAATGTGGGCTGCCCTCAGGCTGGCAAAGAGAGGGGCTGCCCAAAATAAGAGCTTCTGGGTCAGCAGCAGCAATGTCAGTGACGTGTTCCCCCTTGATGGTTGACATGAAAAACTACAGAAGTATTGTCAAACCGCACTAGGACATGCTTCCCGTACAGGCCAGGGAGGAAGTTTTTCAGTGCCAGCTGCACAGTGTCCAGCTCCAAGGCATTGATGTGCTTCACATTTTTTCCATGGAGACTACATTCCTGGGGCAATCTGTCGCTGCCACGATGCCCCCCAACGTGTGGTGGATGCATCGGTACAAACAACCTCCCTCTGAGATGGCAGAGAGCCCAGTGGGACCACCTTCACCATAAACACTGCATCTCGCCACTGAGCCAGTGGCTCGAGGCATTGAGGAGACACCAGCAACCTCCTGCATCTGTGCACTGCATGTGTCGGATCCAGCCGCAGGCTGTTGAGCCACATCTGTAGGGGGCGCAGAGACAACAGCCCTAGAGGTACCACCGTACAGTACAAAATTGCTCTCATTACCCATCAGTGTTTAAACAGAACTTCACCAGATGTTGTACCTCCATGTACCTGCATGTACCTCCTTTATGTACTCAGCTGAAGGGGGAACCATAAAGGATGACCTAGCAGAAGGACATTTATAGAAAGCACTGGAAGCAGTGGATTGGCTCTGTGGAACATCCAGGTGCAACCGAGCAAGAGCAGTTCTTAAAGCACCCAATATAGAACCGTCCTCTTCTGGCTGAGAGCAGGAGGAAGTGTGCAAACCGGCAGTCGACACACAAGAGCCAGACTCAAACTGCTTTTGAAAATCAGTTCCGGATAATGCCAGGGAGATAGCATCCTCTTCAAAAGCAGAGACCCCTGAGACCATGTTCTGTTCCCAGTCAAGGTCCCCAGTCAGACCAGCGTTGCCCCCTTCCCTAAGGGACTCAAGCAGCGCCTTTATCTGTTCCAGCTCAAAGGTGAGATGGGCCACCTGCCCAGATAGTCCCTCTGAGCCCCTGGAGCTTTTCTTGGTGCTCTTTTGTAGAGGCCCCAAGGCTTCTGGGGCCATACGCTTTACAGGCTGGCTCTCCCTCACAGAACCAGCCAAACGAGCTGCTCGCAGGGACAAGGGCAGAATGGAACACTTGGGGCAGGCCGTTTCCATCAAGGCCTCCCTCAGATAATCTGGCCCCAAACAAGGGGGTCATAGATCATGTCCATCTTCCAACTGAAGAGGGGCCAAACAAGCTCTGCAGCACTACACGTCCAGCATCTTACCAGTCACAGGACTAGAAGCGTCAGGTCGAGCAGGAAACACCACTCCTGACGCTGGAGTCGATGAGCAAATGGACCCGGGAAACCAGTCGAGCAGGAAACACCACCAGGGGTTCCCTAGCTGCTAGCCTATAAATGCAGCCAGAAGTGATACGAGTACCATAGAGCCACAGGTAAAAAATGCAACACGAACATGGTTGCAACTTAAGGAAAGGAAGGCAAGCCGAACACGGCTGCACAACTCAAGGAAATGCAAGCACAAAAAACGGCTGCAATGCAACAAATAAAGTCAAGCCGAACACGGCTGTAAGTCTGTAAATGAAAACCAAGCACGTAAAACGGCTGCAATGTAACAAATAAAGTCAAGCCGAACATGGCTGTAACTATGTAAATGAAAAGCAAGCATGAAAAACGGCTGCATTGTAACAAATAACAGCAAGCCGACACAGCTGTACAATATGAGCGCGAGCCCGAAAACTGCTGCAATACAGGTAAATGTGGAGAGAAGCCAAACACGGCCGCTACACCCGTAAACTGAAAACAATCAAGCACGAGTGTGGCTGCAATGCTTTCTGTAACTAAGGATAAAACGGCTAAACGCCGTACTTCCAGCCAATAAGGAAACCTGATGCGGCTATCGAATGCGCTACCACCAGGTCAACAGAAACAAAACAACTTACCAGTTGAAGTACAATTGTTTAGAGGATACCAGCTTGCGTAGCCTCTGGAGGGCGAGACAATCCCACAGCTTCGACCGTAGTCTCGAGGCTACCAGCGTCAAGCAGAAAAAGTAAACTTCTTACCACCTACATGCGAGAAGAAGAAAGGGACAGGGCTACCGTTGTCATGTGCTTATATAGACTCACTGGTGTCCCAGGGGTCACACATGACTATGTTGGCATAAAACACTTGACCTGCGCATGCACAAGAATGATCATTCAGTGCTTTAAGCACCGCCTCTGGCGGTCAGTAGGGATGAAATAGAACAGATTTTTGTTGATGTTTTAGACATTCAAATCAACAGTTTCTGTACAGATATCAACCCTACCTTGAATTTTAGAACTACTGTGACTATTTCAACACAGAATTTGCAGTACAGTAGTCGTGAGTTTGTTTTATACAAAGTAGCTCACTAAGACATTAGCATTGATTAGCAAAGTGAATGGACATTGAGTACTGTGTGGCTAACCCAGCTATCATGAAGAGACTTAACTAAAGTTTCTGGCATGGAAACTCCTGAAGTTAAGTACAAATAGATAAGCCAACTTCCATATTGGCTGCCATCCACAGGCTTCAGGCCAGGTTGAGAGAGCAAACAGGACTGTGGTGAGTATTTTGAAAAAATACGTAGCCGCAAACCACAAGGACTGGGACGTGAAACTCCCTCTGGTCCTCATGGCCATAAGGGCCACTCCACACACGTCGACTGGCATCTCTCTTTTCGAGATGATGACGGGTCGACAAATGACTCTCCCTCTACACCTTTTGTACCAACCAGGCGATGCTGCCATGACAACAGCCTACACTACACAACAATACTTGAAAGACTTGGAAAAACACCTTAAAAACACTTTTGCTTTCGCACAGAAAAACCTGGAAAAATCAGCCGAAGGACGCAAAGCGTACTACGACCAAAAGGCCTGATAGTTTTATGTGACGGAGCTGGAGCATCTTCACTGGACCTTTCTGCTTCCTGCTGTTTCTGATGGACCGAGAGACGGGTAAAGGAGCTGAGAACATCCCCCACCATCTTTCCTGCAACTGGGACTGACATGTGAAGTTCTAGAGGATCTAGACCTTGGAGTAAGTTACCACATTCCCTCTACTATTCAGCATCACATCAGGCCTGCAATGAGGATTTTATTTAGTTTGAACAAATTTAATTTAACTATATGCCAGCTTTGGTGTTTGTTACAGGGTGGGCACAATTGATGTAAACTTTAATAATCAGAAACTAATAGACATTATTAAGCACTGAAAATATTTGGAAATACTGTCAATGTTTTTGTTTCTTGTTGGAATTTAATACAAGTTCTTAAAGCTCAAAACTTTAATCCTGTGTTAAAGGTTATTTGTAAACGTAAATAAGTTTGAGGGTTTTAACAAACTCAGGAGTCCTTACCTAGTTGAGAGGGGTATAGGTGGGATACAATTAAATGTGATTTTTTTTTGGTTTAGAAACACAAGGACCAAATGTCCATCCAGCCATCCATTTTCTTCCGCTTATCCGGGGTCGGGTCGTGGGGGTAGCAGCCTAAGTAGGGAGGCCCAGACTTCCCTCTCCCCAGCCACTTGGGCCAGCTCTTCCGGGGGAATCCCGTGGCATTCCCAGGCCAGCCAATAAACATAGTCCCTCCAGCATGTCCTGGGTCTTCCTCTGGGCCTCCTTCCAGTGGGACGTGTCCGGAAAACATAACCAGGGAGGTGTCCAGGAGGCATCCTAAACAGATGCCCAAGACACCTCAACTGGCTCCTCTCAACATGGAGAAGCAGTGGCTCTACTCTGAGTCCCTCCTGGATGATCGAGCTTATCACCCTATCTCTAAGGGAGAGCCCAGCCACCCTGCAGAAAAAACTAATTTCAGCCGCTTGTATCCGAGATCTTGTTCTTTCGCTCACAACCCAAAGCTCGTGACCATAGATGAGGGTAGGAACATAGATCGATCAGTAAATTGAGAGCTTCGCCTTTTGACTCAGCTCTTTCTTCACCACGACAGACCTGTACAGCGCCTGCTTCACTGCAAACGCTGCACCTATCCGCCTATCGATCTCACGCTCCATTTTTCCCTCATTCGTGAACAAGACCCCAAGATACTTGAACTCCTCCACTTGGGGTAGGACCTCCTCCCTGACTCAGAGAGGGCACTCTACCCTTTTCCGGCTCAAGTGCATGGCCTCGGATTTGGAGGAACTGATCTTCATCCCGGCCGCGTTGCATTTGGCTGTGAACCGCTCCAGCAAAAGCTGTAGATCATGATCTGATGAAGCCAATAAGACCACATCATCTGCAAAAAGCAGAGACGCAATCCTAAGGCCACCAAAACGGATCAGCTCAACACCTTGGCTGCACCTAGAAATTCTGTCCATAAAAGTTATGAACAGAATCGGTGACAAAGGGCAACCTTGGCAGAGTCCAACTCTCACCGGGAACAAGCCCGACTTACTGCCAGCGATGCGGACCAGGCTCTGACACTGGTCATACAGGGACCTAACAGCCCGTATCAAATGGCCCGGTACCCCATACTCCCAGAGTCCCTCCCACAGGGTTCCCCGTGGGACGCGGTCGAACGCCTTCTCCAAGTCCACAAAGCACATGTAGACTGGTTGGGCAAACTCCCACACACTCTCCAGGACCTGCTGAGAGTGTAGAGCTGGTCCAATGTTCCACAACCAGGACGAAAACCGCACTGCTCCTCCTGAATCCCAGGTTCGACTATCCGATGGACCCTCCTCTCCAGAACCCCCGAACAGACCTTACCAGGGAGACTTAAGAGCGTGATCCCCCTGTAGTTGGAACACACTCTACGGTCCCCCTTTTTGAATAGGGGGACCACCACCCCGGTCTGCCAATCTAGGGGAACTTCCCCAGATGTTCACGCAACATTGCAGAGTCGCGTAAGCCAACACAACCCTGGGGCCCTGCCACCGAGGAGCTTTTTAACCACCTCGGTGACCTCAGCACCAGAGATTGGAGGGCCTGACCCAGAGTCCCCAGGTTCCACTTCTTCAGTGGAAGACGTGCCGGTGGGAATGAGGAGGTCTTCAAAGTATTCCGCCCACCGACCCACAACATCCCAAATTGAGGTCAGCAGCACACCACTCCCACTATAAACAGTATTGGTGGCATACTGCTTCCCCCCACCCCCGAGACGCCGGATGTTGGACCAGAATCTCCTAGAAGCTGTGCGGAAGTCATTCTCCATGGCCTCTCCGAACTCCTCCCATGCCCGAGTTTTTACCTCAGCAACCACCCGAGCCGCATGTCGCTTGTACTGCGGGTACCCATCAGCTGCTTCCGGGGTCCCACAGGCCAAAATGGCCCGATAGGACTCCTTCTTCAGCCTGACAGCATCCCTCACCGACGGTGTCCACTATCGGGTTCGAGGGTTGATGTCGCGACAGGCACTGACAACCTTGCGGCCGCAGCTCCGGTAAGCCGCCTTGACAATAGAGGCACGAAACATGGTCCACTCCGACTCAATGTCCCCTCTCCCTCAGAACATTTTCGAAGTTCTCCCGGAGGTGGGAGTTAAAACTCCGTCTCACAGGAGACTCTGCCAAACGTTCCCAGCAAACCCTCACAATACGTTTGGGTCTGCCAGGTCTGACCGGCATCCTCCCCCACCATCGGAGCCAACTCACCACCAGGTAGTGATCAGTGGACAGCTCCGGCCCTCTCTTCACCCGAGTGTCCAAGACATGTGGCCGCAGATCAGATGAGACGATGACAAAGTCGATCATCGAACTGCGGCCTAGGGTGTCCTGGTGCCAAGAGCACATATCAATCAACCTTTATTTATACAGGTAAATCCCATTGAGCCTGGAGGACTCATTTACAAGAGAGACCTGATTTCAACAAAGAAAGATGACAACAATGGACAACAGCAACAACAAAACAGTTATAAAAAAGCATACTACAGTTTTTTTTTTTTAACAAATAGGATGGCTAAAAGGAAAAGGTAACAAAACAAAAAACAGCTAGATTCCAAGACAAATGTAGAAAACTAAAAACAGGAACATGTCAGCATTGGTCCCTGCCAGGTGTCCAACAGATTCTTAAAGACACTTAGAGATATATGACATATGACATATGACATATGGCATATGACATATGGACACCCTTATGCTTGAACAAGGTGTTCGTTATTAACAATCAATGACAATCACCGAAGTCCAACAACAGAACACCACTCGGGTTCAGATCAGGGGGGCCGTTCCTCCCAACCACACCCCTCCAGGTCTCACTGTCATTGCCCACATGAGCATTGAAGTCCCCCAGCAGAACAAGGGAGTCCCCAGGAGGTGCACTTTCCAGTAACCCCTCCAAGGACTCCAAAAAGGGTGGATAATCTGAACTGCTGTTTGGTGCATAAGCACAAACGACAGTCAGAACCTGTCCCCCCACACGTATGCGGAGGAAGGCCACCCTCTCATTCACCGGGGTGAACTCCAACACACAGGCACCAAGTTGGGGGGCAATAAGTATGCCCAGTCCTGCTCGGCGCCTCACACCAGGGGCAACTCCAGAGTGGAAGAGTGTCCAGCCCCTCTCAAAGAAACTGGTTCCAGAGCCAGAGCCATACATAGAGGTGAGTCCAACTATTTCTAGCTGGAACCTCTCAAACTCACACACCAGCTCAGACTCCTTACCCACCAGTGAGGTGACATTCCACATCCCAATAGCCAGCTTCTGTAGCCGAGGATCAGACCGCCAGGGTCCCCGCCCTCGGCCACCACCCATCCCACATTGCACTCGACCCCTTTGGACCCTCCCACAGGTGGTGAGCCCATGGGGGACCCACGTCTCCTCTGCGGGCTGTGCCTGGCCGAGCTCCATGTGAAAAGCCCAGCCACCAGGTGCTCGCCTGCATGCCCCACCTCCAGGCCTGGCTCCAGAGTGGGACCCCGGTGACCCACGTCCGGGCAAGGGAACATTAAGTCCATTTATGTTTCTTTTCATTGGGGTCTTTGGGCTCCACTTTGTCTGGTCCCTCACCTAGGACCTGTCTGCCATGGGTGACCCTACTAGGGGCGTAAAGCCCCTGACAGCATAGCTCCTAGGATCATTGGGACTCTCAAACCCCTCCACCACGGTAAGGTGGCAGCCCAGGGAGGGGAGGACCAAATGGAAAAAAAAGCAATTATAGCACCCTCTGCAGGTGGACATGTCTGAGTATTTTGCTTTGTCATACATACTGGCCTTAGTTACTAACATGTAAATATAATCTTAATCTTACTTGCAGTTTGGGCTGCTGTATGACTTGTATTTATTGAATACAGATAAAAAATAGCAGTTTCAGTAAGGTTCTATGGTCTGCTGGATGCAAGGAAACACTGCTGCATTGCAGCTACGTTCCCTTGCC